>NC_091756.1:47948840-48257590 GCF_043380555.1 Nothobranchius furzeri | reverse complement strand
AAATAAACAGCAGCTTTATTTTTGTATAAAACTCAAGGTGTGGAGCTGCATGGTAGCACAGTTAGTGGCACAGGTTGCAGGTTCTATTACCAACTGCAGCCTTCTGCATGGAGCTCTCCCCATGTGTGGGTACTTCAGGTTCCTCCCACAAACCAAAAATATGCATGATGGATTAATTAGGGATTAATTGTCCCATGGTGTGAGTGTGTGACTGGTTGTCTCTGTGTCTCCCTGTGATCGAGTCAGGACATGTCCCTGCCTCTTGCCCGATGCCTGCTGGAGATGTGCACCAACTCCCTGTGACCAGTATATACAAGCTTTTATCCAGAGCTAATGCTAACAGCTAATATGGAGTGTAGTTGTCTACCCTTGTCCACTATGAAAATAGCTTTTATTCTCTATCCCGTGTTAGCAAACCACTGAGGTCATCTAAACACTAAATAGCACGTACCAACTATTTATGGAACAGCGAACTAAAGTTTTGCTTTTATTTCCCTTGTAAAAAACTTAAATTTACTTTTCTGGTCCAGAATTTTTTTTTGTCCTTGTGAAATCCAGCTTTTTTTTTTCTCTCTCGTTCTGTTGCAATTTTGTGAAAAAACCTCCCCGACTTCTTGCCATTGCACATTCCTACAAAATGTTCTGAGATTTTAGTTGCTAATGAGCCATAGTTTGTTTTGGACTCCTAGTTCCAGACAGGGTCAATGACACCCTGCTAATTTTCTCTTAATGCCTGACATCAATGACTAATAAACAAAATCTTTTAATGTTAGAAAATCAGAGGAGCAGAAACATCTGAATCAACAAGTTCAACAATATACAGCTTCTAAAACCGGTCTTTTAATATTCTGTAATCCTTTCCTAAAAACCTAAAAACATCCCCAAAAAACCAGGAATTCCTTGGAATTAGCTTACAAACATTTTAAGCTGTAAAATTTCATTGTTGGGGTGTTTTTTTCTAACAAAGTGTGTGCACAAACACACCGAGCCAGACATCCAACAAGCTAATGTGGACTCATTAATCCAAATGTCTCTTCTAAGCATAAGTCGACCATTTATAAATTACTACGCGGGCACTGAAAAGACATGTTCAGCATTAGCGCTGAATCTAATCGATGCCATATTGGATAATTCTTACTGAAATGTTGGAAGACTTCACTCTGGATGCATAGATACTTTCTTCCTGGGGCTTGTTGTCTTTTTTCTCTTCTACCTTTTCCTACTTTGATCATCAAATCTCAAGGTTTTTACACTTTTCTCAGTATTTCTCCTTTTTCCATTCGTATTGTCCTTTAGCCTCATCTCACCCTTAAGTCTCCTCCATCCCTCTTTTTCACGTCTCCTGTTAATATCTGCACTCTGAAAGCCTGCAGTCTCACTTTGTTGTGATTCGAATGAATGATTATTAGTGAAATGTAAGTAAAATAAAATACATGACACCCTTCTTCATGGTGTATTCTAGCAATGACAACACGTGAATTCAAACATTACAGCAGGATTTCATGTAGCTGTAGAATTAAAACGTCAAAGAGGAGCAGTCATCAAATCGCTTAACATGATCTAAAGGCCAAAATAATGACGGTAATACATCAGATTAATTAAAATAATCCTCAATGTCTATAACTGGCCTTTAAGTGTGTGTACAAAAACTAAAAATCAAGTAAAACTACCCTTTCGATTTCCTGTCTAACTTATTAAGAACAATATTTGCTTCAAGCCAAGCAGTCACACCATGTTGTTTACAAACCTATATCAAGCCAAGTGCTTCTTTTACCTTCTTTCCTTTCTTCTTGCGATGAGCTGACTTCCCTGTAGACTTCTCTTTGACCTCCTCGCTCATTTCAGCAACTGTGCGTCCCAAACAGCGGTGCACAGGTCCAAAAAGGGCTTTTTAATCCAGCATGAATGAGTGGTGAGGAGTGGAGTGGCGGCCACTCTCTGAGCGCACAGCGACCAACTCGCTCAGCTGCTCACACCCACTTCCACACACACACACACACACACATACAGTCTCTTTCTGTGTATGAGGAAAGGAGCCAACACGGCTAAGCGGCTAAAGAGAGATGCACATTCTGGCTCTTTCTCTTTCTCTTTCTCATCACTTCACTTGTACCTGTGGTCGCCTCCCACATGCTCCACAAGTGAGATCAGTGCAGCAACAAGCTACAGTACGGGGGCTGGCGCAATAATAGCAATCAATGCCAGCTCATCACCAGCTGGTTTGTGCGTGAGGGCCTTGCTTTGCACACAAAGAGACTTTTAAACAAGCTCAAAATACACGGAATCAATGAAAATAACTTGTTCGTAATGTCTGTACTGAGGAGTGCGGGGTTCATCATTTAGTCACAGTAATTCTAAACAATATATAATGCCATTATAATGCCATTTAAGCAACATTTCATATTCAAACATAATTTAAAAAGTACAAAACATTTAAGTGATTGCTATGATGTGTTATGTTTATTTTTCCAAACAATACAACACAAAAAATCTCAAAATGATTAAAGCTGAAGATATTTTACATAATGTACAAGTCAAATATGATAAAGAAACAACATTCTAAACAGTTTGAACTGAAGAGAAATATGTAAAAGAAGTAATAAAATTTCTTTCTGCTTTTATGAATCATTGAATCATTTTTCATGGCGTTATGTTTTTGCTCATAGAAGTTAAGCTGAACTAGCGAATGACTGGCCTGACCAACCAGTCCCACGCTTCCTTATGGGAGGCACTGGGTCTGGAAACTCTTCTATCCAAATAACCCCACCCCCTGAGAATTCTAACCGAGCCAGTCAGCACTGAGCAGCGTACGTCACACACACTAATGCTCAGTTTGTCATAAACAATGAAGATGGCATCTGAAGCGGAGTTCGCTGCGGCTCTATCATCTGTTAAATGTCTTTAAACCCACAACAAGTATAAGTGCTAAAAGTCTTTCTTCTAAATAAAGATGTTTGCGCTGTCGCCAGATGCCATTTTTGACCACAGCTAAAAAACTACAGCATTGCTAGGTGCAGTCGTCATTTCCACCTTTTTTTCTGATTGGTTATTTTTGAACTGGCTAGTCCCACCTCTCATGTGCCTCTCTGCCTGAGTAACCAGACTAGCTCTCTGTGTGGAATTAGAGGACGAGTTTGGCGGGCCAGGCTAGCGAATGACCGCAGGTAAAATGATGATTTGGTGTGTTTTATTGTTGAAATATTAAAATAAGGTTGAAGATTTGTCCTTTTTCTCTTGCCCGGGGCAAGGAACATTTCATTAACCCTGTAAAGGGTCATTTTAGCACATACTGGTTCAAGAAAATTATTAAAAAGTGGCATAGTATGCCTTTAAATTGTTTAATCCATGACAATAAATTCTACTTTGTGTAGTGAATTTATTTATGAATTTATTTTTGCCCGGGTTGGGTTTTTTTTTCTGTTGTTTTAACAAAAACTTTGTTAATCACTTGAAAATTTTACAATCAGATTTACTTTAGGAGTCAATCCGATTCAAGTTAGCTGCAAAGCCAACTGACATTCAAAGACACAAAACTTTTAAAGATATGTAATCCTTATTTCTTAAACTGGTAATATTACTGCTCATCACATCACTACCTTTCATGTGTTGTTCCCCTGCTCTGCTTGTGCAGGTAAATATAAAGTACATCTTCTCCACATGAGATCGGAAGCGGCCACAAAGGTTACTGGGAGATATAATCCCACCAATTTCTGGAGTCAGCCCTACTACTGACGCCTCTACAGGAAGCAGACCAAAAGGCACCTGAGAGTTGTCACAACCTGTCCTGTCTCCCCTGATTGCTCCCACCTGCCTCTCGTCTCCCAACTACTGTAGATCCCAGCTCCTCGAGTATTTAAACCCTACCAGCTCTGTGTTCCTTGTCTGTCCATAGTTTTCATGTCCCGTGTGTTCCTTATTAAAAACCCTCTAAACGTTCCTGCCTTCTTCCCTGCATTTGGATCCTCGCCTCTGCTTCACTCACCTGTGCACCTGTGACAAGAGTAAGCTTTTAGTATAAGTTCATGCATGTGAAGAATTGGGATGAAAATAAGTTGCAAACCTAATACATTTTCACACAAGGCTGCATCACTACAGAAGCTACAGCCCGACAGGACTAGGTGGTTATACAGTTATACAGTAAAGCAAGGTCAGCAAACTTTTGCCACACTTCCATTACTCAGCACAACTCGACTCGACTCGACTCAACTCTACATACTTTGGGTTGTTTTTTTCATTACACCTGAGAAGCGGCTCTAGTGGATGGGCTTGCTGCTGCTGCTGTTTGGATCGCTGGCTGTAATGCACATAACACACAAGCTTGCAATATAAAGCAGGACAACTCCTGCCCCCCTCCAGCTCGGCTGTGTGACTGCACTAACCCTTCCTGTGTGACCCTCACCATGTGACCCTCATGTCCATGCTGTCTGTGGAGGAGCAGATATGAAACAAGTTCTCCTGTAACTTAAATGAACCAAAACTTCCTCCCAGTTTCTCTTTAAGTTGAATTTAACATCAGTTTATCATCATGAAACAAAATAATAAAGTGGAACAAGAACTTCTATCTTCTATTTCTCTCTCCTTTTAACTTCTCTGTGTCCCTAAATAAAAGAGACAGATGATCACGCCGCAGCCGCCGTCACTGACCCCTCCCCCTCCCCAAGACCGGATCTCCCGATATCACAGCACTCGGTCTGGCTGAGCGCTTCCAGGAGAAATAATAATGAAATTATGAAAATAATAATGCGTGTTTGGAGGAGTGTCCTCCGATTCTCTCTCTCTCTCTCTCTCTCTCTCTCTCTCTCTCTCTCTCTCTCTCTCTCTCTCTCTCTCTCTCTCTCTCTCTCTCTCTCTCTCTCTCTCTCTCTCTCTCTCTCTCTCTCTCTCTCTCTCTCTCTCTCTCTCTCTCTCTCTCTCTCTCTCTCTCTCTCTCTCTCTCTCTCTCTCTCTCTCATCAAGCGAGCAGAGCACGCCGCGCGACAACCCGCTCAATTAACATAATTTACGGCCCAAATCCAACAGAACCGATCGGGCTGATTCGGTCTCAGGTGACAACTCCAGTGCTCAGCCGTGCAGTACCACATAAAAGCGGAACAAAGTTTTCTACCCGGTAAATGTGGAGACTCTGACATATGTGGATGCTACGCTGGTGCTGCCGTTAAAATAACAAAACCACATTCCACTATAAGTGATTACTCTTCTATGATGCAGAATCGTTTATGCCCGCATCTCATGCATTGAATTTTTGATTATTTTCTTCAGCTCTGTCTATCCTACACCTCCCAGTCAGCCATCGGGGGTGGGGATAGGGGGTGCGCACTGGTTTGGGGGCCACAAATAGAGGGCTCGCAGGCCGGACGTGGCCCGCTGGCCACCATTTGTGGACCACTGGGGTAGAGAGAGAGAGAGAGAGAGAGAGAGAGAGAGAGAGAGAGAGAGAGAGAGAGAGAGAGAGAGAGGGAGAGAGATCAGCCAAAGTGGCAATCTTAATATCGGAAATAGATACTGGCCCAAAGATTTCCTATCGATGCATCCCTATTGTTTATAATTATTGTGGTAGAAATGACAACGCCCACAATGAATGAGGAAGTTAAGGCACATATGGGAACATGCTTGTAGGAGGAAAAATTACAAGTTAATTTTGCAGCTTTGTTAAAAGCATCCTTTTCTACTTCTTGAAACACGTGAATTTAAAACAAAAGAAAATGCAGAAGATTAGAAGAAATGCACATTGACAAAGTTTAAAAGTAACACAAAAGAATAATTAAATCACAAAAAATAAAGTGATGGACAACTGATCACTGAGCAGGAAAATAACAGTTTTTATTTGTCACCCCATCTATGGAGTCCTTATCAATTATGAACAAAGACTGGAAACCCCCATGGAGGGGGTGGATCACCAGATTATTGTAGTGTGTGTGTGAGTGTGAGTGTGTGTGTGTGTGTGTGTGTGTGTGTGTGTGTGTGTGTGTGTGTGTGTGTGTGTGTGTGTGTGTGTGTGTGTGTGTGTGTGTGTGTGTGTGTGTGTGTGTGTTGAGAATCACAAGTCTAACCAAGAAACATTAAGGGCTGTGTCCATGTCTATCTGTTTTGATTCTGACTTCAGCAATCTTTGTGTTTCTCTGAAGCTTTTAAGCCCAACCAGCTGATGTAAACCCTTTAATGAGATATAATATTTGTCCTTATCTCTTTGGGTCATATTTCCTGATTTAATTAGAGAATACATGGTGACACCTTGTGGCCACAGCCTGCTATGACAACAATAACCTGGGAAAGTTTTTTTTTTGATCAATTCACTGAGCACTAAAAAGCTGAAAAAAATGTTTGTGATGATAATAATACCATAAAAGTTCCTAATTTACCTGTTTTTAATGGGTTCAAGTGGTTTAATTACAACACCAGTGTGCAAGAAGTTAATGTACACAAAACCACCCATTTTGCTTTATACTGACTTTAATTAAATGCAATAACACTCTGACCTCTAATAGGTCATATAAATTTGGTGAAGCTCATTTTTATTCAGGTTTTTGTTACTGTGAGCACCTTTAATTTCCTGGAGCGCTGTGACTTTCTGGAATTTAATGCTCAGCAGTGACCCGATCCCTCGTGTGTGGGTGTGAGAATAAAATTGAAGCAATAAAATGTTCTACCCCTCATTTCGAACCAAATTCTCTGCTTGACCTGTGTTACAAACAATTTTCTACTGAAAATTTAGAGCTTTTGTATTCAGATGCTTGTATTATTAGCATGAACAAGCCGTCTCATCAGTGCAACTCATCTCCCAGCCTGAATTAAAACTGGCATCTCAAACACACACACACACACACACACACACCAACAACAACAACACAACAATGTGTCTCATTGTGATTACATCCATGCACCCAGCAGTAACACAATACCTTTGCAGCTAATATTCTCTCTCAGTCAGCCATTAAAAGCCTGCTGGAAAGAGGAGGGGCTTTATTACTTCACAGTAAGTGCTCCATAACTCTGAATGATAACAGACAAAGAACCCTGGTGGTTAGAGGAGATGGAGGGTGGTTAGGACCAGCGGGCTGTTATTGGGGCCAAAACAATCAGCTCAGTAGTGAGGAAAAACACAACATGCAGACATGGATGATAAGAGATGAGGACAGGCGCGCAGTTAGGGTGGGGGATGGGGGGAATCTGCCCCCCCCCCCCATATTCAGATCGACCCCGATCCGTCCCCTGCACTAAGGCCAGAAAGAAAACAAAATCGGAGGTTAAGTGCTTGAAGCTACTTTTTCCAATTACATTGAATGCAGCATGAGGTAAACAAACACCAACTCCAGAGGCGCCAAAGTGGTTGTTGCTAGGTTGCAGGATGAAGCGAAAAAGGCAAGCAACGAATACTGTGTACTTAAAAAAGACCAACAGTGTAAGTAGGCGGGACCGATCTGTCTGTTTATGCATGTTGGTTATAGATTCAGTACATTGTTGTCAGTGTTGGGACTTACTCGTTTAAAGCACCAAAGCCTCATTGCTGACTTTAACAAGTCTCATCTACAAATATGATCCCTGATGAAGTTACTACTTTACACCAGGAGATAGTGGAGATGTGGAACCTTCAGGCTGAGCAATGTTTGGGAGTTTTTAGAGTTTGAAAATTGCCTCCCGCTGAGAGGCTCCCAGTCGGGGAGAGGAGGAGATGCACGCAACATGAAGAGTGCAAATATTAGATAAAACGTATAATTGCCGGCAGGCCTGGTCTTTGTTGACTGATCACTTTGTCTGGTCATGACTGACTCTGATTATGAAGCAGAATATTGACTCTGATGCAGAAATTCAGTCATCCAGCCGGGAAGACTGATGATGCTGCAGCATCAGACAGCTGGTGCTGCACGAGAGGTGTGACGAGTTTACAAGCTCCAAACGTTGGGTTTGATGTTTGTTTAACCTTCTTTGGGACGTGATGGATGTAGAAGCGATGGTAAAAACACAGTTAAAGTGGCAGATGTAGCGACAATGTAAAAAAAAGAGGCAGAGGCAGATGCCGATGCGTTACATATGGAAGTCAAAGTGTGCCACATAATCATAAAAAAGGTTAAATGTAAAAATGTTAAAAGAGCTTTATATATTTATATATAAATTAAAACTTTCCAAATATAATGAAAATTTCAAAATAATGTAACAATACAAAGGAACATCTGTTGGTCAGGCAGAAAAGTTTGGGAACCACTGCTCTAAGTGATAAGTGATTATAGGGTTGGGCATCGAGCATCAATTGGAATCGGTTACAACTGTTAGTTTTTCCCGGAATCGTTCAAAGTTTTTTATTTCGATTCCTAGAATGCCGACCGGAAGAGGAATCTGCGGCAGATCTCCGTGAAAAATAAACGTGATCTGCAAATTGTGATCAACACTTTTCAGAGCTGATCACACCAGCTGTCTGTGTGCAGCACCGAGCCCCCCTCCCCCTCACCCAGATATAAGCAAATGTGTCTGCCGGACTTTTACTCCGTAATGTAAACTTGAACTCCTGCAGCGTAGAGGAAACTTGTTAAAATACGTCAACACGGTGGATTTAATAGAAGCTTTAAAGAACAAACTCTGGACGGTGTGAGGTGAGTTTGTCTCACTGCAGAAATAAAAACACACACGGAGCATCAGCAGTCAGACGAAGCCGCTCGCCAACACTCGTGTGTGTGAGTGTGTGTGTGTGTGGGCGTCAGAAGGCTGAACCTGCAGAATAATTAAAGTCATCATGCTAGAGCAGCTTCTTTGTGGTGGACCACACCAGCTTCTGCCACAATAAATAATAATAATAATAATAATAATTATTATTATTATTATTATTATTATTATTATTATTATTATTATTATAAAAATTTCACACACAAAGTTGTGAACATTTTAATTTCCTCCCTGAACTATTTCTGTTGAGAGTTTTAATGTTTAAAATCTGTTAGATTGTTACTGACAGCAGCTACGTTTAGGTTTCACTTTCTGTTCTGACTGAATGCTGCTGCAGCATGGAGGTGTAGTTCTCAGTCATCCTGGACATGATCATCCTGAGAGTTTTAGCTGAAAACAGCTGGACATTTCTGGATATGTTGGAGACATTTAGCCTCTCATCCCAGAGGCTTCTTCCAGACTTTGGTTGTGGTCAGAAACAAACACACTGCTTGTGCTGCAAGTCTTTTTCTTTTTTCCTCCAAAACATGTTTTTGTCTAAATGAAGGTGATGTTGTTCATTGAATTAAAATTCATGTTGAAGTTAAGATTATTTCATCAAGTAGGACATGTGGTTAGCTGGCTCATGTAAAACATGTCATGTCTTGAAAGAATCGAAATCGGGAATCGATAAGAACCGGAACTGAAACAAGGAATCGGAATTGGAATCGGAATCGTTCAAAATCAGACGATGGCTACCCTATAGGTGAATATTGTTTTTTCATGTGTAGTTTTTTTAGGGCTTTTATGTTTTCTGTAGAGATTGGTATGCTGAAAATAATTTAAGGTTTTGCATAAAACACGAGGTTTTGATTAGTAATTGATTGGGAGAATAACAAATTTACTGACTTGGATAGTGTTGATCAGGCAGAGATTTGTTGCCAGCGTTCCATTGCACAATGGCTTCAAACACGTATATAAAAGTGTTCGTGTTTTCGTAAACCATTGGATGAAATTACAGTACACAAACTGACTGAGCTCTAGTTAAGGCTCTTGCAATAGTTTGTGTGTGTGTACATGTGTGCGTGTGTGTGTATATGTGTTTGGGGGAGGGTACATTGGAACTTTGTCCCCCCAGTTTGAAAATCCTATCCGCGCCCCTGGATGAGGATCATTCTGAGTGTAAAAAAGAGAGATATAGGAGATCCTGTTCTTCTCTTAGCTATACTTTGACTGTAAAACTGAGAGGAGAGACGGGAAATATGGAGTGAATTTTGTCTGGGAGATCTACATGTTACATTCCTCAGCTCAGTGATGGCTGTGATGTCTGAGTTAGCGGTGGATGTAGCAGGAATGCTCTCAAGTGTTGGCTGGCTCATTTATGTCTGAGCAGCCGAGAAATTTGATCTTAGAAAAAATTTGCTAGAAGACCAACTTGTGAAGAATAAAATATGCTAGGATTTTCACACTAAATGATATGTACACAATATCAAACAACTGAAGGACTACTGTTTTTCTTCTTTCTTTAAATACAAACAAAGACTTGTGGAAAAAACTCTTCAAAATCCTCCTCTTTCCTCTTCATAATGAAATGTGGCTGCTCAAAGGTTTTCGGTTAATACTGAAATTACAATCATTTATGAGTTGTTTTAATAATTAACACAAAGCAGAGTTCCCATTTTAAAGAGCAAGTCACCCCAAATCAACTTTTTTTTGCTGATAAACTATATAAATGAGTGTCTAGTTGTGCTGTAGACATGTGTAGCCAATAATTTGGCACGTCAGTACATCTTAGTTAAAATGTAAATATTATGCCTAAAACTGTCAGTGTTGCACCCTCTTCAGGTAAAAACTCTGCACTGCATTTTAATTAATATCTATCAACACTACTGGCTAAGAGGTACCCTATGATATTAGCTGGTACATTATGTCACAATGCTGTGAGTCTGTGTGTGTATTTGTTAGCGACTCTGCCCTCCCAGTCTGCCAGGCAACAGCATTTATTGCATTTTTCAAACGGGAAGTCGGAGTGGAGTAAGACTCTGGTAGGGGGTGACTTGCTCTTTTAAGAGAATGAAGGCAATTTTACATCAGCATGTATCAGAAGTGCTGTTGGGCAATGACTTAAACCCAAGTTTAAGTCATCAGACCAAACTAGATTGAGTAATGAACAACTATGAACATATTTAAGTCTATAAATATATCAAGCTAGGCTGAACAATAACAATTTATATTGATCAATAGGTGTATGGCATGATAGAAAAATATGAGTAAAAAAAAAACATCAATAAAATTTTCCTTTCTGTTTTCTATTACAGCCGACCGGGTATTTTAATACTAGATTCAATACTTTTGCCCAACCAATCAAAAACCCAGACTCAGGCACGCTCCATCACCAAGGCTTCCTCTCTCAAAACAAAACAGAGCAAGATGTTGCAGCAAGGAGAGGAGAAGGAAATTGTCCCATGAAAAGCTTACTGTAGTCCGCCAGCATGGCAATATTTTGGTTTTTGCAAGTCTGGCAAAAAATAAAAAAATAAAAAACCCACAGCAGGTAACTGAAAAAGTTGTACAGAATGAATGAAAAATGAAGTCTGGTAACATAACTAACTTGTTTTATAGTAACGTGATGACGCAAAATGGCAACCTCAGCAGACCCAAGCGGTCTTGTGTCTTGCCAATCACGGCGCTCTATTGGTTTGGTGGGCAAATCACAATGCTCTATTGCAGGGGTAGGCAACCCTAGCCCTTGAGTGCTGCCATCCAGCATGATTTAGTTGTTTACCAGGTCCAACACACCCGATTTAAATCAGCAAGTTAGTACCAGCTTCTGCAGAGCTTGGTGACCTGCTGAACAGGGGATTCAACCACTGAATCGGCAGTGTCATAATGAAAACATGCTGGACAGCAGCACTTGGGGGTCAGGATTGCCTACCCCTGGTGGGCCAGTCACAACACTCCAATGATTTGGTGGGTGGGATGACCTGTCGGAGCACAACTAAGGCCCAATCCCCATACTCGCCCTGCGGTCTTCAGCAAAGTGCACTTGGAGGAAGTGTGCAGTAAAGCTTCGAGTGCGTGGTACATAAGTGTGCAGATAATTTCCGGATTGAGACAGGGAGCACCGTGTCATCGATTGCAACGCATGCAGGATGCTGTGATAATTTTTCCGATACCCTTTATTACCAACTTTCAAACAAACAACCAAACAGTTATTTGAAATAAATTTCAATTCATTGCTGCTTTGTCTAAAACATTCAGAGCATCTACTAATCACCCTAAAACAAACTCATTTCCTTAAAAAACACAATTTTCAGAAAATGAACTTGAGCCTTTTCTCCTGCAGCAACAGTTTAACAGTGTACGGCGGACTGCCCTGTCATGTTGTTTGTTAGCAATAGCATGGGGAGATAATTTTCACATATATAGGATGGCTTACCAGGCTAGGAGTTCTGATGTTAGAATATGGATTATATGGAACCATATTGTTTTGTCACAGAGTGGGTGAGGGACATAACTGCAAATTACAGAACCAGCATAACTCATTTTTGAAATGACAACATGTAGAGAAAAAGTCCACCTGACTGGTTTTAGCAACTTTACTGACCTCTGGACATCCAACAAGTCCTCTCTCCTGCTCAGATCTGATGCCATCTTTCCTCACCGTTTGTAGTTCACTGTGTTGTTGTTTAACAAAGTAGCACCTGGTTTTGCACATTAGCTAATACTGTTGTTTTTAAAAAAACAGAGATAAAACCTTTTGGCCTCATGCAAAAGTACTGAATGTTCTGCAGAACCACAGCACTTTGCTGTGCTGCTGTACACACTCCCCTACGGCACCGCTGGACAGGACCACATGACTATTTTGCAGCAGGTTGTGGAAGTTAACCATTATATTACAAATGTTTGCACTGTTCCTCTCTCTTTTGATGTCAGTATTTGGAGTATTTGTTCAATCAAATTGGTACAGTTTGGGCATATACAAATATGTATTGTATGGGCTTAAATAAGTTCAGCCTCAGTCGATACCCTTTCAGTCATAAACTATGAACAAGTGTGTTGGCTCTTTTGCACGAGGAATCAGGAATTGTGTGTGTGATTATCTTGTATCAATTTAATTTGTGTTACTTTTCCTCTGGTTGGGCCTTGTGCAATGTTATGACCAAATAAATATATAAAAAGAAACAAAATCAATGTTAATTAAAGATTGTCTTAAATAATCGAGATAGAAATTTATGTCAAAATAATTGTGATTATTATTTTTGCCAAAACCGAGCAGCCCAAAACATATTTTAATAAGCAGAGACAAATATCTGTCTTAAACAATGGGTAGTGTGGACAGGGCCCTAATACGGGACAACTGTAACCCTAGCCAGCCCCGAACCTGAGATTATAATCTACCATGTGACTATAAATCATACAGGTTTTGCATGTATTTCTCACTGGAGCCTTAAATCAAACATTTGTAACTGAAATGCTGAATAGATGTGTGTTTAATGGAAATTCCAAGGTAAATATAGGCCTGCGTCAGCTTCCAAATAGCTGTAGGGCAAACCTGAGAGTGCTGCAGGTGTGAACTTGTAGCATGAAGCTGTGAGCAGTAAATTGTGAAATCCACGGTTGAAGTGATGATGGGTAGAATTTAGCATTTCAGCTCAAAACAACCTCAACAACAAAAATGCTGTGGCTTTATCTCTGCTTAGTATCAAATGAATGTTTATATTTTCAGGTGTGGACATGACGGTGTGAAAATAAAAATGGCAAATGCAACTTCACAAGTTACGCAGTTTCACAACTCTGCCATGTCTGTGGTTGCCTGGAATTTCAGAACAGCTTCACTAATAAGATACAGATCAGAGTTTCTCGTAACCAAAACCAAAAGAAGAAAATGCTTCTTCATTCCTTCGACACCCTTTAAATCACTTTCCTTGCCCTTGATCTCTGTTTGCTTTTGTTTTGCTGTTGCTTTATTTTACAGATTACACATTGAAACTCAGAAAAATGATGAACACTATCCTTGAAGCTTGTTGCATATTAATGACATGTTTGGAGAGAGTCCTGAGAACGACCAGTCAGAAGGAAATGAGTCTGAGCTCATACTTGGTTGCCACGGCAGCACCACGGCAAAAGATGAATCCCTATAGTAACAACATTTCTCCATGGCAACCACACAGACCCTAAAAACTCTGCTGGGTGAACCACTTGGTGCTTTTAGGGAGGAAGTTTGTCACGAACAGCATTATCACTTAGAATAAAAGGTAGTTTATGTTTCTCAATCCGCATTTTCATCAGTCTGACTTTATTTAATGAGTCGCTGGACCTGAAAAAGCACCAGATGCTGCGAAGGAAAGGTCATCATGAGCGCAGTGACCTGGGGTTCATTTCTCAGAGGGGGTGGCTCCCGCCTGGTGTGTCCTTCCGATAAACTGACATGGGAAGCTAGGATACTTTCATGTCTCGGAACTAGGCATAAGAGGATGCTTAGAGCAGGGATTGATCAGAAAAGTCAGGACGAAAAATAAGAAAGAGCAAAAGAACAAAAGACAAATGTAAACCCTACAGAAACACTGTAACACATCCTTCTCCACCTTCAGTACAACCAGACTTTCTAGAGGATCCGACTACCTGGCAACTCAAATTTGACAGTATTTACATGATGGATTTCTTTGTAAATCCAGATTTAGAATATATGATATTGTATCTTAAATACTTTGTGTTAACAGGACATTTTTGTTATTTTACTACTCTACTTGTTCAGTGTTGCTTGGTTTGGCAATCTATTTTAACAGCAAAAAGTTCTTAGTACTTAGTTTGATGTTGTTATAGTAGAAATTAAAAATAATTGCAATTAGGGCTGCAACAAACGATTATTTGGATAATCGATTAATCGGATGGGGTCTCGACACGATTAATCGATTAATCGGATTACATGGGGAAATTTTTAAAAACTGCTAGGGAAACATTATTTCTCTCCTTCCTTCACTTTATTTAACACAACATTATTAGAAAACAGTTCAATAGCAGAAAAACAACATGCCATCACCTAAATTGTCTTATAAGGTGTATAGACAGAGACCCTAAGCTACATCTATCTGTGACCTAAAATGCTTGGTCCAAGTTAAACAGCTTAAGGGCAATTCTCATCTGTTTTGTTTGATCTCATCTGTTGACATTTATTTTAAATGTAATTAAACATAGGCTGTGAATTAATCAAAATTGATCACTATTTCCAAAAATGACTGAAAAAATACCAAATAAAACAAAAGTAAATGAATGCCATCCTCCTTGCGATGATGCCCTGGGCAACTGCCATAAAGTCACATCAAGAAATGCTGCTGATCATTCCAATGATCCCAAATAGACTCACATTAGGCCACATGAAAGCAACTGAACCCAAAAATATATTAACCAGTATATAACTGCACTCTCACACAACACGCCTGCAGCAACAGTTAGGACTCCTCCCTCCCTTTTAAAAGCGTTTTTGCTTCTGAGGACATTGTGGTTGTAAAACCACATGCTAGTAGTCTGGCCCCGGTGTGATCAACCAGTTTCTGCGGGAATGTGACGGCGGAACCAGGGCCAGATTAACACTTTGTTGTACCCTGGGCAACAATATTCAAGGGCTCCATCATCACGACCCAAGGATCACCATAATGTGGTCACATACAGAATATTTTACTGTAATATGCAGTAAATATACTCAATACTTGAATGCCTGACAACACGTAACCCGCCCAGAGTAACCTTTGACCCACCTCGTGTGGACTGACCAATGAGGAGAGGGTCTTAACTTGAGGCCCTCTCTTCATTGGTCAGTCTGCATGAGACTGACTCTCAACTGACGTTCAAAGTCGTAGGCAGCGAAGCGTCTCTGTGCAGCGCAAAAGCCCGGGTGGACAGTTTGTGTAATGTAGGGTGACCATATTTCCATTTCCAAACAAGAGGACAGGGGATCTGTGCCTATGACGTCACACTATGGCAACGCCACACAAACAATGTTGGGACCCATTTTTTGTAAGAACTAAATTAATATCAGATTCTGCCAATTAAAGGGCTCTAAAACAATTCATATGTAAATATTTTGCATATTTAATGCAAAATCTAATTTTTCTGCTTTAGTGCTGCAACAAGGTTTTATTAATAATAAATTATTATACCTTTTGTTTTACTACAGCATCGGTAAGCTTCCTGTGCACAGATTATTAAGGATGCTTGTTTCAGCTGTGAGATTAGACGATAGGATCAATGAAAAAATAAGTTGTCACACACTCCATGGAAACTTTCAGAGAATCCACAAATAGTGGCTTTCAAATGGTTTAGTTACTTTTTGCAAGTTTATAAAAGAAGCAGATGAGACAGCATGTCTGATAATTTAGTTTTTCATCTGATAATATTAGAACATGTCAGTAATGTCTGAGGGGCTTTTATAAACACCATATAACTAACACTACTGGAGAGGGTATGAATTACACAGAGGCTTCTGGGGAGCCCAGTTATTGGGGGGGGGGGGGGGGGGGTCGCATTTTGCCTTGGCCCCCAAAATGTCTTGAAACCCTGGGTGTGTGACTGAGTTTTGAAGGTGATCTGAATTGTATCAGATGTATAACTATGACATGTGTATAACTTATTGTTTTTTACTGGTAAAAACGTGTAGTGGAGATAAATCTACCTACATTTTACTTTTCAACACTTTGTTTTGTTTTCTTGTTTTTATTGAACTATTTTCCTGTCCTGTCTGTCTCTCATCTTCCTGCATCTCCTCTTAATTCTCCAGAAAATCTGTTGCCTGGATTCTTACCTTTTCACCTCATCAGTTACTTTTGAGCAGATCAAAGGGATCTCCTGACCGAAAAGCTCAGAGCGCGTTTTCGATGCTGCGTGAGGTGACATCACCACAGCACAGGTGATGAGCTCCGCAGTAGCGCGCTTCAGGCACAAATAAGACAGAAAATAGAGAACATGTGCGGACATGAACGATCGTGTGCTAATTATAGTTTTTTGGTTGCTCCACTTTGAGAATGGACCGTGTGCTGGAAGCAGCTGCCTGGATCGCTGTGCAACAATGCGGAACCGGTTCGCAGCAGCGCAAGTCTGCCGGCTTTCCCTCGCGCTGATCTGCCGGTACGGGCTCTCCCTCACGCTGATCTGCGGCTCTCCCTCGCCCTGATCTGCGGCTCTCCCTCGCGCTGATCTGCGGCTCTCCCTCGCGCTGATCTGACTTGCTCTGGTCTGCGCGCAACGGCGTGCGGGAAGGGGGGGGGGCGCTTTTGGAAGAGTTGTGCGACACAACGAATCGATGACGCAATTCGTTGCCAACGCTTTTAGTAATCGATTTTCATCGAATTTATCGATTCGTTGTTGCAGCCCTAATTGCAATGAACAGATCTGGGGTAATATAGTCAATGCTATCTGTATAGCTCCTTCCTAGGGTTCTACAATCCCCCAAGGCACTTCACACATTCACACACTGGCAGAGATGAGCTACGATGTAGCCACAGATGCCCTGCCAGACACAGGCACCACAGGTCCCTCTGATAAACATCAGGCAAGGCAAGTTAAGTGTCTTGCCCAAGGACACAACAAGCAGCATTCTCTGGTCAAAGCCAGGATCAAACCTGCAACCATCAGATTACTGGACAACCCGCTTTCCCTCCAGAGCAGCTGCCGTCTCTATATAATAACATAAAACTGGCTGTGAAGCAATTATGCTGACACAGCCCCATCTACAGGACAACTTTTGTTTTTCCGCATACATCTATGGGAAAAAAGCTCGGATGCTCCCATTTCAGGAAGTAGAAGTGATCCAGAGCAGAGGGGAGCAGAAGATGACAGGATCTGGAATCTTATTTCCTGATATTTGGACACGTTGCCTCTGACTGGCTAACAGCAAAGCGACTCTACCACAGACTTTGTTTGCTCTCCAGTGTTGATGTTTATTTTATTATTTATGTTTATTTCCAGAAATAACACAAGCCTGGAGGAGTTCTGCTGTGTGGTGGAGTTGCTAATGCTAATGGGTAGCTTCTACTAACTGACATGCTCTGATTTCTCCTGGACACTAAAACAACAACGGCCTTCCCCGTCGTGAGCCTAGATGGAAGAAGTAGTCCATGAATGCTAATTTTCGGCGTGGCATAGATCAGACTGGCTTTTCTAATCAAAGAGTTTCCTCTATTTTTTTGTACTGGCAGCTATTGCAGGAAATAGATTCAGAATCAACTTTATTTTCATTGTCAAATGGGGATAGAAGACTGTTTTCATGTCACGTTTGCACTCAGAGTGGTTTTATTTCAAAAATAGTACTCACTTTCTGAGTGAACTTGCTCTTTAAACTTAAAGATGGCAGTACTGGGTTTGGCTGATTTCGGACTAGCCATTAGCTCCTCAGTCCTGCAGAAAGTAAAGTCTAGCGTTCCAAACGAAGGTAATCTAGAAAGCAATCTACAGGTGAGCTAGTAACTATACATTTTGCTCTTAAACAATGCAAAAATGCTTAAATAGCACTTAACAGTGAACTGTAAAAACTGCACCATCAAAAAGTATTTAAAAAAAACAGTAAAAACTGAATAAAATACTGAGCTCCACCTTTAGCATTCAGTAAAGCTTTTTCATTTAGGCTTCATTGTATGTATTAAGTGTTTTTGAACACTTGAGGTTAAGTTTAAATAATTTTATGAACCAGCAGATGTCTAATTCTTTTATGTCATGATATGTATAAAATTGCAAGAGGATGACATTTTTCCTCGAGATGGTATTTATTAATTTTTTTTTTGTTATTTCATTAATGTTCTAATATGTGTGGTATATCTGACACAAAACTAGAGTGTTGAACTTCTCCAAGTGTTTTTTTGTCTGTTTTGTCAACATAATAAAAGAATGTCTGGGCACACAGAACAAAGTGCTGCAATCAATCCACAATAAATACTTTGTTAACTATTTAACTAACAATCAGACGTGTCTTCTTGTGCAACACCCAAATAAACAAAGTGTCAGTTAAAATGGTTCAACAGTCATAAAGCAAAAGGGGCTCTTTTACACTAACGAGAAAGAGCCTCTCTCTCTCTCACACACACACACACACACACACACACACACACACACACACACACACACACACACACACACACACACGACAATTGAGAAAGAGCAGACACACAAACAAGAGCCACAAAGAGACAGACTTTCCATCCTCCCTTGATTTACAATCCATCTTTGTCTCGGGATGGACGCGCTCACACAATGCTAAAGGCAGCGAAAAGGACACGGCTCCACGCCTAAAATGGTCTCATCACCAAGTGAGCTGCATGGTGACGCGAAGGCAGCTGGAGGGTTGGATGCTCGCTCACTTTCTGCCAACAAGCTGCCTCTGCTGCCCCACCTCCGATCACACACCCATCTTTACACCATCTATCCTGAAAGATGCAAAAACAGGAGTTTGGAGGGTTTTTACCACCTACAATAGTGTTTAGGTCATGAAGACCTTGTTGTCACAGAAAAATTGTGTTTACTCATTTTTCCCCCAAAAAATGCTTAAAGTATAAAATAACACACTAGTGATAAAATGTCTACCTGGTTATTGCCGCCCCTTAACGGTTAATAGCCAGTTAACTGGTTAACTACATACTTCCCTATAGCACACGCACAAAGTACAGTTGTGGTCTTAAACTGTAGCTCCGAATTTAGTTTTGTATTTTTATAAGTGCAATGATTTAACACCTGATCATCAGGCCTTTTTACTGCAGACGTTTGGACTTCAGAAGGTATGGAAAGTTTTTATGTACTTTTTTTTCTTTTTTAAACAAAACAATCAGAATGTGGCTACAAGAATGGAATGCAGCCCTTCCTTTTTCAACTCAAATGACAAAATGCCACTCTTGGTCCCTTGTTATTAATTCACTGGGTATTTATAAAAGCTGTATTTAAAACTATATAAACAAAAAATGTAGTGATAATTAGCCCAAATGATTATCTCATGATTTTGAAATAAATAATTGTTTTACATCATCAGTACATTTATCCCCCGCTAAAACATTTGCATGAAATCATGAATTTAAATGATCTTTTAAGACTCATCAAACGAATCCCTTTACAGTAAGGATCAAATTTCCTGAGAATCAGATTCGTAGATGAAAACCCCTTCTGCAGGAGGAAACCATTCCCATTCACCGATCCGTGTCCCCAGAGGAAATTTCTGCTGCTGAATGTTTGTCCGTTTGGATCAACCCGTCAGTTAAAGATCCTGGAGTCAGTCGGTGCTACGACCCAGCATGAAGCTTACATTTATGACCACTAACACACTGGTGCTTATTCATCCATTCATTGATTCACTCATCCTCTCTTTCAGTGTGCAGATGTTAAATTGGTAACAGATCTTTTGTCTGGCACTGCTGACCAACAGTAACATGTTTTATTCTGATCCTGAAAAAACTTTAATGTAATTAAAATAAGAGAAATTAATTTATTCAGGCGGTTTGAAAGTGGAATTTACTGATGAGCTGCTTTTTAATATTTTCTATAAAAATTTACTTAAATTAATTTTTTTTTTAAATGTAGCATGTATGCAACAAAACACTGCTATCATACATGTTTAAGAGACTTTATGTGATAAAGTGACACAACACAGTTTATGCTTGTGAAAATGAATGAAATGTTTCAAAACACATCTGGCAAATGTATCATTCTCAAGAATATCAAATCCAGTTGAGTTACTGATTAAAAAAACTGAAAGGCTAAAATTTGAATACACTTAAAAAAATTCACAATAAAAATGCCATTAAAAGATGAAATGGACAAAACTCAAAGAAGTTAAACATAAACAAAAATCCCATTGGCTCAGAAACAATCGCATCATTTATGAACAGCATCATTAGCTCCTGCAGACCTAATCATCTAATAACTTTTATGAGTTGTTTTAGGTATTTTAGCTCACTGCTAGTTTCTTCTACATAGTGTTTTTTTCCTATCTTTACCCTATCTTAGATTGTATGAATGCTGTCATATTGGTCTTAGCATATATTAATGTAAAGTGCTTTGGTCCTCTGTGGTTCTTAAGGCACTTAATGAGTGGTTGATTGGTCTGGAAGTCAAGTATCATGGGTCTAATTTAGTAACTTTATTATTTATTGTATCTGCATTGGGCTGCATGGTGGCGCAGTTGTTAGCACTGTTGCCTCGCAGCAAGAAGGTTGCAGGTTTGAAACCCAGCTGTGGTCTTTCTGAGTGGAGTTGCATGTTCTCCCCAGGCATTCGTGGGTTTCCTCTGGGTACTCTGGTTTCCCCTACAAATCACAGCATGCCCTATAGGTTAAAATTAAAGCATCTGTCAAATAAATAAACATAACATATGTCACTTAGAGCTGCAGTCGTAAGCACTTTTCCAATAATAACACAATCTTCCTGTTCCATTTTAATTTACCAGTTAAAGTACAACCCTGAATTTAATCAATACAGATAAAAACCTTTGTAGAGGATCATAAATCATCATCTTGTTCCTTTTTTATCAAGCGGTAGACAGAGTGGTCTGCACACCTCCAGGGATACCCTGGTAAAATCAGAGTAATCCCAAACATAAATAATTAAACATTAAAGGATTACCTTTCAGGTGTAAGTAAGATTATAAATCTAAGACGACATGAAAGCACTCGGTGTTTGCTCAATGCTTCGGTTACTTGTGTAACGTCCAGAAAGGGTCATTTTTCACCTACATATAATTCCATTCGCTAAAGCGGATTTTACATTCTATGTCTGCAGATGACCGGTGGCATGTAGGTCAATATGTAGGTGAAAAATTACCCTTTCTGTACGTTACACTCGTGTTTTACAGCTGCAGGTGTTTACTAAATACCAGTTCAGCTTCTCAACAAACACACAAAATTCCAGCGACTGGCATCACGTCCACACAACCATGGTCATGTGTTCACAACAATACCGGGCTGTGACACGCAGCAAGGGTGAGTGAATCAGTAAGCAGACTGTGTCAGCGGGACTGGACGATTCTCATCACGATCAGCAGGACAAAGAAAATACTCACACAGACCGAGTTAATGGGAAAACCAGGAGGATTAGGATGACTGAGCAAACTATGAGAGGGCTGCTATTATCACTGCTGTTTAACATTAGTATAAAGACAAGAGCCCACAGTTTAGTCGTGAAATTTAGTGGAGTTCTTATGAACACTTACTTTAAAGAGCAAGTCACCCCCCTACCAGTATGTTACTCCATCCTACAGCTGCTCGATTATGGCAAAAATAATAATCACGATTATGGTTACTGAAATTGAGATCTCCATTATTTAGGACGATTTTTCAATGTATGTTGATTTTTATTTGTTTTTATTCAGTCATAAAATTGCTCAGGGCACAATCAGGACAAAAAGAAATAAGAAACAAGATGATCACTAAAATAACTCCTGATTCCCAGTATAAAAAGACCAATATACTTATAGCTCATAGTTTATGACCCAAGGGCTATAGACCTTGGTTTAACTCATTTAAGTCTAACCAGTACAGACCCAAATACCAATATCTTGCAAATACTGACAGCAAGAATTACACAGTGGCATTTATAACAAATAAATGCAAATAAATTGATGTTCACAAAATGTTGCATGACATTTACTGAATCGTGTCAAGGTGCTGTAGGAGAGTGCACTAGCACCGTGTCCTCAGAGAGGTTAGTTATTATTTATCAGCGTGAGGAACTTATTTCTACCTTATTTATAAACTATGTATTTACAAGTCCATCAGTTAATGTAATAATTGTCCCAACCACAGCTGCACCCCCCACCCCCAACCCGGTCTCAGCAATCGGCGCAAGCTGCACGTGTGTTTAGCACGCCGCACGCGCACATTTAGCTGTTTTTAGTGGCTCAGGAGTCCGCAGGTGCGGTGTGTGTGTGTTACTCACTCTGGTTAATCCAACAGGGAGCCGGCTCAGAGAGCTGTTTCTTTAGCGACTGACACATCACTACATCATTCCCTTTCCTAATGTCCTGAAGAACGGTCCGGAGCGCAGGTGGAGTGTTTAGCTAACCTGCAGGAAATGTCGACGACAGTTATCCAGAAAGTAGCTAAGGGTTACCAGAGATGTTTCTGAGGTGTTCGTTAGGTACTTTTAAGATTTAAAAAGTCAAGAAGGGGGTCTGAAAAGCTGTTGGAAATGGCGTCAAAGTCGCCAAGTCGGCAACACTGTGAGAGGAGCGCTTCATTTGCAACTCAGGGCAGCACAAGTGGGAGGAGCAAATAATCGGCTTGTTTTGTTTTTATAATCGTTCAAAACTCAGATCGTAATCGTGATTAAAATTCGATTAATTGAGCAGCCCTACTCCATCCACATTTTCTGTTTGAAAAATGTGCCACAAGGAGGCGTCTGCAGCAGCGAGGGACACAGAGTGCAAACTGCCAATACCACCACCTCAGTTCACTAGCCTTGAAGACTCTCAGTCACTCGGAGAAACAAGCCACTAACAAACATTCATGTACATGCACACACACCTGTCCTCTTGCTCAAATTGTGCAATTAACAAACACACAAACGAGTGGTTATGCATACCGGTTAGTTATCCGTTAATGTTGTAGCCAGGTAAAATAGTTTTGACCCGTTAAGTGCTTCAAGTCCTTCTGCTGCACTGGGTGCAATATATTTTGTGCTACTAGAGGGCACAAGTGCGTCGCTACCCAAATGTTTACTGGGCGACCGCAGAAGAAGAAATGAGCGTGTCACATAACCAAACAAATGCGCTCAAACAGGAAGCAGTTTGCAAAGAGCCAGCACCAGAGCAGTTTATTTGTTATTTCATTCTTGGAACACAATAATCTTCACATCAAAGCGCTGAGCCTAGCAGAACATGACACAGCAAACTGAACCAAGACCAGCAACAGGTCAGTCGGCCATGACGCTCCTGCTTGTGTCTGACTCCTAATTTGTCTAGTAAAATAAAGAAATGTCAGTGTAATTATTTAGTTAAATGTAATGAAACTAAAGTGTTTTTTTAACAGTGGCCTCCAGAATGCACTTATAAGCACGCAATCGCAAGCAGTGGTGTGTATTTGATGCCAGACGGTCCGCTGAGCTACGACTTCTGAGTCTGACGGACATTTCAGCTGTCATCCCACTCTCTCTTTACTCTCTGTTCATAAATGTAACGAGTGTGGGACTTTAGTTGTGCATCAGAATTATATTGCGCTACAAATCACGAGGTGAACGGTCTTTTGCATTTGCTGCACCTAAGTTGTGGAATGCACTTCCTCTGTGTGTCTGCCAGGCGTCAACACTCGCACATTTTAAATCCAACCTAAAATATATATTTCTATCAATTACTTTATGGTAAATGAGCTTATCCTTAGTGCTTATGGTTCTCTATAGGGTTCCAGTCTCAGTTTTTATAATGTCAGGGTTAGGGTTTTATGTGCAATTCTACATTGCTTATATTGCATTTTACTTTGTTTTTAGCTCCTCCTATTGGTGCTTATTTCTCCATTTTACACGTTTGCATCATGTTCTCCTTTGTACTGCCTTGGCTCTGTGCAGCACCTTGGTCAGCTGTCATGTTATTTTTAAAAGTGCTATATAAAAAGTAAACATGGTATGGTATGGTGCCTCACCAAAGGAGGGGGGGTGGGGGGTGGGGGGGGGGGGGGATTGGATGCGGGTGTCTATTATTTAGAATTGATGGCTTGTGAGTGGCCTCACTATTTCAATTCCAACTCACTATGTAGGAGTGGCCTAGCCTGAGACTTGGCTGCTTTTATAACCCAGAGGCAGTACAGCTCACATAGTGGTTTACCAGCAACGTTACAGTGCACCATTTTAGCGGAGTAGATCAATTGAGTAGTTTAGAGTTTTAACCTGAAGAGGGCTCCACACTTGGTCTTAGGCTGAATATTTAAATTTGGAATGTGATGCACTAAAATGCCAAAATAATGACTACACGTGTCTACAGCACTATTAGACACTACTTCAAACAATTTATAATCTCCCGTCGTTGTGATATTGTACCGCCAGATTTTGGCCCTTTTTCTGACCATTTCCATCTCTTAATGACCACAGTGGACCCATCTCCTGATGGCTACTTCGAGCAGGATAATGCGCCATGCCACAAAGATCAGATAATCTCTAATCGGTTTCTACACCATGACGATGACTTCATCTGACTCAAATAGCTTCCACAGTCACCAGATCTCAGTCCAGTCCAGAACCTTTGAGAAGGTTGCATTAGGAGATTCACATCATGGATGTAACTGTGAGATGCTGACTTTTCAATATGTACCAGAACCTCTGAGGAATGTATCAAACATCTTGTTGAATCTATGTGGAGAATTAAGGCAGCTCTGAAGGCAAAAGCCTTCAAACCAGTAATAAGGAGTAATAAAGTGGTCAGTGAGACCAATCAAAAAACTTGACACAAGAATGTTCCAGATTAATATGCATGATTACCACCATCAGACTTGTTTAGTATCTACATTTGGATCAGCTGTGAATTAACAAGCCAAAGTTGTGTTTCATGTTAGAAACTACACCTCCAGGGTTCAGCCCGCCCTAAACACACACAGCTCTGCAGACTCCAGGTGTTATCGCTGTGGTGACCATTTGCTTTGAGCAGGACATAGGTGGAGCCTCACATTGTTTGTTCTACCACAATAAACCTCCTGTCTTTGCAAAAGGCTATTAAAACTATCAACGCTTTTAAAGGAAGCCGTTTTATTTCCTGTTACAATATGTGGTCAACCAATAATGGACACAAGGAAGAAACCGCAGACAGCAAGGCGCTCCAAATAAAAGACTTCCTTGAGTTTACATGAGTTACACGTTGATGCTTTAGCAAAAGTAAATGCTAGTTTGCTCAAATACAAAGTTTTATGTTTTAGAAAGAAGGGAACTCAACAAGCTAACTAAAGCTTCGATGCTTATTTGAACCCTAATTAACCCCAACCTGAATGCTTGGCTCGTTAGAGCATCTTCAAACTTTGGCACCAAACTCCCTCCTGACAAAACAAGTCCATCAAGTTCTCATTTGCCAAATGCCAAAGTCAGACGTAAAGGCAAGCAATGGCGTCATGAAAAGTTAGTATGAGGTTCAAGTCTGATATCTTCCAAACAAAACAGACACAAGAAAGATGACCAACAGGTCAAATAAGCAGTGACTGACCAAAACCCTATTTAACTGTTAATTTAAGGTTAAAGCTGCATTTTAACTCAGGATGTCCGATATTATCGGTCACCATTATCGGCTGATATTGGTATTAAAATGTAATATTGGAAAACATTGGTATTGGTTTTTACTATTTTAATGACAAAACCTTTACATCCATCCATTCTCTTCTGCTTATCCGGAGACGGATCACAGGGGCTGCAGCCTAAGTAGTGAGGCCCTGACTTCCCTCCTCTCACCAGCCATTTTGCACAGACAATGTTTAAAGTTGAAGTGTGCATGATAGGTGATATGAAATGTTACCTAAAAAAAAATTTTTTTTTGTTATGGGGGCAGACCCCACAACAAAAAATAGTTTATATTGGTATCAGAAATCAAGAGTTGGTCTATATTGGTATATTGGATATGTGTATTAATCTTTGGATTTGTTTAGTCGGCAATTTGGGTTTTAGTAGTAAAACATTATAAATGAAGTACTTTATTTGTTTTACTAGTGACTATTTGAAAACATATTAAGAGAAATATATTTTTATTAAATTAGTACAAATTAAAAAATGACAAATTAAAGGCAGAAAAGGGACAGGAGGTCCACGTAGATCAGATACAATAATGTAAAGCTGGAGACTAATGTCCTCAGAGGATGCATGGTCCCAGGAAGTTAACCCTTTAAGATCTGCCATAGAACAAGTTCGTCAGAACTTATATTTACATTTTTACATGCTGTGGTGCCATTTTGTGGAGAATTTTAATGAAAAGCACAAGAAAAAGCCGAAAGACTGGGACTACAAATAACTACACTTTGCGGGAAAATTACGTCAAAGCATGTGATTGTGTGAGTGATAATAAGAATAAGAATAAGAACAACTTTATTTATCCCGAGGGAAATTCTTGTGTCATGTACATGCTCAAAGCAGCCGGAGAGACAAAGGAACACGTGAAATAGAAATATGATATACAATATATTCATTAAAAAAAAAAAGATCTACAGTAGTACCATGTAAGATAGTGCAAAACAAACAATCGCATATCTCAATAATTAAATACATGACTGCGTCCTTGTGAATAAGTAATTAAGCCGTCAGTGCAGGCGATTCACAAAATCAGAAAGTTCACGTTGACAACATGATGATGTTTATTCTAGTGTGTGAATCCCTGTGAGCTACAGATCAGAATGACAGTGTCTGTGTCTGAATGAAAACGCCTTTCTTATTTGCACATTTTTGCTGCTTTTTGCAAACTCATTAGCGGAAATGCGCAGGGCTCTGGGATGTGTTCAGTGTGTAAGATATAAGTGCAACTCCTGCAGTTTAATATGCAAATAAAATGTTGTTCTATCTTATATAGTTTCAGTTTTACAAGCATTTGAACACAGATATGCAAATGAGAGTGCCAGCGCTCCCACCAGTCTTAAACGGTTAAAGACACACTTGGCAGTTTGGCTTGCTTTCACACCCCTAGCGTCCATTTAGTAGAACCACAAGTGAAACTTATCTCCTCGCTGGGAGTTGGGCCCAATCTCAAAACTCATACTGCGCCCTGCAGACTTCAGAAAAGTGCACTTGGAGAAAGTGTGCAGTAGGGTTCGAGCGTGTAGTACACAAGTGTGCAAATAATGGCAGCATTGAGATGGGGAGCATTGCGTCATCGATCGCAACGCATGCTGGTCGCTGCCATACTTTTTTCAAAAACCTTTATCAACAACTTTCAAACAGCCAAACAGTTATTTGAAACTAATTTACATTTATTGCTGCTTTGAAAGTTTTAGAGCATCAACATAATCGTCCTAAAATAAACTAATTTCATTAGAAAATAAATATTTTCAGAAAAGGAACTTAAGGCTTTTCTCCTGCAGCAATGACTTGTGGGTAATACCCTTGACCGAGGTCCGCATCGCTGCGAACTTGGGTGAAGTGCAGATTAAGGGCGCAATGGGGGAGTGGTCAACTTCCACACTTGAGAATCGGGACACCCTACGCACTTGCACCCCTGGCCGGGAACGCACAATTGAAGGGCGCAAGGGTGCAAGTGCGAGTATTGAGATTGGGCCTTGATCTTCTGAACACCTTAAAGGTATAGTAGAGGATCTTTTTCTTCTGGGTGGATCATCTGAACCTTTGGTTTGCTTAACTGTCAATCATGCTGGTGAACCATTCACGCAAGGCCGTCGTCGTAAGTTGCTAGGTAGTTTTCACTTCCTGCGTATGCGCAAAGCGAAGTTTGGGCTCCCCACATTTGCCTCTGTCACCAGTTTTCTGCTCAACAGGTGAGCTAAAGTTCGGCATACTACTTAGAGAAATTCAATCCAGATTGCTGCTAAAAGAAGAAGTTGGCTGCAGGGCCGGCAGCTACGTGTAATGAGGTTAACTGGGCGTTCTCATGCACATTTTTTTCCAAAACAACGAGCGGACAGTCCTTTCCTGAAATTCAGAAACAACTTCCGCTATACCTTTTATCTAACAGCTGATATGTCTCCCCAGTTTTCATTAGTGTCTACAGGAGTGATTCAGCACTAAATCAAACAAATCAGCTGTGTTTGTGATCTAAAACATACAGGAAACGTGCAGGAAGCAGACTACAGCTCCATTTTTCCAAACAGGTGGCAGCCCACCACTCGGAAGTTGCAAGTCGGATATTCTGGCTACAGAGAGCGGTAGGGGTCTGAGTGACATTTCATTAACCCTGTAAAGGGTCATTTTAACACGTATTGGCTCAAGAAAATGATTTAAAAATATGAAGAAGTTGCATTGTATCCTTTTAAGATGGCAGCAGTCTATTCTGGAGTCAGAGTCTGGATGGACTCCACTCCAGATGTGGGAGACTGTTGCAGTTTCAAAACGGCCCAAGTAAACAGACCTTGGGTATGTCTGACTAGCAGTTAACTCAGTCCTTTTGCACATCAACACAGTTTCTCTAAACCAAACTATTCAGGATGCTATTTAAGACGGGTAACGCCGGGGACACACCGGCCGCGGAAGCGCCGCGAAGCACCGAGAAGCGAATCGCTCACGAAATTCGGCCGCTGCTCGCCGCTCCTCAGTTCAGATCAGACGCACCCCCAGTCGAGGCGCGCCTCGACTCAGCTGTAGTTTTTCTTTTAAAACACTTGGTGTCCTCCATTTCCTCTCTGCCTTTTCTCAGCTATTTTCCTCTACGTGTGTGCGCGCGCATGTGCGTGCGTGCGTGCGTGTGTGTGTGTGTGTGTGTGTGTGTGTGTGTGTGTGTGTGTGTGTGTGTGTCTGTGTGTGTGTACCTATGGTATGAGTTGTTTCTGCCAGTTGAATCTCTTGGAACCCGCTCCAATTCTGCAGCTGTATCCTAGCAGTTTCTTCTGAAATGGGTACGTAAATAACCATGTTTTTCGGGGGTCGTACAGCTCCTAGTGTTTCTCAACTTCCATAATTAATTTAAAGTCATCCATCTTAACTGCTTGCCTCAGACTTTCTACCTCTCTGTCCTGTTTGCTCCGGTGAAAAGACACCCAAAACCACACACCCCTTCACGTGGTCACACACGCACACAAGTTCGATGTGTGTGTGTTCGTGTGGTTTTTCTGCAGTGTCTGATTACGAACACATTTGACTATTGCGGAATTTTATTTTGAAATGCTTTATTTTGTTAACTTTACCGGCCTGCCTCTTATGTCTAGTTTTGACTTCCTGCCAGAATTGACGCGATTCACCCGCGGCTCGCGAAAAAAATTGAGCCGACGCCGAAATGATCGCTGCACGGTGCGGGCTGGGGCGCCGGCACGCGCCGGCGCGAGGCGATTCACAGCGCTTCGGCGGCCCATGTGGTCTATAGAATAGCTTTAACAAGGGCGCCGAATGAAGGCGGCCCCATTTTCGCGGCGCTTCTGCGGCCGGTGTGTCCCCGGCGTAAGCTAGACCTGAATAACGTACTCAAAAACACCTTTTTGGAATGACTCACAGAAAAACATGTTGTATTGTCTGATTGTGAAATGTTTAATGGTCATTACTGATAACATCTAAACTAGCGGCTATAAAATGTCTTCTTCTGCAGGGTCAGAGTCCAGGTTTGGGTTTCTGAAGCAGTCTGGTGGAGCACAGAAGGGGTTTATGGTAGAGACACAGAGCTTTAACTAAAGTTTAGTATGCAACAGATCATTCCTCAGCAGGCCAAACTGTGGATATTTGCTTATTTTAGTCCGGATTAGTTTCACGTTCATAGTATTTGCATCCTTGACTGTAACCTTTTGCATGTTTTCACTAACCGCAAATTTGACTACATGCCAAGTTATTACCATGTCTACTTTCATTTGACATTTAAACCAAAGTGTTCTTTGCTTCCATAGTTTTACAACAGAAGTTGCTGATCCAATGACGATAGCCCATCACAATATTAAAGAAGTGGAGCAGAAATAACAAATGTGTGATGGGTTTAGTGTTTATAGCTGATAATGGATGTAATTTGATCTATTGGATCTAACCAGGCAATTATCTAATGCCAGTGGGGAACCAGGACATCGGTCAGATACACAACATACGCCAAAGAGCCAAGCTTAGTTACAGAAAGACTACTAGCTATGAAGCTCATATTAGAAAAATAGGACCAAATTTTGGTGTTTATAGCATTCATCTAAATGTGGAAACAGGCCTGTCTCAGATGTCATTTTAAAAACCTGGAGCTTTGGCTTTGCATTTCATCCCTCTACTGCACACATGGACCATATTTTCACCATTTGATAATTCTCAAATATTCTTGCTCTGCTTTGGGGTCAGAACACGAACCATAAACTCAGTATTCCTGCCGCAAATTACGTTCATATTGTTGAACTGAACAAAATTAGTTTATTTCAGGATTTGCATTCCTGGAGGATTACATTCATGCAAAACTGGTTGTATCTTTTTAACCAACACAAGGGAGAGCTGCCTTTAGTCAATTAGGTGTGAAGAGGAGAGAGCTCCCTCATCAAAGGGGCTGCGTTTGATGTGTGAAGGTGTGGGTCAAGGGCAGGTCAACCTGTCACCTGACCTCCCTTCTGCCACAAAACTGAGACATTTATAAAATAAACTGAAGATATTTTTGTACCATCGGGAAAAAAAACCTGACTAGAATAAACTGAAAAAAGTGAGTCATTTGTTTAAAGGGGATCGTTTCACCCTAGTAAATTCATTTATTCTGAGTGTTTTTTGCAGATTGCACAGAAAAGTTAGTTATTGCGGTTAATGCCAAATATCAATTACTCAAAACAATGCAAACTTCTGGGCGTATCCCCAATCTCTGCTTTATTATCATTTAACGTTTAACTATTCAACTAAGTTTTAATGCAACAGCCGGTTGAGTTCAGCGGCTATTCATCCAGTTTCTTGCAGAACAACAAATTTAACCCGCATGACTCCAAAAGCAGACTCACATTTTCGGGTTTATTTCTGCATCGCGACCAACCAAAGCACCGGGATAAAGCTAAAAGTTGCTTTAAAAGGCGTGAAAACTCCTGAAGTCCGCTTACCTGCTCTTTGCGGTCACCTGTGGCGGAAGAAGCCATGTTGAAGAAGCAGCTCGAGTCTGGTCCAGGAAGATTAATAATGCTACACGAGCTGAAAACGCACAACACATTTGGGTCGAGCCTGGTTCTGGGACAGACGGACGGACCTGGGCCCTTATAGGTGAGGGAGCGATCCGGGAAAGAGGAGTTCTGACCCGGGTGGAGGATCCAGGTGAAGCGGGGGGAGTGAGCAGCTACAGCCCTGAGGGGCGACTTTCACCGAAACCACAGAAACTCTGGATTTACACCGCTAGGGGGCAGCATCAGCTACTCATCCATGTGCCATCATTTAGTTTTAATTTAGAAAATTGATCAAAATAACTCATCTCCAGTGAAACCACACACGTTTCTAATAGAAATATCAGCACGATTTTACATTAAAAATGAATGTATCCACCAATATATCAGAATTATCCACAGTAACCGTTTTAGTTGCCGATTTAGATTTGTTCATTCTAATGTTTAACGCAAGACCAAGAATAAACTGAGTTTGCGCTGCAACTTAAAAATAGATTTTAACCCTTTACCCCGACAGGTCTACAACTTTAAACATGTAACTCAGATGAGTAAAGTAATCTACAATACACCTCACCCTGACATTAACCATGTTGCACTAAGTTAAAAACTGAAACTAAACATTTTGCAAGAAATAAAAGGTTAAAATGCAGCACTAAAACTGTTACACTCCTCTTCATATGTAACTCTCTTCATATGAAAGCATAGTTACAAGAGTTGTTCAGTTACCTCAGTATAGAAATTGGTGCCATGTTACTTTTGTTCAACCTTTCACATTTGGTTATTTAAATCAAATGTTAAATTCTAGTTTTAGGACTCTTAACACTTAATTTTCTCCATCAAAAGTCAGTAGTTACCAAAACAGTATTCTATTCATTCCCAAAGCCAATAGGAGATTAAACTAAATAAGTCAGGTTGTTGATTATAAAGGTTTCTTCAGATAATTGATAATTTTCTGGTGGTTCTTATTTTCCATAATGTTTTTGAAGTTTACTGTAATGCAAGATTGGGTTTAAGCTTTTGAAGATTTACCTTTTTTGTACTGCCATCATAATATGCCAATTTGTGGCTGTGGCTCAAAAGCTTAATATTCCAGACTAGTAGTTTGTCTCCATCTGATGAGCTCAAACATTTTGAATCATTCAAACTGGAAACCAGCCATGGGATTTCAGAAAAACTGCAGCCACTGATCAAATCATTGTGTTTAACACATGAGGGCAGCACTGACTCAGTTTCTACAGCAAGACAACCAGTTTCATAGACCCACACATTTTAAATGACTAGAATAAATTAACTTAATTCTTACGGTCACCTGATTAAATAAAAAACAGGATTCAAATACTCTGCTTAGTTCATTCTGCAGGTCTGAGACTTAAGGAACAACAAGACAGTAGCTGATGTTTATTTTATTGAATGTTGGCATAAAGTTGGTCGATTTGAGGCTGGAACAGAACTTTGAGCTCGGCTCTTTTGGCTTTGAGGGTTGGAGTCAACAAGCCGTTCTCGATGGTGAACTGCTCCGGGTGGAGGTGAACATCTTTCACCTGGAATTAAATGTGTAGATGGATTGATTTTGGTTAGATGGTAGAGATAAGTTAGGCATTTGTGCAGTCTTGCAATTCTGACACAATTAGGGTGGATAAAATAAAAAAATGTTGCCAACTCATTGCATTGGATACCAGAAACCATCCATACCTGCTCAAAGGATTTGAGTCCGGCTTCTTTTCCCAGTTTGATCATGTCTGAAATTATAGCCGTCTTAATTTTCTGAAAGGAGAAAAGAGAAAGTGTTTTTATTATTGTGGTTCCAAATGGCTAAAAAGACAATTCAACCCTGCTCTTCTTTCAGCAAGTGTGGTTTGACTTCCAACTGGAGTATGGAATTAAGTTTCCTGCAGCCCCATCTCCCCGAGTCAACGTTCATCTTACACGTGATTAGTGAAAAGATCCGGAGACTGAAACATTACCGTGTTCTTGCACAGTTCTTCAAAGGAGCCTTGGATGCCAAGAATTTTTGCAAAACCTGGTAGAACATCTGCATCAGGAACCACGATGGCGATCAGGCAGGACTGCAGACAAAGAGTTAAGTCAGGTAGAACTATAATTTAAATGCACAAACTGCAGAAATGTTTACCTGTAAACTGTCTCCATGCACAAATACTTGAGCCACAAGTCCACAACGAATGTACACATTCTCAATCTTCTCTGGAGCTATGTACTCTCCTTGAGCAAGCTTGAAGATATTCTTTTTGCGGTCGATAATCTTCAACACACCACTCTGTCAAACAAGTCACAGGATTACAACAATGTTGTTCTTTGATTTTATACAACTCAGACTTGTGATTAGGAGTAAGTAGACGATAGCATTGGGCCCTTAAATATTTGAAGGCCCCCATGATGAACACTTAGATGTTTGAGAAGTTCTCCAAAATGAAAATGAATCAACCCTGTCGTTCTAGAAACATCACTGAAAAGGCATCAGCCTGCCTTATATGCCCTGTTGCAGCTGCAGTGAACCATTACATGACTGCAGCAAATAGAGAATGATAAGGTGATCATGAAGTAAAATAAAATTAAATCGAGCCGAGTGTTCTCTAAAGCAAGAGAAGCAGGAAGAACGTTAAAGTCTGAAGCAACACTGGCTAATGTTATGCAATTTAACGGTGCTGCAGAAAGACCGTTCCAGTGATCTGTATCAACATTAATGCTACAGATGAGACTTCAGTTTGTTTCTAAGGTAGAACGGTTCAGCACAGATGCAAAGGGCCCCATGCCTTGCCTGCCTCGTTAAATCCACACTGCTCTGGGGTCAGCTTTGTCTACAGAGTTCTCCAAACACAGACGAGTCTTATTTGACCACCATGCAGAGGTTTGCAGCTGCCATTATTCAGGCTGTAGTCTACATTTACTTGAATCCATATTCTTGGTCAAATATTCATCCTGAGACTTTATTTACCTCTGCTTTTGCCTTTTCACATCGACTGTGCACTCCCCTCTTATTTTAGCATTTGATTTCACTGAACATATAATCACTAAACTTCGATCATATTTACCGGAAGCCATTTCCCAATGTCACCAGTGTGGAGCCAGCCATCTTTATCCAAGGCCTCTGCAGTCTTCTCTGGATCTTTCAAGTAACCTTTGAACACATTTGTCCCTTTGATGCAAACCTAAAAGAAAAACCAAGTTAATACAAGTTTTACATCTCATCCAACAGTAAAGAAATCTAAACTTTTGAAACTTGGCCCAGTCATGCATCGATGTCACTACTTAACCACTGCCACTTGTCAGCGTATGTAGAGAACCTGACAAATATAGCTTTAGGAGGGTTCTGCAACCAAATGGAGGCATGCTGTGCTTAACTTGCAACAAGAACATTTTCATCATGTGCTTTGCATGATTATACAAGACTTCGCTTAAACATTTAATTTCAATTCTAACTGAAAATTGCATTCCTTTGTGGCTCCTACAGTGGCAGATTTTTCCTTTAACATACCTCTCCTTCACCGTTTGAAGCAAAGTAGTTCATTTCCTCAACATCGACCAACTTCAGAAAATTACAAGGCAGAGGCACCCCCACGTGACCTGTAGTAAAGCAGATTCATCCAATACAAACACTGAATTACATCTGGAGGAAGCCACTGTTCCGTTTGAGCTTCATACCTGCTGTGGCATCTCCTGGCATGGTGATGGTGCATGCAGCAGCACATTCCGTCTGACCATAAGCTTCAAAGATCTAAGATCAGAGATTGGGTCAATGCAACTATTTTGAAAACTAATAACTTCCCCTTTAAACTACTATTTATTTGAGTCAGTTTTGGCTCCTTAGAGGTTACAAAAGGTTTAAACCTTAGAGATTTAGGAACCAACATCAGGCTAAAGAAACCAGAAAATCCAGAAAGACTTCCTGAACTCTAGACAAGTTGTTAAAATCGGCAGGATTTTCATAAACTACCACAGTATGCGTTTCAGTGTTGAGACTACCGGTTTTGGTTAGAAGTTTAAATGTTTGATTTTCTGACAATTATGAGTAACAGCTTAATGTGGGGTGTGTGAAATCAGAGTAAAGTAGTTTATGTACATAATCAGTTCTGAAAAGCCTTTACAAGAAAGGTCAGCCTCAAAACATTTGCAAATCCATTTCATTAATATTAGGAGTTATGCTGAAATCAGTCACATGATGAAATCCAAACTTTGATTATGTGAGATAAATGACCAAGTTAAAAAAATTGTTTATTCAAAATAGTATTTTTCCTGCCATGCATGTTATGTTCTTAATATCTAAAGTATTTGTCTTTTTTTTGGGGGGGGGGGGGGGGGGCATGAGATTTAACATTGTCCATATAAAAAGAATAAGCTAGCTTCCTGTATTTGATTAGTTCTTGTTCTTCAAATGAATTGGGAGTTAATTAGCAAAAAACAATTGAAATCACTCTGTAAATTTCACTGTACTTGTGCTCAGTCTGCTTTTACTAAAAATCTGTTCCTGGACCACTTACCAGGATATTACACCAAATCCTGCTCAAATACTTTGCCTTAGACTTGAACTTTAGTTTTAATATTTTCATCCGATTAGGTCTGAGTGATCATTTAACCACTTTTGCATCAGCGTGGTGGGCCAATGTAAAAACCACCATATTGGAAAGGAAAAGCTGAGTGAAGACCTACAGAGGGGTTTAGGAGGTCTTTACCTGGCAGCCCAGAGCAGCCCTGAGAAAGTCCAGAACAGACGGGGATATGGGTGCTGCTCCAGTCACCATGATCCTCACACGGCCCCCCAGAGAGTCCTGAGGCAACGTTCAGAACATTTTCATCTTCTAATTATTGAACCCATCTGCTCTCAGTCAGACAAAGGAGGTACCTGGACTTTATGGAAGATGAGTTTGTCCCAAATGCTGTTCTTCCTGATGATGCCGTCCTTCACCTCAGCATATTTTCTCTCCACAGCAAAGTTCAACAACCATTTCTGAAAGGAAGATGTGGCTCCACTCTGAACCTGGAGACAAATAAAAATGGGAAATTCTGCAGAGAAACAGTCAATGTTAATAGATTGTACCAACCTTGTCGTACACACCTTGTCGTACACACGATTGAGAAGTCGAGGAACTACGGGGAAAATGGTGGGCTGCAGGGTTTTCATGTCATCAGGTAGCAGTCGTATGTCACCCTGGAAGAATCCCACTTTGGCTCCAAAACTATAAACTACAGTCTAGAAAAAAATAACTTCAGTCCCCTCATCAACAATCTGACCTGCTGTTTGGATCTTACCTGAACTATTCTCTCAAACATGTGCGCTAAAGGTAGGAATGAAATGTGGACATCGTCCATGGAAGGAATGACTGATGGCTGAAGGACAGAATCACTGTTGAGTTTCATGATAAAACTGATGTTTGAAAGATGCACTAGCCGCCACACACACCTCAAAGGTTTTCAGGACACCTGCAGCATCAGCAACCACATTCTCATGAGTCAGCATGGCTCCCTTAGGGTTTCCTTTAAAACAAGTGCATAAATATTCAAAGGCCTTAATGTCTGGTAAAAAAAATGATAATAATAAAAGGTAGAATCTTCATCTATGAGGAGTTTAATTTTGAATTTAATGCATTTTCTCCAAGAATTCTATTTAGGGGAACAAAATTTTAGATTTGTTAGGAGTTTTGGGAAAAATTGGCCAAATGATTTTAACAATGAAATCAGTTTGCAAAAAGTTCTTTACTTCAGAATGTTTATGTTTATTTGGCAGATGCTTTTATCCAAAGCGACTTACAATTTATAATCTATAGGGCCTGTTGTGATCTGTGGGGGAAACTGGAGAACCCGGAGGAAACCCACGCATGCATGGGGAGAACACGCAACTCCACGCAGAAGAGCTGCAGCAGAGTTTCGAACCTGCAACCTTCGTGCTGCGAGGCAACAGTGCTAACCACTGCACCACCATGCAGCCCAGGGTATGACACCCTGATTTCAGATGCATGAGCAACAAAGCAGCTTAAAAATGACTTTGATGAAGTAAATGGCTTGTATTTTATACAACACCGTACCAAGTCCTAGATCTCCTAGAGCTTCGTGTGTTATTTTAAATGTAATTTAAGTGTATTGTAGAAGTTTTACATGGCTGATTATCCTTTCTGGAATTTCTAAAGAAAATAAAACCATCCGACTCCTGAAGCCCACCAAGCTCAGATATCTCAATTCATCAGGTTCATGTGGAAGGCTTGAGCTTTAAATGTGCTTTTGCTTAGTTTCAGCTCATTTGTTCAAATCTACAACATTTCGGTAGCTCCACATGGGGAATCTGAAGATTAGGCCATTACCTGTTGTGCCACTGGTGAAGCAAACAATGCTTAGGTCCTCTGGCTTTGGTGGCTGTTAGAAAATTAAATTAGTTCAGTCATTAATGCTACTCCTGTTAATAAAAAAAAACAACTTTAATTTGAAACTTACAACTGGTTTTTGCAGATGCCTTTTCCCCAGCGCCTGGTGAGCACAGAGCAAGTTTAATTATGTTCATGAGCTCAGTTTCAGATGTGTTCAGGATGCATCACCTCAATGTCCTGCAGGGACATAACATCCACCCCACACGTCGCCCCTCTCTCAACCAGCTCTGGGCTGAACGCGTCCATGATCACTATGGCTTTTAGAACAGAAGTATGGCCTTTTTCACGGTTCTGCAGCAGAGTTTCTGCTTTCTTCTGATCATCACAGAGAACAATGGAGATATCCGCTGAAAGAGCAACACGTTCACATGAAGCCAAACATGATCCAACTTTCAAAGACTGAAAATATAGGCGAGATAAAGAGATTAGACATGTTCTCATGAGGAACTCCTGAGGGACCAGGGAGTTACTGGACTTCTTAGTGGCACTGTAATTAGCATTAGAGTACAAGAGGAGCTCCAATTACCTCGGTCAATAATGAACACTAGAGCTTCAGGACCCAGCGTGTCGTATAGGGGAACCGCTACCATGGAGTAGGTGTAACATGCCAGCTCACCGATAATCCACTGCAAGTAAAACCATAACAGTTAGACAAGACAAAAACCTGGAGCAGGTTTACCAAGAATCCACTCACCTCAGGTCGGTTCTGAGCAAAGATGCCAACAAACGAGTCGGTGTTGGGCTTTAGACCTTTGTGAAGAAGTCCTGACCCGAGAAATTCTGCTCTGTCGGAAACCTTGAACAAAAATAACAATTTCTATACAATCTGGGTCTGGTGGACTAGTGGCCTCTACATGGTTCCTGAGTGAAGTGATGCAGAAGTACATCAGCTGTAGTTATGCTTTATGCATCTATGGGCATAAAGTGTCAGTTTTATAAAAATAGGTACAAATATCACTTATGGATCAGCTTAATGTGTTGCCTGAAGACTTTCCTTAACCTTGTCCACTTAGGACCTAATTTGATGTACCTGTTTGTACTTGAGCCACTGGTATGGTTGTCCTTTCTTTCTGTAGCCCAGACATGGTCCATTACCTGTAACAGATCCAGTGCTGTATTCACATTGTTGCAGATGAAGTTGCACAGACAGACACAAGAATTGGTGCACTCCTAGTGGCTGGATGCAGCCTTAAGGCTTGCAGTTAAATGTGCTCCAAAGAAAGTTCAGTCCATGCACTGGATACAATTTTTTTTTTTTTTTTTTAACACATTTAGAACCTCTTGCATCAACTGGGCAAAGGGAAACTTGAAAATGAGAAACAATCCAGCTTAATTTGCAGTTAACACACAATAAATGACTGACCTGAAACGTTCAAGCCTCTCTGAAAAACTTCATACAGGGTCTTGGCATCATCATGGTAATAAGACATCAGGTTGTTGTTGTTCTCCAAAATGGCCGATTTTCTTGCTCCATCCTGAGGACAAAGCACTCGAGGGGTGAAAAGCAATCTTACGAGAAGAGCCTGCATGGGTGCCCTGCAAGCTTTTTTTAAGATGCCATCTACAAGTCGCTAAGTTATTTTCCAATCTCATTTGTGCAATGCATTTAAATATGTCTGAATTTTAAAGACATTGATGGCAAGAGCTCTAACAGGATGCAAATGTTTGTGTTGAAACTTTAAAGTAGAGGTACAATGTGTGATTCAGGGCATAAGGCAAAGCAGTTCAGGAAATAAATGTTATAGCCCCTTTCACTTTTCCCATTTTCTGTTCAGGCACACAAGAGTCGACTGGAAGGGGAGGAGACTTAGGCTCCCCACAATTAATTGTAACAATTTAAGTTAAAACTAGCATCTCTGCCATTCATGAAGTTCTAAACTACACTAGAAAGGAAGATGAATTGAAAATTAATCATGTAAATGTTTCACTCTGCTCCATTGAATTTCTTCTGCACCAAATGTAACGTGGAGGTATTTTACTTTCCTGAAGCCTGAGCGTCCTACCTTGACACCTAGAGACTGCCGTTTGAGGTCAGCTGGAGAGCGAACAGGACTGGGTCGTGAGTTGAGGTAAAACAAGGTTGCAACACCAAGAGTGATCAATGAGATGACAATTGGTGTGGGGAGGGGGGAGAACAGCAACTGGATGATGAAGTCCATGGTGCAGGGCTGGCTGGCAAGACAAGAAATGGTTGGATTTAGCAACATCATGGACACACACACACACCTTATGTAATGAGCTCCTTTACTCTGGGTAATGTTGCCATATAAAGTCCAAAGTCAGCATGAGTCACAACTATTCTTCAGCATCGGTCTCAAAATGCAAATGCATTAAAGTGCACATATACAGAATGAAGACATTTTGTTTTGGTGGCATGTTTAACATTCCATTATTATGTGAATTCTCAATGTTAGGAAGATCTCTGGATGGCTGTCAGCACTTACATCCAATTCAGTTCAAACGCCACACACCCGAGCTGTAGTCATGGTGGTCTTAAAGGCCAGTTAGTGGTTTTGATTTATGTCAACACACTTTGTATAAAACTCTACATGACAGGCATCGGGCATTATGCACTTCATTAAAGAATGCTAGAAATCTGGACAAATGGGAAACTTGTGAAAGAATTAGACAATTCCAGTTTTGTTGTAATTTTCCAAAGATCCAAAATTTGTGGCTGTTGAAGCAAAATGACTTAAGTGAAGTTAAAATTTGAGCCTACTTCCTGTATAACTAACCAAGGTAAAAGCCTTCATAAAGCATTCTGGAGTAGATTGTGGCATTTTTATTTTACATCAACACTGGAAGTAGTCATGTATACCACATGCATTAAAACCTAACATTTAGTTCATGTAGAAGTAGAAATAAATATTGGTGCCAACACCCACTTTATAATTAAACCTCCAACCAAACTAGATAAAGAAATAAAAATAACATTAAAAAAAAAAGTCTTTGACCAAACACATGGCAAAGTGAAACCATTCCTGGTCTACCTGCTGCAGGTCCTCAGGTGTGTCCAGCAGATCTTCTTCCTCTGCTCTGACGAGAGCCAAGCGAACAACAAGAACTCATAACAGCGGACAGGATCAACACATTTGACCTTTGGACATCACTTCCACTGATAAAAGTACCACACAAAACTTGCTCGAGGTGAAGTATAATTTATACTATCCATTAAACTTCCCCAGAGATGTTTTAAACCCCCTTTAGTCAGCTCTAAAGGAGATCAACTTCAGTCCAGAAAGAAAGCACACACCTTAATCTGTGGTGATGACAGAAATACCAGATAGATGTAGTATCTAATGAAAGAACACTAATTATTTTTTAGATTTATCACATTCAAAATGTATCCTTTTTTTTGGACATTCAAAGTCCCAAAAAAATAAAATTCTATGAATATGCAACATTTAACTTACAGGCCTAACTAGTGCTATTTTGCATCTGTAGCTTATTTAAGCACAACTTGATCAGTGGAAATTCCTGAAATCAAGTCAGCACTCATAAATGTAACACCACTAAATGTTTGAGATGGTGAAAGTTAATTACTGTGATTAGATTTAGTCACAAAGGTAAAGCAGCAAGCTCAACAGCAGCCAGAGAAACCACAGTCGGTTAAAAACATGTAGAAATTACTCAAAGACCTTTAGCCCAAATTTACCAATATCAATACAATCATACTAATACAAAAACAACCATTTCAAAAAAGTACTTGATTATATTTAGAAAATAATTAAACTATCTGAGATGTGAAGTGCTGATTTTACAAGGCACTCAGTACAAGGTTCATTAATGAAGTTACCTGGTGGGATTAGCAGCTGCAGTCAGGGATCAGGCAGAGGACAGATCCCCCAGAGGAAACGCAGCTGAATGCAGCAACACCACTAAAGTACAACCTGTCCACCTGCCGTCATTAACACCTAAAACTGCACACAGGTGTGACAACTTCTCGGCACCAGTCAAGGCTAGACCTGCCTCCTCTGGTTCCTGCAGAAAAAAACACACACCCAGCAGAGCAGAACAATTCTCACGTTGATCTCTGCTCTGCTGCCCTTTAAAAAGAACAATTACATTAACTCACACTCTTAAAATAAATGTATTTGTTGTCATTTTCACTGCTCTTATTTTGAGTTTTAACTTCAACAGATTGGAGTGAACTTTCACACTGGATTTATGGATGAGGATGATAACCTCAGATATAAATGTGGAACCTTTGGAATACACTCTGATTGTTAAACCCTAATCAGAAGCATATCTCACTTAAATCTCCCTTAAAATGAAAGGATGTACGATTTAAAAAAACATCCCAGATGAGTGCAATCTCTGACACATGCTGAAGATTTGTAAAAATAAAACATCAATAATGTAAAGCCACCAAATGATGGTTGAACCTTAAATTATTTTTTTTCTTTTTAATTCCTAATCTGATATATTTTTATTACAAAGTTACTTTCGATAGAAATTTGCATATTCAGCAACAACTAAAACAATATTCACCTTGAAAAGATTAAATTTACAAAGAAAAGACTTGTTTTAATATTCAAATGTGAAAATTTTTCTGTTTAAATAACTATGGATTCATTATTTTACTCATTATCTTCAGATTTTTTTTTTACTTTTTAAACATTATTCCCACTGCGAGTATTCAATCCTAGTGAGCCAAAGTTCTTCTCCGTTCTTACATATTATGTGAGAACACGCAATAAGGATGGTTTAATTAAAGCTGCTATGGTGAATCTGCAAAAAAGCTAGGTTTTGAATGCAAACGCGGTCACGGAACACTGACCCTCCCCTTCGCTTATCTTCCTGGACACTTCTGCCAGAACCGGAGAACTGCAATGCTGGAGGAAACAAGATATTGCTAAACACCAGCCACTGTTTTCTGTGTCCAAATGTCTTTTGTTGTCCACGACACAGTGCTCTGTTGCTGAATACACCGGTGTGTGTAATGAATGGAGGCCCCAGAGAAGTCGGCCGGTAATAGTTGTTTTCTGTCCAAAACGTGTTATTGGAAGAGGTTTTTAGACAAATGGGAGAGAACCACTTTATTCACACTTAGTTTTTTTAATCTCCACAATTTATTTATAGCTAAACTATGTCAGAACATTGTTCAGAGGCATAAAAATGTTTAGTTTTACAAATTTGCTACTGTAGTTTTAAAATAAATAAAAAAATCTACTTCTGACTTAGACTGACAAATCTGTGAATCACCCAGGGCTGTGTGTAAAACTGGCCAAGGCGTGTTACATTTTGCAATAAGGATATTATCAAAAGACAGCCATCATTTACACTGAATTAAGTAATAAAACTTGTAAATCACTGACTTGAGAACCTTTGACCTGAAGGGAAACAGCCTTTTTAAGTAGAATGAATAATAAGGGTGTCCACATGAGAGAGAAAGGCCACCTCATAATGTGTTTATAGTGTATGGACTCTAATGGCTAAAATAACAAGCTTCTGTGATCGGGCCGCACTGCCCTGAACTCATAGAAGGTCAAATCCACTCATCCTACCTGAAAAACAAACAGTTCTTTGCTGCTGTTGTTTAAAAAATGCTGATGGCTGACATCACCGCTGATTTAATGACCTGATGTCCAGAAGATGTCAAAAAGAGTCATGTGCTCACATGTCTAAAACATAAAGCTCTGAGATGTTGTATGTCACATGATGGGTACAACTCATGAGGATCAAAACATTTTAAATCCTTTCCCCATTTGTACTTCTAAACTAACCCTCATGCAACAAGTTAAGTTCTAACTTTGTGCAACACTTTAGTGAAGGTTCTCTTCTAATGATAAAATCTTTAATCCAAGCAAACAAGGCCAGGACTCAATGTGTCAAACACCACATCAGTATAAAAGCAGCAAAAGTTAGGTGTTTGTTGTACAAGCGTAAGGAAAACAAATTCGTTGTTAAAGACGAATCTTTAACATGTCTATGTGGATTAGGATGCACATTCTGTCATGGGATTGGGTTGGAGCTCCAACATCTGGTAGGTTTTAAAGAGAACATTGGTCCAGATGTTTTGAGATTGTCTCTTTGGGCTTGGTGCACTACACAAAATCAAACTATTTTTATACACCAAGAAGTCCACAAATCAGACATGAACAGGCATCTTTCTGATAATGGTGCCACTGAAGGAAATAAACAAATATTATGGTTTGTTAATTCAGAATGTTCTTGATTTACTTTAATGTTTTAAATATACACTGTTTAGATGCTCACTTTATGTTCTTGAATATTATTTATTTGAAACAGTACCACAAAATTAAGATTTTAATTGTTTTATTGTTTTAAATATGGAATATTTGCCATTTAGTGACACCTGGCCTAACCTGGAAATGTTCCTATACAAAAACCTGCTGGGAAAGAGGCAGAACCGTGTCCATGCTGATTGACTGTTGAAGTAAAGAAGTGAAGGTAGACAGTATTACAATTGAAACTGATATAAATGATTTAGACAATACATATTCTCAGATTTGAAGTACAGAGTTGGGAAATTTAGTTGCTGGTTTTATTTAATGCCGTGAAACTGAAAATCAAATTGCATCTTTTAGGTTTAATTTTTAATCCCTTTAGAACATTGTTGCACATTCATGCTTTCGTTCTTTTTTAAACACAGAAACAGTTTTGTTTACCTGTTTGTAGCTACAGTTTCGCCGACGGCTGCCGGCTTCTTCAGGCTGACGCTGATGGTGGCGCGTCACTTCCTTCTCCGTTTATCTGCGGGCAGCAGAGGACGTTGTCGCCCTCTACTGCCCGCTCTCCCCTCTCCGACGATGCAATCCCATGCGTGGTCCAGCGTGTAAACTCCGTCGTCCCTGTTCATGGTCCCACATCCACGTCTCCTTATCTCGATTGCTTCCTTGATCCATCTTTTGTATTTCTGTTGTTCGGTGGTTATGATCCGTGTGTTGTCCCAGTCCATTATATGGTTTTCTCTTAAGCAGTGATCTGTTACGGCTGACTTTTTTATTGTACTTTCTGCTTCTTCTTTTGCTGCTCTTGTGTGTTTACGAGTTGCCTCTTTCTCGCACTCCTTTCTGTGTTCTATTGTCCGTGTATTGAGTTGGCGTCCGGTTTCTCCTATGTATGTATTATTGCATATTTTGCATGGGATTTCGTAGATGACTCCACATTTTTGTCCAGCTGATATTTTGTCTTTTGGGTGCACTAGTCTGTTTCTAACTGTTGTGTATGGCTTTGTTGGTGTGTTTATGTTGTGTTTTTTCATTGTTGCTCTTATTTTTTCCGTTATGCCTCTGATGTATGGTAGGGTTATCACTGGTTTTGGTTCTTGTCTTTCTGGGTTTCTGCTTCTTTTTTTGGGTTGTTCTTTGCTTTCTGTTTTTGTTTGTTGTTTTCCTTTGTTTATTGCCCATGTCGGGTATGCGCAGGTCTTTAAAGCGTGTTGTATGTGTTTGTCCTCTTGTTTACGGTCTCTCTCTTCTGTTATTATGTTTGCTCGGTGATATAATGTTCTGATTACTGACATTTTGTGTATGGTGGGGTGTTCTGATGTCCATAATAGATATTGGTCTGTGTGTGTTGGTTTCCTGTATGTGTTTATGTTTAGGGTCCCGTCGGTCTGCCTGGTGATTTTCATGTCCATAAATGCTATGCTGCCTTCTGTTTCTAACTCATAAGTGAATTTTATGTTGCCCGTGTCGTCAATATTGTTTAAGTGTTGTGTTAGTGTTTCTGTTTGACCTTTTGGTATGATTTCCAGTATGTCGTCTACGTAGCGTTTCCATAGTTTTATTTTGCAGTTTGGGGGGGCGGTGGCTATGGCTTTTTGTTCCAGGTCTTCCATGAAAAACTCGCACAGGGTGGCTGATAACGGGTTACCCATGGCGAAGCCTTCCAGTTGTTTGTATATTGTGTTATCGAACGTGAAGTAAGTGGAGTTAGCTACCAGTCCTATCAGTTGTGCTATGTCGTCTGCTGTGAGGTTTGTCCTTTTATGTAAAGTTTTGTCTTGTCTGATTCTGTTAACTACTATGTCCATAGTTTTTTGGGTTGGTGTTTTTGTGAACAGAGATGTGACGTCATGTGAGATGAGGATGTCGTTGTCTTCTATTGTAATTTCCTTTAGTTATTTTGCCAATTCTATACTATTTTTGCAGTGTTGGTCTGTGTTTCCTAATAACGGGCTGATGATTCTGCTGATATCTTTTGCCATGTTGTATGTTGGTGTACCTATGCTGTCAACTATTGGTCTAAGTGGGGTGTTTTGTTTATGTATTTTTGGTGTTCCATATATTCTTGGTGTTATGTTTGCTGTAGGAATCCAGTGTTTGTACATTTTTTCTGTTATTTTGCCTTTTTCGTGCAGTGGCTTCAGAAATTTTTTCATGTTTTTCTTAATGTTTTCTGTTGGATCTTTTTTAAGTATTTCATATGTATTTTTGTCCTCTAGCATCTGTTTCATCTGTTGTTTATATTTTTCTCTGTCCATAACTACTGTGGTTCTTCCTTTATCTGCCGGTAGAATAATTATCTGTTCATTTTTGGATAAAGCTGTCATGGCTGATTGTTCTTCTTTTGTAATATTGCTGTGTTGAATTTGGCTGTTTTTTAATATCCCAACTATGTTATTTCTGAGTTCTGCTTTCTTTCCCTCATCTGTGATCTGTTGACATGCTAGTTCTGTTGCTACAATAAATTCATCATATGGTATTACTTTTGGTGTGACTGCAAAGTTTAAACCTTTCTTTAATATGCTCTCTTCTGCTTCTGTTAGTTTGTATTGTGAAATGTTACATACCCGTGAGTTTGGTGTGGAGTTGCCTTGTATTTCTCCCCTCTTTTTCTTGTAGCTACAAACAGGTAAACAAAACTGTTTCTGTGTTTAAAAAAGAACGAAAGCATGGATTTAGAAAGACACAGCAAGAACACACCTAAGATGATTGTTGCACATTTGCATGAGATCCTTTCTGCCCCTAAAACAGAATGGGCAGCTCAAAAACCTGCCAGATTCAGTGCTATACACATTCACTGCCCTCTGGTGGAGGGTCTAAGGAGGGTAAGGACCAATTTTATTTTTTGTATTTTTATTGTTATATTGTTATATAATTGCATGATAAAACATAATATTATAAGTCACAGACACCCAAGCATTTTATACTGTAAAATGTTTATTTCCTCCAGATATTTAAGATTAGAATGACCAAACAGACATCAAAGAAACATACTTTGTTTTTTAATATTTAATATTTCTAATTTTCTCAATGTAAAAAAAAATAGTAAAAATGTAATGTTTGCATTATAAATTCAGTCTTCCTAAACAACAAAAGCAGGTTTAAATTGAACACTATAAAGTGTAACGGTGGAAGAACCACAGTCTCAGGAAGATCATTAACGTTATGCCAATGAAGAGTTGAGTTTAGAAAAATTAGTTGGTTATAATGAATATAATTTTGATATTTTACACTTTAAATGGTTTAATCTCTGGATTAAGGCTTTAAAAACTCAACTAAATATAAATGACTCTGCATGCAGCATTATCCCCTGAAAATCTTCTCTTTGAAAAGTTATCCAGAGGTGTAAATACAAACACTGGATGAGTTTGGATCATCTTGAAGATGTTTTTCTTATTTTTATTACAACAAACAACAAAAATAATGAACTCAGCTGTGTACCTCCCACTCTCCTCAACATATTTACATTTTCTCCTCCCTGACCAACAGTCCGGCATCACCAAGGCAGTTGGGTATTTAAGCCTGGTACATCCTGAAACTAACAGAATGAAAATGGTGTTAAATTATTCTAGCATGAGCCTCATATTGTTACTTGTTCTGACATTTGTTCTAACTGCTGCTGCTGTTGTGGACAACAGCAGCAGCAGCAGCAAAGGTTCTCAAACTCACAGGCTGCTCATTGCCTTCCAGGCTCCCTGGAACGTGTCCTTTCCCTTCAGTGCTCGTCGGCTGGGCTCGGCCATCCAAATAGCCGTGGAGAAGGTGAACAACAACCCCTCCTTCCTGGGAAACTACAGTCTGGATTTTGTTTACAAGGATACAGACTGTAATCCTAAAGAGTCCCTGGGAGGATTCATCCACCAGGTGTGGAGAGAGAACGTGACGGCTCTCTTTGGTCCAGCATGTCCAGAAGAAGCTGAGGTAGGAACCCTGCTATAGTTGTGTTCTATTTGGTGTCAGTAAGAAGTCTCAGTGTCTCCTGCAAGCTACGATTGTGCTTGTGTTTGTGATGAAAGTTACTCTGGTAAAAGGAGGCAGCTCAACCAACAACATCTGCTTTTATTTGATGTTTTCCAGGCAGTTTATTTATATTTTATTACGGTTTCCCCATGTGTTTCTGTTGGATTACAGCTGATGAAAACAAACTGCATTTAGGTCAATGTGCAGGTGTGTCCTTATTTTGTTGTAGGTGTCACCGTTAACATAAACAGCATTGCATGTTTCTAAAAATATCTTTCTCACTGAAATGCGAATACTAGTTAAAGTTAAACAACAAAGCATATCACAGTAAGCGCAATTGTACATTTTACAGTTTAAAGGCACATATTTTAAGCCACATTGTTTCCAACTGTGCTATTTTCACTTTGATGGAAGACGAAATAAATAAAAGTTTTTAATAACAAAATATTAATCAGTTGTTAAAAAGTAAATGGGACATGTACCTCTCTATTTAATTCCATCTAAGCAGCACCAGCGACTAATACATCATTTCTCAATGAGAAATGTCTAAAATTAACTTTAAACAAGCTGGAAAACAATTATATCAAACAGTTTTCATTGGTTACCATGTTTTTACTAAATGAAAAAGTCCAAGTGCGATTAATCTAAATGTAAAAAAAAAAGATCTAAAATATTTAATGAATGATCCCATATAGAAAAATGATAGCTTTTGGAAAACATCTGGAAACATCTAGCAGTTAATCAAACAAACTAAAATGAGTGTGACAAACTACACATTAAAGAAAAACTTGACTTTATTCTTAATACTTCCCAGGTCACAGGTCTGATTGCATCAACGTGGCACATCCCCATGTTCGGCTTTGTGGGTCAGTCCTCCAAACTGGAAGATGAGGAGATGTATGACTCCTACATCAAAATCATGCCTCCTTTCAAAAGAAGCTCCGAGGTCCTGGTGAAAACGTTGGAGTTCTTTGGGTGGAGTCACGTGGCCATGATTGGAGGGGGATTAGAGACAAACACCTGGGACAAAGTTGATGCTTTGTGGAAGACAGTGGAGAATCCACTGAGAACTAAGTTCAAACTGGCTGCTGAGGTGAAGTTTGACACCAGCAATCCTGAGCTCATGTACCAAAATGTAAAGTACATCTCAACTGTCGCCAGAGGTAACAGACAGGTTTCTCTCAGCTGTTTGTGGAGAAACGATAAAATATTTTCACATTTTTTATCCTACTCGAGTTAAAACAGTTCAGTATAACATTTTGTGACCTTTTCCTTCCAGTTATTGTGGTGTTGAGCAACAGAGAGGACTCTATGGCTCTGCTGCTGGAGGCTGAACGTCAGGGTCTGATGAATGGCGACTACGTCTTCTTCCTGGTGCAGCATTTTGAGGTCAGCGAATGCAGCAGGAGTAAAATAAATCAATAGATATGTGGGGATTCAAATGATGAGATTGTTGACCTCATTTACAAGCATTATGAGGTTATGAGAAAAAGAACGATTGATGATTCAGAAAAACAAAACAGAGAATGAGAATCTTACCATGTTCACACTGAAATGGGACATGGGGTTCTGGTTATAAAACAACCAAACATTCAATCATTAAGTCTTATGATCTTACATTATCACTGTAACATAAATGTTTTAAGGTAATTGTTATGGTAAATGGCCTGTATTTGTATAGCACCTTCATAGGGTTGTACAACCCCCCAAGGCGCTTCACAACACAGTCATACACCCATTCACACACACATTTATACGCTGGTGGGGATGAGTTACGATGTAGCTAAAGCTGCCCTGGGGTGCACTGACAGAGGTAAGACCTGCCTTACACAGGTGCCACCGATCCCTCCGACCACCACCAGCAGGCAAAGCGGGTTCAGTGTCTTGCCCAAGGACACAACAGTGGTCGGAGCCAAGATCGAACTTGCAACCTTCTGAGAACCCGCTCTCGATAATTTCTTATACAACATTTGAAAGCCAATATCAGCTGATAATATCAGACATCTCACTTTATTGATTTATTGTTGGGCAATACTGAGTTCTGGTTTTCTTCTGTAACAGGTGGGTTACTGGCTTTAACCAGTCCATCTCAGTTGTTGTGTCCTTGAGCAAGACATGTCGCCCTCCTTGCCTGCTGGTTGGAGGGAACCAGTGGTGCCAATTGTGTGGCAGCCTTGCTTCTCTCAGCTTGCGAATGGTTCTGTGAATGTGTGAATGAGTAGTTGTAGTGTAAAATGCATGGGAGTCCTTTGATGTAGAAAAGTGCTACACAAGTGCAGGCCAATTACAATTTACCATTTGCTGATTTCTTTTAATGCTAAACAGGATAACTTGTGGAAAGAAACCATGAGCAGCAGAATAAAGCAGGCTGCCACTCGAGCTTTTGACATGGTTTTTATTATTGGCCAAAAATCCTACGAAGGATCCTATGAGTATTATGACTTCTTCAAGCAAGTTTTTCAAAGGCTAAAAGGACATCCATTCTGGACTAACCTGACATCGGAAAGTGAGGCAAGTAAAGAAACATACTTTTGATAAAAACTCGATCAAATTCTAAAGTTTAATCACTTTTATTTATTTGTTCTTCCTTAATAAATGTCAGGTTAGCCCCTACTCTGCCTTCCTGCATGACGCTGTGCTTTTGTATGCAATGGCACTAAAGGACGTTCTGAAAGATGGAGATGATCCATACGACGGTCGACACATTCTACAAAAGCTGAAGACCACAGACAAAATTCGATTTGATGGTAACTCCAGCCAGTTCACAGCTGTCACAACACTGAACACAGCTTTTCACGATTGAAGTGTTACACGTGTACATTGTACACGAGTAGGGGTGGAATGGTTCGTCTAGAACAGGGGTGTCAAACTCATTTTAGCTCAGGGGCTACATTGAGGGAAATCTAGTCCCAAGTGGGCCGGACCGGTAAATAAAAAAAAAAACTTCAGATTGTTTTCTTTGTTTTAATACAATCAATATAAAACAAGGCTGGAGCCTGAGGACAGTGTAGTACAAGTACAACACCTGAAGTGTACTTGAAAATTTGAAAAAAAAAAAAAATTTAAAAAACATTCCTTAGTGATTCAAAGAGCTTACAGATCACATGGCTAGATCAGTTTCATGCAGCACTTAAAGTATATTTGACTCATTTTACTTTACATCTTTTAGCTTTCGCCAGCCCATCAATATCAGAAGTCACATCCTGAGTGGCGGCCAACTTCAGGATGTGATTCAAGTTCTTGTGTGAGCCTTGAACGCAGCTTTGTTTTGTTTATACTCATTACAGAGAAAACTTACTCACAATGATAAGTTTATTTTCACTCTACATTGTAAAGTATGAAAATAAAGTTTACACAACCATCCCGCGGGCCGGAGTTAATCCGCTTGTGGGCCGGATATGGCCCGCGGGCCGCATATTTGACACCCCTGGTCTAGAACATTCGGTTTGGCACTAAACTTGGTTTTGACGTCGCAGTTCAATTGACTTAAGGTAGTGATTCTCAATTAACTCATTAAATGCCAATGCGACTAGAGTCGTCATTTGCATTTTATTACTGTGTGGGCATCTGAACGAGCCCCCGCACTGTAAGAACAAACAACCCAGACCTAAAGCCAATCTTCATCCATGTACGTCACACGTCACGTGATCACGAAGCAGAAAATCCACATATAAGAAGATCGTTTTGGGCCGCTTCTGCCGATCACAATTCGACAAAGGATTATGAAAGAACAGATAACACTTGAAACACGCGGATTCTTCCTGATGTAAGAGGTGGGGCTACTCTTTGTTTTGTTAGCTTTGGCGTTGACATCATCATAGTGCGCAACGTTCTGTGACTCTTAAAAAAACAGTAAAAACGCTGAAAAACGCTGGCAGCGAAGGACTTTACTGATCAGAAAATGGCTGGCAGTGAATGAGTTAATGGGTGCATTCCAATGAGGGGAGCAAGTGACCGCTTCGTCGCAGCAGCATCCCACTCACCAAAAAAATCAAACTAACAGAGCGCTGTGATTGGCCACCAAACTGATAGAGCGCTGTGATTGGCAAGCGCCTGCTGAGGCTCCTATGAAGCATGGCTAGACCAACCTGAAGAGCAAATTCCTTTTGCTTCTGCTAGAGTCTGTCTAGATTTCTAGGCTATTACAGTGAGGGATCACAGTGGGAAAAAAGAGCTTTTCATTGGTGAAATGTACACAAGTCACCACTGGTCCTTCTGACTACCACCAGTGGGTAAGGTAAGTATGAAGTGTCTTGCCCAAGTACACAATGACTCGTCTGGAGGTCTGCCTCAGTTTAATTTTAAACCGTGTGTAGCTTTGTTAAAGTTGCTAGGCGATATGACATACACCAAGAAAAGGACAAGGAGTAAAATATGAAGGCTTGAACAATTTCACAGCCATTTATTTGTAATGATAGTAATTTACATTTAATTAAGGACCGTGAGATGTTAAGATCCCTTATCGCGTATGGGGTCAATCTTACGGACCACTGGGTTATTTAATCAGAAGATTGGAACTTTTTAATGAAGGGATTAGATAACACTTTGTATTAACTGAGAGACAAGAGAAGAGAGTCCTTCAAACGTTTAAGATGATTTATTACTAAATAATTTCAAACAATTTAAACAATACTAACTCTAATGATGGATGTTCTGTTTGAATGAGGTGTGAGATGGATGGTGTGTGTGAATGAGTGTTATTCAGAACTCTCGTATCCGGAGAGGCAAGTCTGAGTGGGATGATGTTTTGTGTCTAACTGATCAGAGTTTGACCGGAGTAGTCATAAACACATGAGACGCCATTTGTCGCATCCACACATACCCTCAGGGAGACCTCCTTCACGGATCCAGAATGTCAGGTCCACTGACCCTCCTCTCGGTACTGGAGCCAGTGGTACAGCGTCACAGCACGACAAACTAGTCCTTGGATTGTCTCCAGGTAAAAGCGACAGGTGGTTCACAGCGTCAAAAGGGGACCCTCCTTGGGTCAGCGAGTTCAGCTTTTATTCTGAAAGGAACCATTGCTTGGTTGGTAAAAACAACAGATTTTTCCAGCTTGATGGTTCTCAGCTTGGTTCTCAGCTTTAAAAGGGAAGAACGGATGGCCGGTCCGATTACTCCGCTTAGCATGCGCTGAACTCGGTGAGATCTTGAGAACTGAACTAAGATGGCGTTGGATCTAGTTTTATTAATCTGGATGTTTTGAATTCTGGTCGAATCAAAGCTGGCAGATTTATAAACACCACAGAGACTATACCACGCTTCAGACTAGAAAGGTTCTGATTGGATCAGCAACAGCAATGTGTCATGCGATTGTTTTCATTACGTGTGTCTAGTGACTAGATTAAGTCATTTACTTATTAAAACATATTAATCACAACATTGTGATTTCACAGATCGGTCACATTTTATTATTGACTAACAGCAGTTTTGATTAGCTTTATTTAAAAATAGAGTTCTTTGATTTAATAAAAGAAAAGAGTCTATTAATCTTCTTTCTTTTCTTGCTGGAAAGTAAACAGTTTAGAAACAAATGCATGACCTTGAGGCTGTCTCATGCACTCTACCACTGTGTCAGAGGCAACTGTGGAAAGAGGTTAAATAACCTTGATAACCTTGGAATAGCTCCTTCATCACGTTACATATTTCTGGTCATCCCTGTCAAAGTAACACCTGGTGTCTGGTACCTACACAAGTCTTCATCAACCAGACCCTTCAGTGGATGCTGATTTTGGACACAGCCGCTTATGTTGCTGGATAAAATGCAACACAGTTACACATCGGAGAGTTAAGATGGCGCTTGCGCGGGTGCACGCTGCGAGCTGCTCGTCCTCTTTACGCAGTGGTACCTTGCTTTTTACTGGCTTTTATTGGCGTTTTATTGGCTTTTATGCATTTTTGTTGTCTCTGATGCTTTTTTTGAATGGTGTGGATCCTCTGCTTACTTATGATCGAGCTGTGCTGCTGAGGCTTCGTCCTCCCGTTGATGTAGCGGGCTGCTGGTACCACCTGGCTGCTCCTGTTTTAATATCCCCAGATCACGGGGCAGAGGTGGAGGGCTGGTTGTTGTTTTTAAATCCAGCTTTCCTTGTAAACAGCTTACACCCACCATGTCATTTTCTTCCTTCGAACTATGCTTATTTGAACTGTGCATCTCCCCCCGCCTGCTCGTTGTGCTGATTTATCGCCCTCCAAAGACTGACTCTAACTTCCTTAATGATTTCTGTGATCTTGTGGCAGACTGCATCCTAAAATATGACTATGTCCTATTTTTTGGTGATTTTAACATCCATATCTGCTGTCCTGACAATGTGCTTGCTAAAGATTTTTTTAATATGCGAGATTCATTCAATCTAACTCAATGGGTATCATCCCCAACTCATGCCAGGGGTCACACCCTGGACCTGGTTCTCTCTTTTGGTCTCCCTGTCATGAACCTTGTGACTTTGCCTCCTGTGTTTTCTGACCACTCTCCTATACTCTGTGATGTTACGTTGCCATGTCCTGTCCCTGTGTGTGAAGCTCCCGCTACTAGGTTCAGAGCCCTGGATGCAGAAACTATTTCAAAGTTTGTGGACTGTATGTCTGTAAGGTTAGAGACCTTTAACCCAGATCCATCTAACGTTGATCACTATTCACAACACTTTGATGTACTTTGTAATCAGGTCCTGGACGTGGTTGCCCCTCTCAAACTTTGCAAGTCTCAGCCTAGGAGGGAGCCTTGGCTCTCTGATGTCGCACGGGCTTGTAGGCAGGCGTGTAGATCCTCTGAGAGAAAGTGGAAAAAGGATGGCCTACAGGTCTCGCGTGAGTTGTTCAGAGCATCTCTGGTTGCTTATCAGGATGCTGTGAGGGCTGCCAGAACGGCCTATTTTGCAGACATCATCAAAACAAACTCCAAGAATCCCAGGATTCTCTACAAAACACTAAACTCTGTTCTGGTGTATCAGGAGCCTAGCTCCATGTCTCCTACAGCTGCTGGAAACTCTGAAGATTTTCACAGATTCTTTGTTGATAAAGTATCAGGCATTCGAGCAGCTATTTCCGCTAACTTTATTGACACTGTTCCACTTCCTCCATCACCACCCACCCTGAGCTCCCTCAATACTGTTTCATATTCTGAGCTGAGTAAGCTTGTTGCAAGGCAGAAGCCATCTGGCTCTCCACTTGACGTTCTGCCGCCTCGCCTCTGGAAGGCTGCCTTTCTGTGCCTTGGCCCATCACTTGGTCAGATTATCAATGGGAGCCTCAGCACAGGTGTGGTCCCAGCTGCTTTGAAAGCAGCAGTTATTCGGCCGACCCTGAAGAAACCTGGTGCAGATGTCACTGTGATCACAAATTACAGGCCTATCTCTACCCTGCCTTTTACATCAAAACTGCTTGAGAAAGTCATTTATCAGCAGCTGGTCTCAAATTTAGCTGACTCTGATCTGTTTGAGGTTTTCCAATCAGAGTTCAGGTCTGGCCATAGCACAGAGTTAGCTCTACTGAGGGTCTTAAATGATATCTATCTATCACTAGATCAGGGTACATCTGTGGTGCTTCTGTTGTTAGATCTGACGGCATCTTTGACACAGTCGACCACGCGATTCTACTCGATCGCTTGGAACGATGGGTTGGGATCAGACGGTCTGCTCTAGATTGGTTTAGATCGTATCTCCACAACAGGACATTCTGCGTTAAACTGGGTGATGTTTTTTCTTCTTGGGAGGGGCTCCACTGGAGGGTCCTGCAGGGATCTATCCTTGGTCCTCTTTTGTTTGCCATTTATCTGCTACCTTTGGGGTCAATCTTTCGTAAACATGGCCTATCATTCCATCTCTATGCTGACGATTGCCAGATTTACTCTCCATTGTGTCAGGAGAAAGGCCACTCCATCCAGTCCTTTGTGTCCTGTATTAACGAGGTGAAGTCTTGGCTAATGGCCAACTATCTGCATCTATCTTTAAGAGCTGCCTAAAAACACACCTTCTCCGCTTGGCGTTTCCTGAACATGTTTGATTCAGCCCTCTTTTAGGTTGAATTTCTTTCACAGTTTTCATTGGTTCACTCTATCCCTTGTTTTATCCATCTGTCCTGTACTAGAATGTTTCACCTTTTTTGTAATTTGTATTTTGTAATTTGAATTGCTTTTATTTCTGAATTGCTTTTATTTTTGATTTATTCACTATATTTGTACTTCTACTGTACCATGTTCAGCGCCTTGGGCTTCCTGACAGGGTTGCGGAAGGCGTTTTATAAATAAAGCTTTAATTTGATTGATTGATTGAATGTGGGAAAGACAGAGCTCATTGTTTTTCACCCCAACTGCAGGAATGTGGGTTGTTATGTTGATCTTGGCCCTCTTTCTCCCTACTCAAAACCAGTTGTTACCAGTTTGGGAGTGAAAATTGATGCTGGACTTAAATTTGAGGCTCACATCAACTCGGTGATCCGGTCCAGTTTCTTTCACCTGAGACGCCTTGCAAATATCAAGCCTATGCTGTCGAGAGCCCACCTGGAGCGGGTACTGCATGCCTTTGTTATTTCTAGGCTTGATTACTGCAACTCTCTTTATTCAGGGTTGTGTCAGTCATCACTGCGTCGCCTACAGGTTGTGCAGAACAGCGCAGCAAGGTTCCTGACTGGGACCAGGAAACGGGACCACATCAGTCCAGTTCTGGCCTCCCTGCACTGGCTTCCGGTTTGCTATCGTGCACAATTCAAAATCCTCGTCTTTGTTTACAATTTCTTCCAGGGTGGTGCTCCCCCCTATCTAGCCACACTCCCGAACAAGCATTCCCCATCACACGCTCTGCGCTCCTCTGAACAAGGCCTGCTCGCTGTCCCTCGTTCTAGGTGTCGTACTCGCGGGGACCGGGCTTTCTCAGTCCTAGCACCGTCTCTCAGGATCCAGTTGCCACCCTCAGTTAGGCTGTCCCCATCTCTGCCAGCCTTTAAGAGTCGCCTAAAAACACACCTTCTCCGCTTGGCGTTTCCTGAACATGTTTGATTCGGCCCTCTTTTACGTTGAATTTCTTTCACAGTTTTCATTGGTTCACTCCATCCCTTGTTTTACCCATCTGTCCTGTACTAGAATGTTTCACCTTTTTTTAAATTAGTATTTTGTAATTTGAATTGCTTTTATTTCTGAATTGCTTTTATTTTCGATTTATTCACTATATTTTTACTTCTACTGTACCATGTTCAGCGCCTTGGGCTTCCTGACAGGGTTGCGGAAGGCGCTTTGTAAATAAAGCTTTGATTGATTGATTGATTGACATCCACGTGGAAACTTGGTATGTGTCTGTCCAGCACCTAAAATCCAAATACAAATGCAAGTACTGTTACACCCCATGAAGGAGTCAGCTTTATTTAAGGGCAACTCCTCAAATCCAAGAGTTTGCTGAACATTTTGCAAAAGTCTTCAGTGAAAGACTTTAAATTAAACTAAATCTGGAGGGACAGTGTTGCTAAATGGTTTTAGTTGCAGATTTCTACCTCCAGTTCCATTTTTATTTGTTCTAAATCCCAATTGCACAAAACAGTATGCTGTTAAGTTATACTGTATGTACTTGAGGGAAATTAAAAGGTTTAAAATTATCCTAAATATTAATGTTGATGTCAAACTGTCCATGCAGTTGTCCATATTTTGTTGCAGTACCATTGATAAATTGATCAGAATGACACAATCTGCCCAATGATTTCTGATTTATGTCTCTGTTAATCCTAACCATGTCTGAACTGAAAGGCTCAAACATTGGGATGCCCAGTGGACACTTCCCAGGAGATGTGCTTCATGCATGCCCTTCCAGGGAAGACCTCAGGGCTGACCCAGGTCATATTAGGAAGATTATTTGTCTTGGCTAGCTCAGGAACACATCAGGATCCCACTGGGGAAACTTGTAGAAATTGCTGGTTGGAGGACGGTCTTGGCCTGACCTGAACCCAAGCAAGCTAACAGAGATAGCAGTCATGTTCATTCTTTGTACTAAAACAAAGTTAATTTGTCAGACTGACTTGCAGTCATGTCTCTTGCAGGTGCTTCTGGATTAGTTCACTTTGACACAGATGGGGAGAGAAATGTGGACTATTCAATTTATGACCTGCAATTTGTTGGAAATGGCATCAAGTTTGTGCCTATCCTCCACTTTGAAAGCCAAACCAAAATCATCAGGTAAGAAAGAAACATTAATAAAGGAATTTGCTAGAAAATGACTCACAAATCCATTCTGATTGTAGTATAACAATAAAAAAGAAGCATTTCTTTTACACTTTGGTGCATATGCTGATAAAAGTTTTACATTTCAGACCAACGTCAATGTATGCTTCTGTGGTATGGCCCAAAGGAAAGCCACCCTCTGACATACCCGAATGTGGTTTTAGTGGCGAACTCTGTGAATGGCTGTCTAGTGGTAAAGCAACCATGAAAAGCAAAATGACAAGCAATAAAGCTCTGTAAAACATGTTAAGCCTGAAACTCCAATTTTAAGTAAAACTCTTATTAATTACCATTTTCAAAAAACACAGAAGTCGCCTTGCTGGCTGTGCTAGTGACCTTTCCCATGATTGGTGTGGTGGCAGTGTTGTGGATTGGCGTTCTAATGCTGCAGAAGTTTCGGCTCCAGATGAGGCTGGATGACTCCAACTGGTGGATAATCAACTACAGCGAAATCACCATCATCAGGGAGCCCTCAGTAAGTGCTCAAGAAAGGGCAGAAAAGTTCAAAGGGCAGGATTTTATTGTAGATGTGGTTGAATGATGTGTATTTATTTATTTATTTATTTATTTATTTTGTCCTCTAGGGAAACCATTGTTCATCTCTTGGCTCCACAGGAAGTCGTAGTGCCAGTAGCTGTCAGAGCCATTTTTCTAGCAACAGCTATGACCTGAGGGACAAGACAGGCAAAGAAAACATCTATACTACCATAGGTCTATATCAGGTAGGTTTTATTCTGAGCTTATTGTAAAAATGTCTAGGTTCTTGCAAGTAAAGTCTGTATAGTGGGAGGAAGGAGTACCGGTACTTCTGTTTCTATTCTACTGCCAGAACAGCTGATTTAATTTTTTGAGCCTATACTAGTGTTAAATACAAAGTGGTAAATACAAATTCACACATTCTATAGGTCAAAACATGCTTAACATATTTTAACATCTACGTAGAGGCAAACAACGGACTGTGCTTGCACACAACAACAGCCCCAAGAGACTCATCAGGAAAGCACTGCAATCCTGCAGATTCCAAAACTCGACTGTTATTAAAAAATCAGCATAGAAGTCTGGAAAGTTTCCCATGGTCATACTAAAACACAAAGGCAAAATACATAAAAAGGATTTCATTCCATAAATTGCTGGAGTGTCTGAAAATGTAGAAGATTTTTCTCCAAACACAGCACCCTGGGGAACTTCAATCCAAAAATCAATCTGAAGTGTGATGTGTTAGGATATGGGGAGACCCCAACAACCATTATAAAATCACATATTATAACACAGAAGATCCAAATTTCTGTCAACCTACAACTCAAGAATAAGGGACACTCCTTCAAGGACAAGAATGTTTATATTTTGGATTGGTGTTTTGAAAAAGAGGTAAAAGAAGCCGCATCTGTCAAAAGAGAAGGTCTGAGGTTCCACAGTCTAAAATGTAGGCTGCAGCTCTTAATTTGGTCCTAGATTTGTCACGTTAGGTAGAGGTTTGGACCAAAAATTAAGGAAACCCAGAACGACACAGATTGTTGGTTCAAAGGTAATATTGCTTTATTTAGGAAGAGTTGGGTGCTGTAATTTTGGACTATAATGCACACCTCAATATAAGCCACACCAACAAAATAAAAAAGGTTTTCTACACACACACGCCGCACTCAAATACAAGCAGCAGCGCAGCAGCCACATGCAGGTCTCCGGCACACAGTGCATGTGTGGCCATAACATAAGTTAATTAGACAGAAAGACGCTACACAAAGGTTTTTTGTTGTTGTTTTAATTCAACAAAACAAATTTTAAACACAGGTGAGCACTGATAGTATTCATATTTCTGGATGGTTATAAAATAAAAACAGAACTGACACGTTATTACCGGTAATTTGCATGCATGTTTAGAAGAAAAGAACAGCGCTGACACAGCATTAATAAGCCCTGGATGATTAGAAAATAAAAACTGCACACAAAACATGCCTGGTTAGTTAATAAAACACACTTGCCTACCAGAAGAAGTCATTCACTCTCATCTTCCTCTTGGGCACTAAAGCCATTAAAGTCCTCTTCTTCAGTGTCGGAGTTGAACAGCCTCAGAAGAGCTTCGTCACATACCTTTTCTGTGTTAATGTCAGTGTCGCTGTCCGTGTTGCTGTCATCATCCCCGGGTGAAGCTGGCTTGAATGAGTTCTTCCCGCTGCCGTCTCCAGCGCTGAACCATGGATTTATTCAATCTTATGTGCGGCAGCACTGTTTCCCTCCTTTACTGCCAGATCGATGGCCTTCAACTTAAATGCGGCATCATATGAACTCATACATGTAGTTTCCATGATGAGGGGGTATGGATTTGAAAAAAATTATTTGTCGTGCCGGCTGCTTGCATGTGCTAAATTAAAATGAGCGCTTTCTTCGATTTCCAGTTTTGACTTCCACCTTTTTCACTTTCTGCTAAAGCGGCCCCTGGCAGGCAAAGGAAAATCTTCAGTAAAGCTGCACCTCATTATAAGCCGCATGGTTCAAAGCTTGGGGAAAGTTGCGGCTTATAGTCCGGAAAATAGCAACAGACAGCAAACTTACTAGAAGGAGACTAGGGAGCACAAGAGACAGTAACGCTGACAGGAGACAATGGTCCAACAACCACAGAAAGACTTGACAGGATTTTAGAGGGGAGCAATCAGGGAAAATGGAGCAGGTGTAACCAATAAACAGAGTGGGGAGGAAATGCAATAAACCAGAGGAGGAGACCAACTATGCATAAAACATACAGAGAGCTGAAGATGAAACTAGAAGGAGAAACTTAAAAAGCTGAGTAGAACTAAGAATAACTAAAACCTGAAGAGTAAAACTACATGGCTGGAGACACTAGAGCAGGGCTATTCAATTCTGGGTCTTGAGGGCTGGTATCCAGCACGTTTCAGTGGTTTCTCTAGCCCAGCACACCTGATTCAGTGGTTGTATCACCTGTGCAGCAGCTCATCAAGCACTGCAGAAACCTGTTGGTCACTTGCTAATTGAAGGCAAAGGAACACAATATCTAAAGGGAGAAACTAACTTAATATAAACATATAGAACATACTAAACTAGAGACACAAGAAAAAACAAGAAACACCAGATCTCTAACTTGAGTATCCAAAGAGACAAAAATCAAAAGAAGAAGGAATCTAATACTGGGGAGACTGGCAATAAACGAGATGGGACAACTAAATATGATGTGACTAGAGCAGGGATGCCCAATCCTGGTCCTGGAGGGCCGGTAACCTGCATGCTTTGGTTTTTACTCTCTTTCAACACGCCTAATTTCAATCAGCAGCTAATTAACAGGCTTCTGCAGAGCCTGGTGAGCTGCTGCACAGGCGATTCAACCACTGAATCAAGTGTGTTGGAGTAGAAAAACCAATCCTGGATTCCGGTCCTCCAGGGCCGTGATTGGGCACCCCTGAGGGAACATGGGAGGGAAACCTGGAAGGGGCTGGTGTCCACAGGACACAGAACATGACAAGATTAGTTGTATCTACTGTAAAAAGGTATTTTTTGAGCAATGTACACTCATCCTGAGACATAATTTCTGGCTGATGAGTATTTTTTACGTAAATCCAGGGAAATCATGTGGCCATCAAGTATGTCAAGAACCCTGCAAGCTGTAACTTCCAGAAACCTTCAATCATCGCAGAGTTCAATATGGTAAAGCTCCTCTTGGTTGCCTGTATTCAAATTCCAGTAATATTTTACAATAAGGGTCCCTTTATTAACATTACTTAGTGCATTATTAAGCATTAATAAATTATTAAATAAAGTATTAACAACTGCTTAATATCAATATTAAGTAGTGCATTACTAAGCAGACACCCCCCAGACCCTTTGTCCTAACCTTAAAGAGATACTCTGCAACTTTGCACAGTTGTCGGTCCAGACTTTTTTGGACTTAGAAAAAATGGAGCTGACATACCTGGTGCTGCAATCTGGTTTCAGCATGTTTCCTGCACGTTTTAGATCATGAACACAGCTAATGTGTTAAATTCAGTGATGACTAACTCCTGTAGACCCTAAGGAAGACTGGGGAGACATTTAAACTGTTAGATTAAGGTGTTGAAAAGACGAACGCACAGCAACTAGATGGATTTTGGTTTCGGTTCTACAAACAAACACTAGGGGGTGCTAAAAGCAAGCCAGCACTGCCTAGACTCCCTTTAAGGACACTTAGTAGTTAATAATATCAGGAATATTAATTAAGGGATCCTTTGTTAATTAATGCTTAATAATGCACTAAGTGATGTCAATAAAGGGACCCTTATTGTAAAGTGTTACCCACAGACCATAATAAAAAAATATTGATTTTTGAAAATGTGATGTTAAATTTAAATGTGTTTTTTATGGTTCACAGACATTAATTAAAAATAATACTGAACCTTTTTAACTCTTTCAAATACCTGCATTAATTATTATGGCATTTAAATGCTGATTTGTTTTCATTGTCCACTCAAAGACATAGATATTCTGCCTAATTATCTTCAACTTTTTAAGAAAGATGAAAGAGATGAAACATGAGAACTTGGTTCAGTTCTTTGGGGTTTGCGTTGAACCACCAAACATCTGCATGGTCATCCAGTACTGCAAGAAAGGCAGTCTGAAGGTGAGAAGAAAACTCTGTTTTTACAGCTAATGCTGATGCGCAACCAAACTGTTCACAAGTTGTTCTGTCTTTTTACAGGATGTCCTGAGGGCTTCAGATGTAGATCTCGAGTGGATGTTTAAGTTGTCATTTGCATACGACATTGTCAACGTGAGTGTAACATTAAAAGTAAAGTCCCATTAGTCATCACACACTGGTGAAATTGCATCTCCACATTTGACCCATCCTCATGAAGGGGAGCGTTGAGCTGCAGCTGTGGCTGTGCTCAGGAACTATTTGGTGGTTTGACCCCTGTCATGGAACATGGGAGCATGGTTCCTACCAGCCCCCCGTCTCAAGGGTCCGAACTTCCAGCCGGCCTGAGGGGAAACAGAGCCCACTACAGATTACTGGTGAAAATTATTAGGCTGGTGTGTTGGGAGGGACTCACCCAAAAATAGCTGCCTTACTCAGATGCCTCAGCCTTCCTCCTCCTGGATTCGGTGCTTCTCAGTAGCCGATTGAGGAAGTCCGAACCTCTCGGCCACACCCGTTCTGGCAGATCCCTCCGATCCGTGCACATGTTACCATCTGGGAGTTTCTAGGAACTTGTAAAAGAAATAGCTCCTAGGATGGTGTTTGGTTAAAGCAACCTATAAAAGAATCTTATGATGTAGTACACTTGTAGCCTTAATGTGTTTTAATTATGAAAAATAATCAGTCACAAACTGATTGTTCATAACTTCTCTTTTGGTTAATTTTGTAATTTTATTTAGCATGGGCAAGCTTGGTAATCATGGATGATCATCATCAAGCAAAAAGAAAATGTTGTTACAGGTAAATTCTCTTAGGATCTGACTCACCCTAGCTCCCTGATGGCCGTGGCTTTGCTCTGATTGAGATTTGATTCTCTGTTAATTTGGGTGATCGAGGAAAGAGCTCACTCTTCTGCTCCGCCCAAGTTCCCCCAGAGTGAACCAGGGGATGTCTCTGCGATTCAAGCACTGCCGGGCCAGACTCTGGGGTTTTCTAATTCAATCATCCCCCGATGGTGATGGAACTTTCCCGTGGGACGCCTGCTCAGCAATCCGGTGTTTGGGTGTGATGACCGCACCCCAAAGCCCTTGGTTGTAGCAGTCTTCGTCACTTGTTGACTGGTGTTCTCACAGGCAGGAATAGCACCCAGATTTCTGTCTGACCCAGTTGTTGTACTCTGAAACTGTAGATGAGACTGCTTTTCTTGTGAAGTCAGCTATTTCCATCAGCTGACTCTTGTCCAGCCCTGCAGCCGCTCTCCATGGCAACAGAGTCCTGTTTCATGCTCAGCCATCGGTCCCAGAGTAAAACCACACACTTCCTGTCTTAATCCTCACTTCAACATCAACAACCAAATCACAGTTACAGATTAATACACTCGTAGGATCTTGGTACAATATGTATAAACACTCAGGGTTACTTCATAACATTTTCAATATCAATACATTTGTAACTTCACACACATAAAGTATTAACGACTCATTCATTTTCTCTTACACACTAATTTCACTTCTCCTTTTCCATCAAGTCACCGTTAGGCAGCCTTGCAGCCATTTCCTGTAGCCATCTCCAAAACCTTTGCCCAAGCAAACATGGTCATATGATTCTGAATCAACACTTTTAAAACGCTAGCAGAACATCTTTATTCAAACCAAATTATTTAGATCTTTGCTTAGTTATGATCAACGTTACATTCCTCTCCTGTTTTTAACGATTCACGGTTACCCCACACCAGTCATGAGACTGTGTGTGTGTGTGTGTGTGTGTGTGTGTGTGTGGCTACACCTTGCCTGTGTTTCGGCAGAGGTTTCTCTCTTCAGCGACAGAGAAGTTGTGATTCATTTTGACCCATAAGAACTTTATACCAGCACCGCCTGCCTCCAATCAGATTAAATCACTACAGATTAGTCTTTCATAATTTCTTTTGCCAATCACACTTGATTTATACTCGTCACACCTAAATCACTTTGATAAAAATGTATTCATATGGCATTAACCCCCCCCCCCCAATCCAACCCCTCAAGGCTGAGTGTCAAGCAGGGAGGCATTGGGTCCCATTTTTAAAGTCTGGTATGACCCGACCACTTTTGAACCCTGATCTTCCAGTCACAGGGTGGGCACCCTACCACTAGGCCACTGAGAAGGCTTTTGAGCGGCAGACAAGCAATGACAATTCCAGGGGTATTTTTACCTTTGATGTTAAGTTTCCTGAATATGCCTTATTTAAAGTAGTGCTACTTTTTTGTTATTGAAATGTGTTAAGTTATTTATTGGTTTGTTTGTTTGTTTGTGTGACTCAGGGAATGGACTTTATTCACAACAGCGCTCTTAAATTTCATGGAAACCTGAAGCCGAGCACATGTTTGGTGGACAGCCGGCTCCAAATCAAGCTCTCTGGTTTTGGACTTTGGGAGTTTAAATACCAGGAAAAAACAAACCTCAGTCTAATGGAAAACCCTGATTATGAAGGTAAATGAGATCAAGCACCATGCAATCATGAACAAGGATGGAACCTGCTTTACCTAACAGATTAAGAACTGGGAGATCAGACAAGCAACCATAAAATCAGGTTTATACGTATTAAGTTAGTAACACAATCACACTTGTAATTCTCAGTTATGTCTATGACGGCAATCGCAAACAGATAACACAACAATGCCATACATGTCTTCAAAAACATTCACACACTAACCCCAAGCAGAGTTTTTCAGAGACGGTGGAACCTTGGGTTACCAGAACTTTTATACACGACACTTCAGTTTTCATTTTCAATTCTGGAGTTTTACCTATCGTTTTTAGATTTGTACTGGACGGCCCCAGAACTACTGAGACAGGTTGAGCTTCCATCTAATGGTACACCTAAAGGGGACATCTACAGCTTTGCCATCATCATGTGGGAACTCATGTATAACTCTAAAGCTGGCCCATATCAAGACATCAACCTAGACCCTAAAGGTAAGTCCTTTAGGCCTAATTCTATCAGAGTTAGTAATGGAGCTGCATTAGCCTTCTGAACAACTAAAAACACAACATATTAAGGGAAGTTAGTAATTATTAGGGATTATCCGATATTATCAACCTACCATTATTTTTGGGTCGATATTTGCATTAAAATGTAATATTGGAAATGATCTGTATCTGTCTTTATCCATTTAAATACACAAATGTTACGTACCATGTGGTTGGGGAAATTTATCCACCATCACAGATAGCCCTTCACAGATTGTTTTATAATGAGTGTAGCAATTAATACATATTAATGATGACCAATAAGATGTGATGATTCCATGTAAATATGAAATATCAATCTGATTGAGCTTTGAATGTTTAATCAGAAGATTCTAGTGTTCTTTGCTTATTCAGGGACTATAAACACACTTTGCATTCAGACAGAGTCAGTATATCATTTATAAAATGAATTTAATTATTTTTCCTAAACTAACGATACATGACAAGATATGAATAATGAAATGTGATGTGATGGATGTGAGGTGTTGTGATGGAAGCTAGATGTTTTGGCAACAGTTGTTTGTATCTGAGAGAAATTGTGAAATCTGGGTGTAAAATAATTTGTTGTTTGCTATAAACTAGAGAGTTAGTTATTGATAAAAACCTCAGACACCAGTGTGCAGGCTTACGATACCCTGGTATGAGTTGCTCCCGGCGGTCCGGAGCTTTGCGGTCGGAGTGGTAAGGTCACCGGACGTCGAAAACACAATACTCAGAGATAAGTAGCCTCCTCTGAGTTCAGCTTCCCCGGCCATGAGATCCAACCCGGGGTCTGCAGGTTAGAGTTCTGAGGTGGATGTCTGAGTTGAAGTAGCTCTGAAAAGAGCTGTGAAGGCTGTTATCACTTGCAATGTCGCAGAAAGGTTTTGACTTAAGGTCAAAAGAGTTTGTTTCAAAAGATGCATCTTTCCTGATTTGGCCAAATCGGGGTCAGCTGGAAACTGAATTAATCAGGAAGTAATTCTTGTTTTATTAAACTACTTTGTTATGATTTCTGGCCAAGTTTGGCCAATCAGAATTTGACTCGTTTCTGAGTGTTCACCAACATCCCTCAGAAAGCCACGCCTTCCTTCAGATACAAATATGTTTTTAACACTGTGAATGAGGATGATCAAAACCTTATGTGAGGTGCATTTTAACCTTAATGAGTATCTTAATGTAATGTATATGAGTGTAAACAATGATTAACTTGTTAAATCAAGCACATAGTGATTTATGATATAAATGGATCATTGTAAGAACAATATTCATTTTAAAGCCATCATTGGATTAAGCACAGATTATCTAAACATTTCATTTAAACATCTTGTTCATTCATCCCATATGATTATTGTAAGTTTATGACATGTAAAAGTCATGGAGTCTTCCCTTATTCAGAGTGAAGAATGCTGGCATCTGGCTTTCATGCAGAGAGTGTAGGACCTTGGAAGAGAATGTTTGTCTGGATGTTTTGTCTTCATGGAATGTCAACATGCGCTAAACAGAACCTTCTGGGTTTGGAAAGCCAAACAGAAAGGGGGTTTATTTCTGTAGACAAAAGGTTATTATGTTGGTCAATATATAGGTGAAAATTGACCCCTTTGGACGTTACATGAGCAGCATTTTTCTTGAGTAAAATTACATCAGATAACAGTAAAAAATGCTGGTATCAAACATCCTTACTAACAAACTACCTGATGATTGATTAAACATTCAATCAACTTCAACATTTGTATCAATATCAAAGACCTTAAAGGAACTTTTTCTTGGAGCCTTGGATCTCAAGAGCCCATACTCAACTGTTTAATTGAATGAAAGAATGTGATAGAGAAGACAGGATGATAAATTGATTTAAAAAAATACTAATTCGCTAATGTTTGCCCATTTCCCCAAGAGATTATAATGCAGCTGAGGACACCTTTCCAAGGGGAACCTCTGCGGCCGATGCTGTCTGACCATCTCTGTGACGAGAAGGTCAATGCTCTGCTGAAAGCCTGCTGGAGTGAAAACCCAGACCACCGACCACCCTTTGGTTCTATACGAAGGCGACTGAAGGACATCAGTCCAGAGAGGTCTGTTGGTGGGAGCTCTTCTTCCTACAAATACCATCATCCAAAACATTAGTTAAATAATGACCATCTCAGTTTTAATGTCTACTTTAAAAATATTTAGTGCTATCAATGAATCATATGAACACCAAAATACTTTTTGACATTAAGCACATTCATGCATTTTATCTCCGACTAGGTCGCGTGAGAGCATATGACATGATTGCAAACTAGTTGCAAATGTCGTTACAATCATTCTGAAAGATTTCTAAGAAATATAGGCACTCTGCGCTTCATCCAATTGAGTGGAAGATGAAGAAGAAGAAAATATCATTTCTATAGCGCCTCTCAAGATAAAAATCACGAGGCGCTTCAAAAAAACAAAAAATGTTAAAATATAAAAAAGAATTTAGAAAATTGTTAAAAATATATTTAAAATGAGCAAAAGATAGACAATTGTGATAAAAAAATAAGAAAGAGAGAGAGAGAGTGAGTCGGAAAGAGGGAAATCAGTGGATCCCGAGGAAGGTGGAATAGGTGGGGAGAGCAGAATAAAGAGAGAGTGGTGGAGAAGGTCATACAAAACTCACTTTGAACAAGTGAGTTTTTAGCTGCTTTTTAAAGGAGTCCACTGAGTCCACTGATCTTAGGCTCAAGGAGAGAGAGTTCCAGAGTCTGGGGGCCACAGCAGCAAATGTTCTGTCACCTTTGGTCTTTAGCCTGGTGCACTAGACAACCAGTAGGCTTTGATCACTGGACCTCAGGGACCTGCTGGAGGTGTAGGGACTAAGAAGATCACCAATGTATGATGGTGCTTGTCCATGTAAGGCCCTAAAGACCAGAACCAGGATCTTGAAATGAACCCAGAAGTTGACTGGCAGCCAATGAAGCTGGAGGAGAAGCGGGGTGATGTGGGTGTGTTTGGAGGACTTGGTCAGAAGCCGAGCACAGGCATTCTGAACCACCTGTAGACGGTTCAGGGAGGTTCTGCTCAGACACGTGAAAAGAGAGTTGCAGTAGTCTAAGCATGAGGAGATGAAGGTGTGGATAACTGTCTCAAGTTCAGAGCGGGACAGAATGGGACTCAGCTTAGCAATGTTCCTGAGATGGAAGAAGGAAGAGTGAACAAGAGAACTGACATGAGAATCCAGGGTGAGAGCTGGGTCAAAGGTCAAGCCAAGATTCCTGACGGAAGGTTTGGTGTGAGAAGCAAGCTGACCAAGAAAGTCTCTGACTTTGGGAACCAGCTTGTCTGGGGCACAGATGAGGATCTCAGTCTTATCTTCATTCAGCTGAAGAAAGCTCGCAGCCATCCTGGTTTTGATAGAGTCTAAGCAGGTGCATAAAAGCTGCAGCTTAGACATCTCATGGGGCTTAAAGGAGCTGTACAGTTGGATGTCATCTGCATAAAAATGGTAGGAGATTCCTTTGAAGGAGCTCAGGATGTGCTGAAGAGGAAGCAGAGAGAGGAGGAAGAGCAGAGGCCCCTGCACAGAACCTTGTGGGGCACCATGGGTTAGGGAGGTGGTGGAGGACCTAAACTTGGAGATGGCCACAGAAAAGGAGCGCTCAGAAAGATAAGAGGAGAACCACTCCAGAGCAGTTCCTGATAGGCCTACCCAGTCTCTCAGCCTCTCCAGTAGCAGGTGATGGTCAACAGTGTCAAAGGCTGCAGTCAGGTCCAGCAGGACCAGAACAGAATAGTCCCCTGCATCACTGTGAGTCAGAAGGTCATCAGAAACCCTAAGAAGAGCTGTTTCAGTAGAATGAGCTCTACGAAAACCTGACTGGAAGCTATCATAGATGTTATGTTCATCAAGAGCAGCTGTGAGTTGTTTAGCCACAACCTTTTCCAAGATCTTGGAGATGGACGGAAGTTTAGAGATGGGTCTGAAGCTGCTATGGAGAGAGAGGTCAAGACTCGATTTTTTAAGAAGCGGGTGGATTACAGCATTCTTAAAGTAAGCAGGGACCTGGCCAGAAACCAGAGAAGCATTAATAATGGAGAGCACGCTGGGACCGATGGACAGAAAAGCACTTTTAAACAAAGATGAGGGTAAGATGTCGAGGGGGCATGCAGAGGTCTTCATAGAGTTAACTAGTTTGGTTAACTCTGGCAAAGAAACAGGAGCCAAGCTATCTAGGATGATGGGCCTGGTTGGAGTCAGGAGAGGCAGCGATAAGCTGAAGGAGAGATGCTAGATCTAACCTTATTGACATTGTCCACAAAGAAAGACAGAAAGTTCTCAGTCTGTAACAGAGTGGATGGAGGCTGTAGGAGAGGCAGGAGAGACGATGCTGCTGATGGTGTTAAACAGCACCTTGGGGTTCCCTTTGCTCTGGGACACCAGGTTGGAAAAATAGGAAACCCTAGTGTCTCTGACTACAGAGTTAAAGGATGTCAGAAGATCCTTTAGGTGCAGCAGATGGACGTGGAGACGGGTTTTCTTCCACAAGCGCTCAATTTTTCTGCATTGGTGCTTTAGGCTGCGAAGGCTGTCATTAAACCAGGGAGTAGGGTTCACTGCAGGAACTGATCTGGTTCTGACAGGACAGATATTGTCCAGAATGGAGAGGCAGTGCTCGTTAAACTGAGAAGGTAAGGAAGCTGGGTCATTATCAGAAGAACAGGGTTGATCAAAAGCAGCAGAAAAATTGCTAGCTGTACTCTCATTAAGAAAACGAGAACTAACCATACGGCGAGCAGGAGGTGGAGTCCTCTTGTGGAGAGTCTTTGTACTGCACGTGGATGGTGCAAATTCTTTTATTATATTCTTGTATTGCTATTTAATTTGCAACGAAAATGTTAAGAAAACAGTTCAGATTTATCTTGTTTTTTTTTGTTTGTTTTTTTTACCATCTACAATGGTATATTTCAATTTTCAAACATTTTATTGTTCCAATTGCTCCTTTATGTCAGAAATTAGTTAATTATGTCTCAGTTTCTTCACAACTGGTCACATGCTGTCATGTTTGTTGAGATTTTAGAATCCCAAGAACCAAGAAGCAAAGGATTCCAGACACAAACATAAACGTTCCAGCATCAAGAAATTCTCCAATTCATGCAAGGAAATTGAGAACCCTCCCAAATGCTTCGAGACATGTTGGAAACTCTCGTGACTACACAGTCTCATAGCCCCTTGAGATCATGGCTTTAGTTACTTAGACAAATATATTCAAAATGTTGTTTTAAAGTTGAAATTTCAAGTATTTGACTAACTCTTCGGCAAGTGGCAAATTCATAACTGGGTTTTATTAAAATGTGTTTTGAGATTTCCTGCTTGTGAACAAATGAACTAAATCATGTCATCACAACCTAATATGTCATAGCCATGTGAATATCCTGGATAATATGGTGGACAAGTTGGAGAAGTATGCAAATCACCTTGAAGAAGTTGTGGACGAAAGGACCAATCAGCTCACGGTGGAGAAAGCCCGAGCAGACAAGCTGCTCTCCAGCATGTTACCAAAGTAACACAAGCTCAGGACACGTACACAGCACTTTAAAATTATTAACTCAACCATAACATGCCTATGTTGTTTCCTTCACTTAAGGTACATCGCAGATCAGCTGATGTCGGGAAAGTCAGTAGAGCCACAAAGTTATGAAATGGTGACGATCTTCTTCTCAGACATTGTGGGCTTCACCTCCATGTGCTCCGTCAGCTCTGCAATGGAGGTGGTTACATTCCTCAATGACCTCTACAGCCTGTTTGACGACATCATAAAGATGTACGACGTCTACAAAGTAAGAGTGGATACGGGAGAATGACCGAAGACATCAAAACAATCAGAGCAACACAAAAGCTCCTGATTTCCTGCTAACATTGAACTTTCGACCAAATAAGTCTGCAAACGCCTAAAATCTCTCCTGAATAAACTGTGCTGCAAAGTATTTTTAGATCAAATCTTCCCACACCTATTAAAAAAACTGCCATCTGTGTTTCCATAAGGTGGAAACTATTGGTGATGCCTACATGGTGGCAAGTGGCCTGCCTATCAGCAATGGAAACCAGCATGCTTTAGAGATATCTATCATGGCTCTACATTTCCTTGGTGCTATTAAATTATTCAAAATCCCTCACATGCCGAAGGAGAGCCTCGCAATTCGCATCGGCATCCACTCAGGTAAGGGATTGTACCAAAGCAACAACAAATCATTGAGTTAGCCACTTAGTTGCTCTAATTTTTCACCAGTGTATAGACCACTGTTCAAGCCTTCTCCAACACATTCCAAAGGTTCTAAGCTCAGGTCTGGACTCTGTGGTGGCCGATCCATGTGTTTCTATGTGATTACCACTGTCCCTCACAGATCCATGAGGGCTGGGGGAGCGCCCTTTTTCTTAAATAGTCCTGCTATGTTTCTTGTAGGTCCAGTGGTTGCTGGAGTGGTGGGAACCACCATGCCCCGCTACTGCCTCTTTGGTGACACAGTCAACACAGCCTCTCGCATGGAAAGTAACAGCTTACGTGAGTAAATGCTTAGTATTATGGTTTTATGTTTCCCTCTAATGAAGGACAAGTGAACTAATACGTACAGGGATCAGTCTTTTTTTCCACTCTAATCTCTGGTAACACGCTTTGGAGGATTGTAATTACAAGTAAAGGGCTTCTGCAGAAGAGGAAGTTAGACTATCAGGGCAGAAAAGTACTTCCTGGTCAGTCGATATCAGAGTGTTCCACTAGAGCGCACTAAAGACATGAGGTTGGAAGTCTAAAGCACAGCTTTTGACTGTAGGAGTGTCAGATACCACTCTGGTCCAGATAAACACACAAATCCAAATCATACCAAAAAAAAAACTAGATTTAAGTCAAATTGTTTAACAGTTATGGGATGGAAAATCAGAAACAATGTTTTTACGTGTGTGTATGTGTGTGTGTGTGTGTGTGTGTGTGGGGGGGGGGGGGGGGGGGGGGTAGTTAAGAATGCTGTTATTTGATGTGAAATTAGCCTCTGGCTAGAAAACCTCGGTACAAAACAATTGCATTGCCCTTCCATGTAGCATTGTCTTTTTGCTGTCCTTGTTCAATAAACCCACACATATACATAAAAAGGTTATGAAAGCTTGTGTGTGACATGCAGCCCTGAAGATTCACATATCCCAGTCCACGGCTGATATTCTTGTCCAGGAAGGATCATTTGAGCTGGAGGAAAGAGGTGAAATTGAAATGAAGGTAATTTGATTTTCTATTAAAAATATAGTTATTATCCATTTTTATTGTATGAACCCCTTTGTTTTAGACATGTTGTGACCAGAACGTGGTCTGTCTGATAAACAGGGTAAAGGGTTGCAGAAGACATACTGGCTGTTGGACAAAAAGGGGTTTTGTCCTGCTCCTGTTGTCCACAACTCACCAAAATCTGACTGTTTGAAAGTACAGACAGAGGTATGTGCAGAGGAAAGCAATTCACTGCATTGGCCCTGATAAAGTGAAACGTTAAAGTTTACATTCTTTCTTTAATAAATATAAAACAGACTGCAATAAACGCTGTAAATGAAATGACAGAAATTTTCAAACAGCCTGTGCTGATAACATTTTGTATTAATTGTCCATTTATCTTGGCATGTCTAAAAAAAATTTCTTTCTAAGACACAAAATTACATTAAACAGAACTGCCTAAAGAGATATTACACTGACTGGTTTGACACTGTTGAATTATGTGTGCAAACTGGGCGTTTATCATGTTTTTGTTCTGTCTCTGCTATAGAAACTAGCGCTGATCAGAGCTACGGACACAAGCAGGTCTCAGGTCTTCATGCCAAGATCAACGATGACTACAGTGAATGTTTAAACAAAACAGGCTGTTGTATAAAACAGGAGGAACATCTTTAATGAAAACATCCTTAATTCAATGGAAAACTCCACTAATCAAATCTGTTCTTACATACAGGCAGGGTAAAGACACAAGATGCTGGCTTTAGGAGGAGCTAACAGAGGAGCAAAAATCTGTCACACTGTGTGTTGACTGTTGTTTAACCCTTATATGTCCTAAGTGCTTTTTTGTGCTCAAACACCAGAAATGTTAGAAAATTAAAAGGTAATTTAAGGGGTAATGAAACAAAAAATTCCTTTACTGTTTGTGATTTAGACTATTTCCCAGTGAACATTATGATTTAAAGGCTATTTTTTTAATATGACACTAATTTTATCCAGAAATTGCAAAAAGTAATTTTTTTCCATTAGTAGTGTAGGTTCTTATTGTCATAATGTCTGAAGTGAGGGGTTTAGTTTTCTGTAGTGAAGTGGCTTAATGACCCAACAGATGTGTACAAGCAGTAGAGCCAGAGAAAATATTCAGTTATTAAAAACGTTTAAACATTTTTACTAGCATTCTTTTGACAATAAAAGCAAAGGATAAGTGATTACAACAATTAAGAATATAAATTTTTTCTTGATTATGGTTGAAATCACAAAGGCTTTAAAATTTCTTTTAACTCACTGGGAAACAAAAACACATCTTTATGAGAAACCCAGAGATCTGTGGAAAACTCTACATTGCTACAATCGGGAATGAATACAGAAATAATTAAAATAAAAATTCATCAATATGACAAGAGATTAAAATAAAAAGAGAGAACCTGCAAAAATGAAATAGTAGCAAATAAATAAATGATTATATTTATAATAATTAAAAAACAATTAGAATTCAGGTGATATAGTTTTAGGAAATGAAAACAGAAAAGAGAAATAATCTAAAAAATAAAAAAATTTAAAACTGTATTATAATTTTTTTTATAAATTTCTAAATAAATAAAGCAAAAAGAAGAAATACATATGTTGACACAGTGAATTGAGAAAAAAACATAAATGTGCACCATTAATATTACCATTATTTTTATTGCTCCATTATTATTATTATTATTATTATTATTATTATTATTGTTGTTGTTGTTGTTGTTATTGTTATTGTTATTATTATTATTATTGTTGTTGTTGTTGTATTATTATTATTATTGGCATAATAATCAATTTTATTTTTGTATGCTTACAGTTTTCAGCAGTTTTACTCATTCATAACCTTGAATCACCTCTTCAAACAAAACAACATGTTTTCAGTCGCCTCTTAGATGAGATCTGTGACAAAAAAATACCACGGGCAACAATGTACAGTATGTCTGTAATGAAACAGTTTAGTTTTGACCACTACAAAGTGTGTGTGTGTGTGTGTGTGTGTGTGTGTGTGTGTGTGTGTGTGTGTGTGTGTGTGTGTTTGTGTCTTATCCTTATGTAAGATATTTGAATAAAATATGTTTTTGTTGTATTAGTTGTTGAAATTTGTAATCTTTATTGTTTGATTTATGCTGTCTGTATTTCTGTAATGTTGACTCAGATTTAATATTATTTATTAACCATGTAAAAATCCACCAAATAAAGTCTATTGAAAAAAAATACCTTCAAAGTTTTCTTTATTGAAGAAGAAGTACATTTATGTATCACAACAGAAGATTACAGAAGCATTAAGAAATGTGCTAAACACAAACTGTGACAATACGAGAGAAGGAGGGATGTTTTCATTCGCTCCCTGAGTCTTGGGTGACCCTTCCCTCTGTTCGTGTGTTTAGGTAATAACACCAATGTCTAACTGCACATTTGATCCATTTAGTAAACCACAGCACAGGTTCACCAGAACCAGAAGCAGGATGAACAGTGAGGTTCCTGAGTCAAGAATGGAAATTAATTAGATCTAATTCAAATATCAGAAATTAGAAAAATTATAAGGAATCAGGTGAAACAGGGTTGTGCAGCTAGACATGCGGGCATGACAAGAATAGATTTCATGAAAATAAGTCATTGTACAGGTTAAAATTAGAATATGGTGCAAACATTAATTTGTTTCAGTAATTCAACTTAGAATGAGAGACCATCTAAGGGTTCAAGAACTCTTTGCAGGTGTTCTGGAAGAATTAGCTGATTGGAGTGTGACACTTTAAGTCTAGAATATTGAATATTGTGTACACATTAATTATATTCTACTTCGGAATATTCATTTATGAAGAATAATTACTTCAAATCAATGACTTTTGATGTAAATAATTCAAACAATATATTCAGAATGGTTTACCTGTAATATGTCCATTATTGGAAGAGATGTCACCTATAAGGAGATCAGTCATAAACAACACATGAATGTATCAACAGCAAAAACACTTTTGAAAATGTATCTGATTTAAAATATAATATACTAAAAAAAGTTAGGAAAAGTTACTTCAGTCGATAATTTCTCTTATAAAAGTACCAACATATACTGTATCTTAATTATTGGAAAGCCTGATTAGTCACTTCCAAAAGGTTGTAAATGTCACACATGTGAGTAGCAATCCCAAAAATGTGACATACTCCCCTGAACCCTCCTGCAAATTACAACTCGTCTTATTAAAGGGAGAAATGACTGAAATAATGTTCCCAGGTCCGTTTTTGAAGACTCTGGTGTTGTCTGGTGTCTGGACACTACCTTTAATCTGAAACTCCGCTGTGAGGATCCCACCATTTGGGTCCACCTCTGTTGACAGAGATCGCACAGAACAGGGACTCTTCAAGGTAAAAAATGTAACAACACAGAAGTTAAGCTCTCTCTTGACAGATACAAAGCAGTATTATGTTCAATGTGAATGCTGAAAAAGAAAAAAGGAATGTTTGTAGGGGGTTGTAATAAAAAGTACACTTTTTAGAAAAAGTTTTGCAAAATGCTGCTTCATTGAAAGAAGAAAGAAAGATATGACGCACAGGCTGACAGAAGAGCCTCTCCCCGTCACAGATCTGGACCTCACAGTGAAGCCACACAGTGGACACCTTCTCTAGCCGCTGGAACCGAAAAGAGTTGAACTTGAACGTGGATCGGCTGTCTTTGGCATTGTCATAAATGCTCACAGTGTTGTCAGCAGAGCAGCTATTGGAGGGGAAATGAACATTTTTAGGATAAACAAAATCTTGGACAGGTGAACAAAGCCCCCCTTTCACTCCTCAAAGTGTTTGTCCCCTCACTCCGCACATCTGGTGTAGCACAGATGTTTAAGCTGATGGAAAAATGGATAATTAAACTCATACTAATCCAAAAATGCAGCTTGAGAGAGACATTTTGTTTTAATGTATATCCCCCCAAGTTCTTAAGACACTTTGCAGTAAACAGAGTAGTTTAGCTCCCCCATAAAGATGTTTTACAGCTGTTACATTGTTAGCACACCCCAGTGAGAGGTGTTTAGTTGGAGGTGGGATGTGTGTAAACAGGTTTCAGTATAATATCTATAGCTGGAGAGATCTGGACTGATCAAACATAATAAAAAAAGAGGTAAAAACAATCAACTCTTTTCTTTATTATAGCCTGGAGGTCTTTGTGGTCTGCAGCTGATTTTTCAAGTTTTTTTATAAAAGCATTCATGTATTTCATGCATCTTTGTTAAAATTACTTATCAACTAAATACTGCTAGACCATTGAGCAATTTGCTTACCGAAAAAAAAGTACAAAGATAAAACTACATTTTCTTGCAGCGCACCAGGCTAAAGACCAAGGGTGACAGATCATTTGCTGCTGTGGCCCCCAGACTCTGGAACTCTCTCCCCCTGAGCCTGAGATCAGTGGACTCAGTGGTCTCCTTTAAAAAGCAGCTGAAAACTCACCTGTTCAGGCTGGCTTTGGTGTGACCTTCACCACCACCCTCTCCTTATTCTGGTCTTTCTACCTATTCCGCCTTTCCTGGGATTCACTGGTTTCTCTCTTCACTATTAATTGTCTCTCTCCCTTTCCTAATATTTTTAAATCAAACTGTTTTATTTTTTCTCATTTTAAACATATTTTAATAATTTTTTTTAATATTTTTTATATTTAAATTATTATTTTTTTGTGAAGCGTCTCCTGATTTTTATCTTGAGAGGCGCTATAGAAAAGATAGTTGTTTTCTTTTCTTCTTCTCTGGAAAGACAATTATTTGTTATTTGTTTGATTTAAACATAAACTTTTATTCATAGTTTTAATGCATTTGCAGTGATTTCTAGTGGGAATGAGTAAGACGTCCTCTGGGGGAAAAAAGTTCTGATGCGTCTGTACGAAGGTCATCGGCCCAATCCCAATACTGTGCCCCACGGTCTGTGAAGTGCACTTGGAGGAATTGCGCAGTAAGGCTTCGAGTGCGTGGTACACACGTGTGTAAATCATTGCTGAATTGGGACACCGAGCATTGCGTCATCAACCGCAACGCAAGCCGGGATGCTGGTCGTTGTGATATTTTTTCAAAACAATCTTTATTAACAACTTTCAAACAACAAAACAAACAATAATTTGACAAAATTCATATTCATTACCGTCCACATTAAATTTTTGTCTATAACACTCAGAGTATCAATTAATTGTCCTAAAATGAACTACTTTCATTAGAAAATACATATTTTCAGAAAAGGCATTTGAGCCTTCGATCCAGCAACAATGGATTGTGGGTAATACCCTTCGCCTAAGTCCACACTGGTGCAGACTTGGGCGAAGAGCAGATCAAGGATGCATAAGGGGTGTGGTCAGCTTCCGCACTTGAGAATTGGGGCCACCTACGCTCTCACACCCCTGGCCGGGATTGCGCAACTGAAGGGCGCAAGCGTGAACGTGCGAGGATTGGGATTGGGCCATTGAAGTCATCTGGAGGAGAGAGTGGCAGAGCATGAAAGGATTTGAAGTCTTATTTCCTGATATTTGGACATCTCACCTCTCATTGGCTGACAGCAATGTGACTTCCTCTGACTCTGTTTGCTTTGCAAGATCTCCACAAGCCTAGAGGAGTTCTGCCATGTGGTGGAGTTGCATGCAAACAGTTAGTGTCTACTAGCCTAGCTGAGACGTCATCTGCTGTTTCCTGGACATTAAACCAATAACAACATTCCCCGTCGTGAGTCAAGATGGGTGAGTCCATGCATGTTAAGTGTCAGGATTTTCAAATCCTAGATTTTTACATAAGCTAATGCAGGAAATGGGTGTAGGAAATGGGTGTAGAAGACTATCTTCATGTTCAGCCTGCATGACAAACTCAGACTGACCGATTATAATCACAGGTAATAATTAAAGAATGTTTATACAGTGAAGTTGACCTTTAACAGATAATGTCTTAATGGAAGCTGTCATTATATCACCTGTTGATGATGAGACTCCACCTCTTCTTGTCTGTTGAATATGGAGTTGGAGTGGCCCAGCAGTTGTTTATCACAACTTTAAACCTGACAGGTTAAAAAAAAACAGTTGTAAATCTGCGTATAAACTTCTGAAAACTTCAAAAGCAGGTTTAAACTTTTAATTTTACCTATTGCTTAGACCTTTTGCCTCAATGCCAATAAAAACTTCAGATCCAATCTCAGATGTGTCGATCACATATGGAGCATCTTTAGCGTACAGGAACTTGGAGTTCTGGCAAACATACGAGTTCCTGTGATTTATTTATCAGTTAATCACAATTAACTAATGATAAAGAATTATTGTGACAACCACAGCAATACAGAAGTCTCTTCCACTGGAGAATGTGAAACTATGAGCAGCAACTCACCGTGAACACGTTCATAGATAACTGAGATCTAAAAGTGCCTAAACTCCCATTGTTGACATAAACTGTAGCGACTCTAGAAAAAGCAGAGGGTTTAGTAAAAACGCTGCAAGTCTTTGTGTCAGCATGCACAAATGATCCACTCAGTAGTTGTGGTTGGCTCCTGTCCTGAACGGGTGCTTACCTCTGGCTGAAGACAGCGTTATTTACCAGGTAGGCTGCTCGGTACATGCAGCTGAAGGTGTAGTTGACCGGCTGGTTTCTGACTGTCAGTGAGGTATCGTTGGACACAATGGAGTTATAGAAGATGTACTTGGGGTCTTTGCCTGGCATATACTGCACAAAACAATGTCAGAAATGGTGAAAACCACTTTCACATTTTCTTCATTATTATATTCATCCGTAAATCTAACTTAAAGGTCTCTTTAACTCATTATTCCAATATATCTACTGTGGTCTCTAGTATGAATGAATGCCTTGTGAGTCATTTTCCATGGAGAAAGCTATGGTGCTCCCATTTTAGGAAGCAGGAGTTTGTTGAAAGAGGACGAAATGCTAACATCTTACCTCTGATTGGCTAACAGCAATGCAAGTCTTCCACCTCCTACATTTGCTTTTTTTAATTTTATTTTTTGTGGGTAAAAAAAATCAATGCTGATGTTGTATGTCCACAAATAAAAAGTTCTGCTTTTTTGTAATCGCTAATGGTAACCGCTAGTTTCTACTAGCCGAGACACGTTCTGCTCTCTCCTGGCTGCAAAATCAACACCAGCCTTCTGCAATCACAAGCCAGGGTGGGTGATTCCATGAATCCAAATTTTATAATGGACAGAGCTGTGTGGCCTTTTCTGACCAGAGCATTTCCCTGTCCATTTCCTTTCAGCGGCTAATGCTTTCTGTTGAAAGTTTTTTACAATAATAAAGACCCTTAAAGCTAATACACACAATCAATGACTGGATTAGGAAACAGTGTGGCCAAACGCTTCAAGTTCAAACTACCTAATTACATTTTTAAAATGTACTCTCAGAGCTTATTTGACACCAAGATTTATCTTCATCAAATAGCACATCTCAGGGGTCTCATATCCAGACCAGACGTAGAGAGACTCGTTCATGCATTCATCTACAGCAGGCTAGACAATTGCAATGGTATTTTAAATGGTCTTTCCAAAAAAGCTGAAAAACAACTGAATCTGATTCAGAATGCTGCTGCTGGAGTCTTAACAAAAACCAAGAGAACCGAACACATCACTCATGTTCTTAAATCTCAACACTGGTTACCAGTAAACTACAGAATAAATGTCAAAGTACTTCTGCTGGTTTATAAACCACTCAATGGTATGGGGCCAGAATACATGTTGGATCTCCTTCCTGTACATACGCCCAGCAGGGCTCCAAGATCCTTAGGAAACAGTCAGCTGGTAGAACCTCGGGTCACAACCAAAGAGGGTGAAGCTGCTTTTAGCGACTATGCTTTTCACAGATGGAATCAGCTTCTTCATGACCTCAAATGTGTCCCAACTTGAGTAACGTTTAAATCTAAATTGAAAACCTTCATGTTTTCATGAACCTTTGAATGAATGTTCTTATGCTGCACCTTCTGCATTGTATTTGCTCACCCTTTCACTTTCTTTTTTTAAATTGTATTTTCTGTCACGTTGCTATTCTTGCTAATGGAAAGCACATAGAACTGCCTCTGTGTATGAAATGTTCTATATAAATAAAGCTGCCTTGTCTTGCCCAAACATGGTCTGGTACCCGACACATTTTTCTTATTCTGCGGTAGATAAGGCATCATACATCTGAGGCTGAACCATGCTCACGATATGCCCCTGACCTGTTGGTTGCACTGTTGATGAGTTGAACAATTTCTAAAGCAGCGTTTATTCCAGCATGAACTGTTGTATGAACAGGTTTTAAATCATCCTTGTTTCACACAGATAAATGTACGGCTCCCATCTACCTGAATCCTCTTGCAAAGGCTTACGTCTCGGCCCGGCCGCTCCAGTCATCACAGGATCGTCGGCTAGCAGTGCCTACACCACGCTCAGGACAATCCAGACTCTTCTCATGCATCGTTCCATAAATGTGGAATGACCTTCCAAGCACTACCAGAACAGGGGCTTCCTTTTCAATTTTCAAGAAACTCCTGAAGACCCTGCTCTTCAGAGAGCATCTTCTTAACTAGCACCCTTCCTGCACCCGTCCCCCCCTCTCTACTGTCCACTCCTTGTTCCCTCCTCTCCATGATTGATGTCAAGTTGTTGTTATCGTTGTTGTTAGCCTCAAGGGCAACATGCCGATTATCACTTGTAAGTTGCTTTGGACAAAAGCGTCTGCTAAATACATAAACATAAACATGTAAAAAGGAAGGTTTTTCTGCTTGGTTTTTTTCTGACAGTGTCTTACCTCAGATTGCGTACCACAGTACGAGTGGTTTCTGGGGGTCAGGTCTGGGATAATGAAGCGATAATAACCTGGACTATGTATTCCAGTGTAACACACTCCACCCAGAGACAGCTGCTCTATCTCCCAGCCATAAGGACACTCTGGGACGTTGGCAATGATGGCGTTAGGAAAACATGAGACCACGACGTAATCTGAAATTAAAATGCACAAATAAATGCTACTATTATATTTTGGTTGATATTTAGAAAAAGTGCATTTTTGACTGAGGATTATAATAAAGCAGTGTGTAAATAAATGAATAAAAAATATGGGATTTGCCGATCTTCTGTTAAGGACATATAGCCAAGAATCTGCTCCACAGAACAGTTACCTGCTTTTTGTGGAGCGCATGCCAGTGCAGCAGGAAACATCAATAAAAGAGCACCAAAGGAAGCCATAATGAGATACTGCAGAGAAATTTAGAAATCACAAAATACTTCAGGATTACACAAAATTGAGAAATGTAACTCACCTCGTGGGAAGAAGACCTTCAAGTTGCTGGATGTCAGAGGATCCTCATTTCTCCTCAGCAGTCTTCTGGCACCAGACTCAGAAATACACCCCCAAAGAACTCAAGGAGGGATTTTATACGATTACAGGTTCAGGAAAATGGCTTTCAACCATTCTCCTGTCTCAAATGATCCCTCCTTACAAGACTTCTTTGAGAGCTCTATTGTAAGGCTTTTTACAAAAGCCCTCTGTGCGGTTTAGACATTGACTTTTAAATCACCAGCCTCCTATTGAACTCTAGTGTTAGTCACCTATTATACAAACTGGTTAAAGAAAGCTTCTAGATACTAATGAACACCTAATACAGTTGTGACTTTTTAAATGACAATGAATCTGATGTTTGTGAAGATAATAAACATGAACAAACAGAGGAGGACAAGATATACAATAAATGAACTTTAAAATCTTAAGACAAAACAATAAATCTGAAAAATAAGTTCTGTGTTTTGACCCACTGTTATGTTCGACATGGTTATGTCCTGATTACAATTATGAAATAATTAAACTTATTATTATTTTCTTAAGGTATACATAGTGTGAGTTTAGCAATGTTTCAATCAAGCAAAGATAACGTCACATGTAGAAAACAAACCACTAGACGTGGAAATTGTTCAACCCACCAACACAGCTGATCTCAGCCAATAACTTTCTCAAGTATGTACTTGGAAAACTGGACCAGCTCTATACCCTTATGCTAGGTTTCTGGGAGCACTACTCATCAGAGTTACTCGGACCAGTGCAGCTCAGTCCTATCACAGTTTCCAAGGGCACGGTTCAGTATTTATTCAGGTGCGAGGCTGAGTCGGGCCAGCATCGTGACTCTGGCCGCTGATTGGCTAGGGGGCAGAGTCACTAGTTGCTCTGGAGTTTTTGCCTTTCGCTTCACTGCCCGCAGCCATCTCCTGGTTCAGGGTCTGACAAAAAGCCATAAAACTGAGGAAAATGTCCAGCAACACCACCATTTGTGTGCTGAGTTGTGTTTCCGTGGAGCATAAAGGTTACCTTACTGATGACCTCAAGCTATTTTGTCATGGGGAAAAATCCCTCCAAATTGACTGCACTGTTTTTTAAAAATGGCTTTTCTGTCACGGAGCTGGCATGGAAACAAAACTACACTCAGATGAGCTGACTTAACCCACGCTGTACAGCGCCGTTTCAGGCTGGGTAGTGCTCTTTGAGCACCTTGTGATTTTTGTCTTGAGAAGCGCTATATAATAGATTGTTTTTCTTTCTTTCTTTCCTTCTTTCCTCCTTTCTTCATTTCTTCATTTCTTCATTTCTTCATTTCTTCATTTCTTTCTTCCTTTCTTCCTTTCTTTATTTCTCTTTCTTTCTTTCTTTCTTTCTTTCTTTCTTTGATTTTCTTTCTTTCTAAACTATCTTTAAGAGGGTCTTATAGGGAACATAGGAGTTCACCAAACCGATATGGGCTGTTAGGTCCTTGTATGACCGATGTCAGAGATTGGTCCCATTACCGGCAGTGAGTCGAGCTTTATTCTCAGTGAGATTTGGACTCCGCCAAGGCTGCCCTTTGTCACCAACTCTGTTCATAACTTTTATGGACAGGACATTTCTAGGCTCAGCCAAGGTTTTATCTGTTTTGGTGGCCTGAGGATCAGGTCTCTCCTTTTTGCAGATGATGAAGTCCTGTTGGCTTCATCAGTACGTGATCTCCGGCTGTCACTGGAGCAGTTTGCAACAGAGTGGGAAGCAGCTGGGATAAGAATCACCTCCTCTAAATCCAATATCATGGTCTTGAGGAGGCGGAAAATGGTAGAATGTCTTCTCCAGGTCAGGCATGAGGTAGGAAAGGAGCACAAGATCGATAGGCAGATTGATGCTGTGTCAATCTGTGAAGAGAGAGCTGAGCCTGATTGGCAAAGTTCTCAATTTACCGGTCAATCTTCGTTCCAACCCTCAACTATGGCCGCGAACTTTGGGTCGTGACTGAAAGGATGAGATTGTGGCCACAAGCAGCAGAAATTAGTTTTCTCCGCAGAGTGTCTGGGCTCTCCCTTAGAGATATGGTTAGAAGCTCGGTCATCTGGGAGGGGCTCGGAGTAGAGCCGCTGCTCCTCCACATCAAGATGAGCCAGTTGATGTGGGTCAGGCATCTGGTTTGGATGCCTCATGAATGCCTTCCTGGTGAGGTTTTCCAGGCACATCCAACTGGGAGAAGACCCAAAGGAAGGCCCAGGACATGCTAGAGGGATTATGGGAATGCCTTGGGACTCCCCCAGAGAAGCTGGCCCACGTGGCTTGGGAGAGGGAAGTCTGGACCTCTCGGCTTTGGCTGTTGAACCCACGTTTGTTTTTAAAAAGAGAAAATAGCTCCATGGTATATTAAGTTCACTCAAAAGAAAAAGTTGAAATGTTACAGTATTGCACGGTTTCTCAATGTCCCTGAAACCTAATTGTTTGTGTCATTTTTTATTATCTCATTCTTATGCCAGTATAATTGTGCAGTATAAAGTTTGAGTTTTGCCAGAAAAAAGTATTAATAAGCTATTTTTGTAGGTTTTAGGAATTTAGGGTAACATGTTTTAGACTATTATTGTGCTTAAGACATTTTTAGAGCCGACTGTTTCTAACTCACTATTAGCATTGTTAGCCCAATGTTAGCCTCTAGCCTTCTTTACCCGATATTAGAGTAAAACAAATGCATGCTGTGGTTCCTCAGGAGCAGAAGATATAACTTCTGGGCCACTCCTGTTTACTCAGGATCTTAACAAAATGCTGCTGCATTTTGCCGGCCGGTGTCACATTTATTTTATTGATTTAGTCAGGATCCCCATTAGTTGTTACCATGATAACAACTATTCTTCCATTACAAATGTTAACACTGGAAATTTTTCTGGTGAAGATTCAGCAACCACACAAACTGAAACATTGTTAACAATGACTCCATACCTCTTTGGCCATTTGGAGAAAACCTGACCTCCACCTAGCCAGCTGAGAAGGAAATCTGTGTCAATATAACCTTCCTTCCAACACGATAAAGTCATTAGATTGTTTTGTAATGGTTTCATAGTAAATTTACATTGTAAAAAGAGAAAACAGGACAAATACAGTCAGGTTTAAGAGCGGTGTTCGTTTCCTTAGTTTAGTCTTTGCAGTGGCACTAATGTGCTTCTGTAAACTTCAACTATGAAAGGCGCCTCTTTTGACTGATTTTTGATTAAATTAAATTGAATTGATACAAATTCTTTCAAAATGTCATTATAAAAGCCAAAGTTGCCGGAAAACATCTTGGGGAAAACACGCTACATGAGCATCTAAGATTTTCTGATGTATTTATTTTTCCCCTGGTAAAAATTCTCTAAACTTTCTACACCTGAAAAACTTTCCAGATGCTAAACTAAGAAAGCAGCCGTGTATGGATCCCTTAAACAGTAAAGATGGTGGCTCAGATAAAACAGGGCCTACACAGTCACTAGTGTTCCAAAGAGGAGGTGAAACCCTCTGGTTTGGCGGTGCTGAATAATATCAGGTTTCTCACTCTTGTGCTATTAGATATCACTTTTGTCTTGTCATCCTTTCTTCAGCGTGTGAAACGTGCATTCTAACTGGCCAGTCTACCTACTGGTTTTCAGCTAAAGTTTCTACACTTCAAACTCTTAAAAATGATCTTTAAGATGAGTTCAGCCTCATTTCTAGTTGTATTTGTAAAAAAAAAAATCAAATGACTCCATTCAAGCTTTAGTTCGGAAAGAAAATTTGAAATTCAGTTCGTTTAGTCTCTCCTCTCCATGTAGCAAATGCCTTCTTGGAAAAACTTAAATGGGCAAAAATATGCAAACGCTCTTTAAGGAATAACTGAACTCAGTAGCCCTGAACCTGAAAAGGTAAACAGAAAAGAATTAGCATCTAAATGGAAGGACAGAAGCAGTCGTAAGACTTAGAGGGAGGAAGATATCAATCTGAGAGCGGGTCATGGGACATCTAGCGTTTCAGCATCTGTTGATGTTCACAATGAGGAGTCGCAAGATTCCTCTGAGTTATGCAACTGATCCTTGGGATCTGAGAAACATGCTCAGAGACGGAGACACAGTATCAGTTCCTGTGAGTCTTTTACTTGAATTTCAAAGGAAACTGCATCCCCTTATTTTCTTTTTTCTAGTCACTAAGGTAAGAGTTTTAATTTGTGTGGTATGAGACAGGTGTTAGACAACCGGATTGATTTCAAAGTACTTCTACTATTTAATAAATCACTCAGTGGCTTGGGGCCAAAATACATGTTGGATCTCCTTCCTGTATATATACACCCAGCAGGGCTCTGAGATCCTTAGGAAACAGTCAGCTGGTAGTACCTCGGGTCAGAACCAAACAGGGTGAAGCTGCTTTTAGCTACTATCCTACACACAGACGGAATCGGTTTCCTCCTGACCTCAAATCTTTCCGAAATCTGGTAACTTTTCAAAATTGAACCATTTTATGCATTCATCAGCCTTTCAGTGATTGTTTCTCATGATGCACCTTTTGCACTCTAACTGTTCAATATTCAACTTTGCCCATTTGTTATTTAATGCATCAAATTTTGTTTGTGTATTTTAGATTTGATTTTAAAATCTGTTTTTTATGTTGCATTGACTTGTGTTTGATGAATGTTTTATGTTTTCGCTGTTCTCTTGCACCTGAAAAGCACATTGAATTGCTTCGATATATGAAATGTTCTATTAACTGTAAATAAAGCGGTCTTGCCTGGCTGGACAGAAGGTGCAAATATAAAAATGCTTTCTGCTTTTTTCATTTATGATATGTATTTAGTAGAGATATTATATATATATATATATATATATATATATATATATATATATATATATACACACACACATATATATACACACACACACATATATATATACACACACACACACACACACACACACACACATATATATATATATATATATATATATATATATATATATTGAAATAGCTATTTGTTTATAAACTAGATCAAACCAGCTTTGAGTATCAGAATTTTGAATAGACTTTGTTATTTTGAAAACTTTTATTCTTAGAAACAAAGAGAAACAGATATTAACAGATAGAATAAAACATCCCTAAAAACCTTAGGAAAATGTGAGGCTGTGGCTTGGTTCAGACCAGTTACATGCAGTAAAGTAGTGCCTTTGTTTAATTTTACAAAATGATGACCTGTAAAGGTTACATTATGAGACAGACAATGTGGAAATACATACATTTCTTTATATAAGTCATATTTACATAATAAATTAGTTCAGAATTGTTGTGTAGTTTTAAAGTTTGGGTGCTTGGCAGGTCCAGCTGATTCGTTCCGGGTGGTAAATAAAATCTCTCCTGGAAAGGAAACAAACCAAAGTTAGACATTGCTCATTAAGCCCATTTCTTTCTAATTCAGCTAATTTAAAAGACATCTGGATTAGAACTAATGCATTTGACATAATGATGGGATTATGTGAGTTTGTACAACATAGCAATCATTGACATGATCATCAATATAATTTTTGGAGAATGTTTCTGTTTTGCTTGTCCCAGTCAGACTTTCACATGCACTATATTTTCAATGGTAAAAACTCATTACATAGTGTGCAATGCATAGTGGGATATTTATGTAAACGCTAAACAGTCTTGTGTAAGAATCAAAACTGCTCTGCTGATTTATGATTTCAACACAATACTCTAATCTTTTGTCTATAAAACATTGCAGCAAAACACAAAAGAAGAGTTCAGTTCCTCTGTTTGCATGTCATCAGGATGAACCAAGGCAGCAGTGATCATGTGTGACACAAAGTTACATCTGAGTTTTTACAATCTGCAACTAGAAACACATTCTGGGTCAGTAAAAGTTCATGAAGAATTTCAGACAGTAAGGAGGTTTATATTACTGTTACCTGTCTGACAAGATAAAGTTGTAAAAGAAATATTCTTTTGCCCACATTTCAGTTATTTGACCACTTTGTCAAATATTAGATTGAGGCAAACTGCACATATGAAGCAATGAGTTATTTTTAGTTCCTGGAAACCCACATTCATGAGCACGACATTTTGTTTCCAGGACCTCTGATGTAAAAACTTTTCTTTGGACATGCTTTTGTACTCACTCTCTCCGGTGCGGTCCACTGTCTTCACGACACAGCAGGCCGTCTTCACATGGACAAATCTGGTTGATGCTGAATGCCAGGCCGCCGTCAGGAACAAAACAGCTTTCTCCACCAATCAGCCGCCTTTTGCACACCTGCTCACCGTGATGTCGGGCACAACACATGGAAGCTTCACAGTCTCTGTCAACTTTACACCTGGAGCCTGATTGAATGACAAAAGGGGGTTTTCTTTAAGCCGATCAAGACAAACTGTTTCCAGATCCATGTTTAGTTCTCTGTCTCACCCTCTTGACCATTGGGGATGCTGCGGTGGCACTTTCCAAACATACAGCTGAGTCCACGGACACACTGTGCATCCCTCCGGCAGTAGTGGCCCTCCCCTCGTAAAGGCACACAAAGACCAAAGTGGCGATCGCATGAGAAGCCACGTCCACAAGCTCTGTCGTGGTCGCACACAGCCTGACAAAGAGAGCAAGCACATTCAATCCTTCACTTTATCATTTATTTTATTTGGAACTGTTTTTGGCTCTAAGCCAGCACGATAGGAATGGCAACATTAACAAAGCATTGTATTTATGAGAAAGCATTCTTACCGTGAGAGCTTTGGAGATGGGAATGTTCTCTCTGAGTGCTTTAGCCCCTTCTTTGGGAGGGGTATGAGGCATGTTGAGCATCCAGGCCCAAATACGAGCTTCAGTATAGGAGAAGCTCAGAAGCAGGCAGAACAAATTCAGCTTCCCCATCATCTCCACACACAAGAGTGAAGTTAAAAATGAGCAAATCAGAAAGAGCAAAAGGCTTAGTAAAGGTCTGTAAAGTCAGTGCTGACTGGAGCCATCCAGTGACACTGGCTGACTGCTTCCACTTTGACTTTTATAGGTCAACAAAGCCTGACCTCCCCCACCTAGCTGTTTGCCCAAGCAGCAGGAGTAGGAGGAGACAATTGGTCATTAATGGATTAACTAAATTGGTCGAGTTACCCCCTGCAGCTAGAAAACAGCAGCAAAAAGACCAGTCACAGAGCTGGGAATGAGGGGAGACGGGGCATGGAAGGTCTAACAACAGCCTTCGACAATAGAGCCAAGACAAGCATCACCTCTGTGTGGTTATCTCTGTAGGACAAACAAGCAGGACAAAAGCAGACAAATGCATGGCATGTTTCACTGCTCAGTGAGTGACAACTATCACTGAAGGTCCTGGCCCCAAAACCCAGAGCAAACACTCCTGGCCCCAACCTCTACTGTCCCATTGCCCCTTACCCTATCCCACTTCAGACCCCTCACTGGGAGCAATTTGCAGAGGTGCATCCAGGAGACGTCCCCATGTTCTCATTAAATGTAATTACCATCAGTCATTAGTGCTCCCAGGAGGAAAAGACTGAGGAGAGGGACTCATTTTAAAAATGTTTTATTTCTCTCCATTTTATTCCGCAAATAAAAAAAAATGCCTCAAAATTCTAGATCAGGCTGCCCCACACAAAACCAGTTCCAGTGTCTCCAGTTCACCTTGGCTGAAAAACCAGATTCTTAATCTTAAACGCTCCTGTAGAAAAGCAGAACGTCGGTGGAAGAGGACAGGTGTGGTTGTTAATCACAAATATTTTAAAGAACTTCTCCAGTCATACAACAAAGCTGTAGAAAATGCCAGGTCTTCTTTCTTAAGCAACCTCATATGCCAAAATAAGAATAATCCTAAGGTTTTGTATGATACCATCTCCAGCATCGTTTCTTCTCCTCCTCGGCAGGCTCAGCTATCTTCAGCTGATGATTGGAACATATTTCTCCACCTTTTTGCAAACAAGGCGTTGAATCTAAGATCTAGCATTTCACCAGTTCCCCCCCATCAGCGAGGAAGCCCCTCAACGCTCCGAGTCTTTCACCTCCTTCTCCCCAATCACACTAAATGACTGAACCTCAGTAATCAGTCAGATGAAGCTCTCATCATGCTCATCAGATGTGTTACCTCCCTCTGTCTAAGTCAGGTCCCTTGCCTCTATCAGTCCATCTCTGTTGACTATAATCAACAGCTCACTGAGCCAAGGCTGTGTTCCATCTTACTTTAAAAATGCAGTAGTGACTCCTCTCTTAAAGAAACCCAACCTTGACGCCAGCTCCACCAGTAACTTTTGGCCCATTTCTAAGCTACCTTTCATCAGCAAAGTACTTGAGAAGGTTGTTGAAACCCAACTCAGATCCTGGTTTTCTACGTCAAATATCTCTGCCCCCTTCCAATCTGGCTCTCTGAAGCAGCAGTCAACTGAGACTGCTCTAGTAAGGGTGCATAATGACCTCCTGATGGCTGCTGATGCAGGGAAATGCTCTGTCATGGTTCTGCTTGACCTCAGTGCAGCATTTAACACAGTAGACCACAACGTTCTACTGAACAGGTTAAATGCTCTGGCTGGTATCTCAGGTTCTGCTCTAGACTGGCTCTCTTCTTATCTCACCAACAGAACATTCACAGTGAAGTCAGAAACCTTCTCTTCAGATACTGCCTCTGTAACCTGCTGGGTCCCAAAAGGTTCAGTTCTAGGGCCTCTACTATTCACATTCTATATTCTTCCTCTAGCTGGCATCATTCAGTCTTTCCCTGACATATCCTACCACATCTACGCTGACAATATTCAGCTCTATATGTCCTTCATGCCATACCAGTTGGACAGCTGGCCACCCTTGCTCTGCCTGACCCGGATCAGTAACTGGCTGTCCAGCAACTTTCTTGTTCTCAATGCCAACAAGACAGAGACCCTGATCGCTGCACCCCCGGAACTTCAGCAAAAAATCGAGTAGGAAATTGCCTCTTTTTGCCCAACAGCCAAGTCCAACATTAGAAACCTGGGAGTTATTTTTTAATCCAGCTTTAAGTTTAGATTCACACGTCAAAACCATCTCACACTCTTGTTTCTTTCAACTGAGAAACATTTCAAAAGTCCGTAAACTGGTTTCAACTGCAGATCTGGAAATAATCATCCATGCCTTTGTGTCATCACGCTTAGACTATTGTAATGCTCATTTTATTGGTCTCAGCAAAACCTCCCTCTCACGCTTTCAAGCCATCCAAAATGCAGCAGCCAGACTCCTAACGAAATCCAGCAGACAAACTCACATCACTCCAGTTTTACAGTCCCTCCACTGGCTCCCGGTAGAATTTAGAATTCAATTTAAAGAGCAAGTCACCCCCAAATCACATTTTTTTTGCTGATAAACTATATAAAGGAGTGTCTAATCGTGCTACAGACACGTGTAGTCAACAATTTGGCAGTTCAGTGCATCTTGGTTAAAATTAAAATAGTCTGCCTAAAACTGTCAGTGTTGTGCTGTCGTCAGGGAAAAAATCTGCACTGTATTTGAATTTAAATCTGCCACCGCTATTGGCTAAGAGGTATGCTATGATGTCATCTGGTACATTATGATATCACAATGCCATTGTAAGCCTGTGTGTGAGTGTATTTGTTAGCGGCTCCGCCCTCTCGGTCTGTCAAGCAACAGCATTTGGACAGGGCATTTCAGACTTTTGCCCCCAGACTTTGGAACAGTCTGCCTTCAAAACTCTGTCTCTCCAAAACTGTAGAGGTCTTCAAAAAACATTTTAAAACTCACCTTTTCATCCAGACATTCCCCCGCTAAATATTCTGAAAGATGGCTTTGTCTTTGCTCATACCTTGACTTTGTTTTTACTCCTGATTTTGTTTACTATTTTGTCACTGCTATTGTTTTTTATGATCTGTTTTTATCGGTTTGAGGTATTTGCCTTGATTTTACTCATGTTGCACAGCGCTTTGTGATTCATATCTGCGAAAGGCGCTTTACAAAAAAAAACCATTTACTTACTTAATAGTTGTCAAATAAATAAAGAAAACACATTTTTCATTTCAGTGTATCCAAATAACAAGGTTTTATATATGAATGAGTTATGAAAATATGGAGTAAACCTGTAACCTATTTCTGTGATAACACTAACCCTGATTGCCAGTTCACCCATGAACGAGCTCTTTATTTATAGTCAAAGAGAATACACACATATATGTTCTTGTTCTGTGCAGAGGAAAACCTGTATATGCATAGGGAGAACAGGTTATTTCCATGCAGAAAGGCTGCAGCTGGGATTTGAGCCTGCAACCTAATTAATAAAAAAAATACCTTTATTTAGATAGAAAATCCCATTGAGGTTAAAAACCTCTTTTGCAAGGTTTTCTAATTGATGCAAGGCAACAGTGCTGCCGTCCCACAGCAGCATAGATATCACAGTAAATTGATGCAGTGTTGCTCCAGTATTCAAAATCTCTATCACAGTGCCACCATAAGGGGAAAATGGAAAAAAATTGGCAAAAGGGTCAAGATCAGTCAAAATGTTGAGAAAAAAATTACTATTTCAGAACACAAACCCTGTTGTGATGCTGACGCCGACTGATTGTTCCAATTGCATTCATCCCTGAGGGTTGTAAGGTGGTTTTTACTGACTTCATGACTCCCTTAGCCTGGCAAGCCAGACAAAGTAAGAATTTGGTCTAGTTCACTAGGCTATGACTCCCAATCTCTGGTTCCTTCAAAGGCAGTACAAAATTTGGGTGTTGTGATTGATGACCAGCTGACCTTTAAATATCACGTTGCCTCTGTCGCTCGTTCATGCCGCTTTGCGCTGTATAACATACAAAAGATCAAACCGTACCTAACACAATATGCCACACAGCTCCTGGTGCAAACTACTGTCATCTCCCAACTTGACTACTGCGATGCCCTTCTAACTGGTCTTCCAGCCTGTACTGTGAGACATCTGGTCTTCAATCAGTCTAAAAGGGTACATGTCATCCCTCTGTTCATTGAGCTCCATTGGCTACCGCTAGCTGCAGGCATCAAATTCAAATTGTTCAAATGGATATAGCTTGTGGCAAACCTCAAGGTACAGTACTGGGACAAAAATTGTTTATTATGTACTTAAATGATATCTGTAGAGTATCAAAAACGTTAAAGTTTGTAATATTTGCAGATGACACAATTATACTGTGTTCAGGTGTGGAATTGACACAGGTCTTGGAGATGATCACACGGGAATTAATGATATTAAAAAAGTGGTTTAATATAAATAAATTATCATTGAATCTAGATAAAACTAGATTTATGTTATTTGGTAACCAAAAGAAAAACATTAAAATTGACATTTGTGTGGATAATGTATATTTAGGAAGAGTAAATGAAATAAAATTTCTTGGTGTGATCATTGACCATAAGCTTTGTTAGAAGCCACACATTACTTTTGTTCGGGGAAATTGGTACGGGTTGTTGCCATCGTGGGGAAAGCAAACAAGATGTTGGATCTGAAAACCCTGCACATATTATACTGTGCTTTAATACTGCCATATATGAGTTATTGTGTAGAGGTCTGGGGAAACACATACAAAAGTAACATACAGACGATAACTATAATACAGAAAAAGGCCATTAGAATAATTGATAATGTGGGGTACAGGGACCATACAAATGCACTATTTGTCGAAATCCAAGCTATTAAATTCCAAGACTTGGTGAAGTTCAAAATAGCGCAAATAATGTATAAAGTAAGAAATAAATTGCTTCCAAAAGAAATCTGTTAATTGTTCAAAGAAAGAGAAGGTGGGTATAACTTAAGAGGGAAATGGAATTTGAAAATACAAAGTGCTAGAACAACTTTAAAAACTATGTCAATTGCAATTGCAGGAGTTCAATTATGGAACAGTCTAACAGAAGAGATGAAAGAAAGTCAAAACATAAACCAGTTTATAGTCAAATATAAAAATCTAATCTTAAGTAAGTATAAGAATGAAGAAAACATGGTTAACCCAGGACGGTAAAGTGGATGGTTATGCTGTTGTGCTTCTTTTCGGTGATTTTTTATTTTTTATTTTTATTTTTTTGGTTTGCTTGGTTTATCTTCTTTCTCCATAACTGGTGAATCTGCAAATTTACACATTCTCTGTTTTCCATAGGTTGTTTTGTTTGGTTTTGTTTAGTTTTTTGTTGTTGCTTTTTAAAATACATATATATATATTTTTTTTCCTCATAGGTGGTTTGTTTAATTTAAGATGGAAAGAAAATTAAATGAATAAGAAGTAAAACTTGGGGGTAGGGACAAATAAGTTAATATTTCTTCCTACACCTTTTCAAACAAATAATGAAATTATGTTTTGTAATGATATATGTGTGAAATGTTTGAAATAAAAATGAACTGAACTGAACTGAAATTGCTAGCACTAGCATACAAAGTCCTGGATGGTACAGCACCCATGTGCCTGAATCCTCTTGCAATGGCTTACGTCACGGCCCGGCCACTCCGGTCATCAAGGGATCGTGGCTAGCAGTGCCTACACCATGACAATCCAAACTCTTTTCATGTGTCGCTCCACAGATGTGCAGTGACCTACCTAGCACTACTAGAACAGGGGCTTTCTTGTTGATTTTCAAGAAACTCCTGAACACCCAGCTCTTCAGAGAGCATCTTCTAAACTAGCACCCTCCCTGCACCTGTCCTCTACTGTCCGCTCCTTGTTCACTTCCCTCTATGACTGATCATGCTGCCTCACTGCCACCTAAGATTGATTGATTAGTGTTTGTTGTTAGCCTCAAGGGCAACCTGCTGGCTTCATTATGACTTGTAAGTCACTTTGGGCAAAAGTGTCTGCTAAATACATAAACATAAATGGTAAATAAATGATAAATGACCCGCACTTCTATAGCGCCTCTCAGAGTAAGGACCCCAAAGCACTTTACACTTCATCCATTCACACACTGATGGTGATGAGCTACGATGTAGCCACAGCTGCCCTGGGGCGCACTGACAGAGGTGAGGCTGCCGAGCACAGGCACCACCGGTCCCTCCGACCACCATCAGCAGGCAAGGTGGGTGAAGTGTCTTGCCCAAGGACACAACAGCAGAATTCTCTGTCCGAAGCCGGGATCGAACCTGAAACCTTCCGATTACTGGGCAACTCGCTCAACCTGTTGAGCTACTGCTGCCCCATGTAAGTCAACTTTTTTTTCTAGACGTTTAACTTTTAACCTCAGCAGTTTCTCTTTTTCTTCCCTTTGCAGTGGCACTAATGCATCGTTATGAAAAGTCTTCATGAACGTTTTGATTTTAAATTTGAAAATGTAATCAAGAAATCCCTCAGCACTTTAACACACCACACAGTGAACAGATAATAAAAAGATACAAGGAAAACCACATGACTGGAACAACTGCGGTACTTTTGTGCTGCCATTCTATACTCAAAACTTACATTTACCAACCATCTTAATGGCATTTTAGATGTATTTAAAACCCAGACTAAGTCTAACATACTAGGGAAACAATGTGATATGTTCATTCATTCTTTTCATTTCGGGTCTTGATGTTCTTACGCTACGTGGAGATTTTGTAGCTTCACATTCTCCTCTGCACCTGTTTGAAAAGTGTCAACAAGAACAATTGCATCAGTTCCACAAACGTCCTCTTCTCTCCACCAGTGTGTGGCTATGCTAATCGGTTGAAAATATTTCCTTTAGCATGTAAATCATGTCACAATGTGGACAGGACCATTTGGAGTCTGTTTCCTTTCACACCATGGAGGAAAGAGTTTTAATTGTCCTCACTCCAAGGCAATTAGAAACCACAAAAAGCATCCATCTGTTGCATTTCTCCAAGGAATCCTTTGTCACTGGCTGCCAGTCAACTTCAGGGTTCATTTCAAGATCCTGGTTCTGGTCTTTAGGGCCTTACATGGACAAGCACCATCATACATTGGTGATCTTGTGAATGTGTGTGTGAATGGATGAATGAAACACTGTAGTGTAAAACACTTTGGAGTCCTTACTCTGAGAGGTGCTATACAAGTGCGGGTCATTTTTCATTTATCATTTATCTTCTCAGTCCCTACACCCCTTTGTTCTGCTTTCAGGACATGCCCCATTTGTTTACATGGAGGGGCGGGGCTTAAAAGTGGAACCTGCCAGTGTGCCGGGAGGGGGGTGTTTTGTGTTGGCTCTAACTTCTGGGTTGCAATCAGGGGGTTAGATTCTGCTCATGTTGATTTCTGCTTAAAATGGATTTTCATTTAGAACATTCGTCATTTCTCCAAGTATAAAGAAAAATAACAAGAAAGACTGTGTGCTTTTCTTACTAGTGGGAGGTTTTGAATGAAATTAAATGAAAGTTCAGTTAACCTCTTGAAGCACAGCATGAATTGATATGTGTGTCAAGACATAAATATAAGTCTGAAAAACCAACTCATGAATGGAAACTTGCTCTAACAGCATAAATTCAGCTTTTCAAAAAAATCATTTGGGTTGTTAGCAGCTGGCTAAACACTCTCTTGGAATTCCAAACAAATTGGTTGTTAAGATAAAAGGAACATTTAGACTATTTTTATCCCATTTTGGAATAAACTCATCCTTATTGTGGTTCTACCGACAAAACCACTGATGTTTGGAGCTATTTTGGTCCAAAACACAGACGTCACTCTGCTGGAAAGAACAAAAAGGCACTATGCTTTTCCTCAGTTGTCTCAACACTGATCTTAAAAACGTTGTTTTTAGCTTTTTTTTTTTTTTTTTTTTACATTATTTTGTTTGATGAGTGGTAAATGCCCAGATGGAGGAAGTCCAAACCTTCCAAACTGAGAAACGGCTCAGGCTTAAAATCCTGGATAACATTTGTATAATTGGGACCTTCAGAAGGTTAAATTCTTATGAAAATAGGCTGACACTGACTAATTTAATTGATGGTCAGTTAGTTTGAACAATAGCAACAATTAGTTTATGCAAAACATGGATTAATATGGGTTAAGAATACGCAATCATTCTGAGTGTATTGAGTGTGAGAGAAGGAAGAAACCCACAACCTTGTCTGTCTTTCTTAATTAAACAGTCTGAATAATTAAAAGTAATGCATTTTGCCGCATGAGAATCACAATGTGAAAGACAACTTCTGACCACTTATCAGACTCAAATAGTTGTTTAACGTCAGTATTTACAGCTGGAAATCCCCTCTTTTTATTTACCCCAAGCCAACAACTGATAACTGTCTCCAAACATGTTCTTTCAGAGTTAAAGTCTCTGCTAATGGTGCTCATAATGAATGAGCCATCTGTCAGAATCAACATCACGGTGGCTCTTACAATTAGGGCCTAACACAAACAATGGGCAGACTGATGTCTGTCTATTGTAATGGACCTTGACCACCTACAGGTAGCAGAGAAATGTGAGAGTATGGAGAGCTTGTCTTACAATTACCAAGAAAACATGTTCAGCTGAATGGTTCGAGACTGGAATAATTTTTAGGAATAATGAGAATTGCAAGATTCTAAATCATCAGTACATCCCTTTAAGAGACAACGTGTAGTTTTTATTGTTAATCTCTGGAAACATCCATCAAAATGTTTTTTAAAAATATTGGCGGCTTCGTAACATTTGACTTTTACCTCTTTTATAAGACAGACCATCGCGTCATTACAGAGTGATGAATCCGAATTTGTGGGTCTCGTAAATGCGGCAATGAGCAAAGGGGAAAGGTGATAAAACTCGATTCTGATGTGCATAGCCTCGTAGGAATATTGCCGCATGAGCCCCTTGCCTCTGACGGCTAAACACGTGTCAGCCCCACTAATCCCTTTGGAGCGACTGTGGGAGGCCCCCCTGCAAAAGAGGGTGGTCGCGTTAGTGACGTATTATACGCGCCGATTGCCGGCCGGAAAGGATATAAACACAGATAAACATGGCCTCTCACTAGCATCTTTTCTACCACCTACAACATGGCAAACTGGACGGATGGGGAGACCATGGAGCTTTTGGCCGTGCGACCGGACGAACAGATAAGTCGCCTTTTTACGGGGATGGTGAGAGACAGCCAGCTGTTCAACAGAGTAGTGAAAACACTGGCTGAGTGGGGCGTCAAGCGGGACAAAAAGCAGGTCACATCAAAGCTAAAGGTCCTGAAAAAGACATTTCATAAGTCTGATGTGTCTTCCATCTGACGCTGAATGCGCAACCCTGTACGTCACATGGAAGGGGGGGGCAGCGACCTCCCTTTATCCCTCCTCTTATCCCATCTTAGTTTGAGAGGTGCCTGATGGCTGTTCATTCTAGCTTCAGCTTTGCTACTATAAATGCCAAAATCCTCCCCAGGGAGCCGCAGCAAATCCCGTTTTGCAAACGCCATGGTCCTGTAAAAACAGCTTATACATATTGGGTCTAAATTACACTGGAGGGGGTCTAAGTCTCTGAGCGACGCCATGTTTGCTTCTACATGAGCCCGTGAGGACAAAAAGCATTTACTGATTTGTAACAACTTGTTACAAAACTTTTACCATTCATGAATGATGTTTTACACAGTTACCTCTTTGCTCATTGCCAGTGATGACGTGTTTATCATTTTGCTGGAGGCTGAACGATCTGATGAAGTACATGTTAAACAATTGCGCTTGCAGGGATTTTTGACCCTAATGGCCAGCCGTTGGTAAGGTCTTACTCGAATAAAAAATGCCACTTGCTTGCAATGATTTAGGTATGTACTGCCCCCCTATCGCCAAGGAAAATACACACTGTCACTTTAAGGTAACACTAGGCAGTTTCCTGTTCCTCCGCAGTTGAAAGTGAATTTCAAACTGTTGCTGCGGCCTTCTGTAGCTTGTGCTTACAACAAGCTAACACCATCAGTCTGTGGGTGTTTCTCAATGTCAAGGCAGGAAGGCACCTTGCTTACGAGGGCACTGTCCTTCCTTGGTCAAAGAAAATGGTTAAATGGAACAGACTTACCGTGCGTGACCGTGGCTCCGAGCCATCATGTCACATCACGTGACACGTGAGGTTAAGTTATATTTTATACATTTCAGTATAGATATATAAAGAGCATTTTACTTTTAAATTGTGTTTATATTTGTTAAATTAAATATGTAAGCATGTTAGTACCTGCTAGCTACCAAAGCTGCAACTGCTGAGCAACTAACCGACCATAGATACCACTTTGGATCTAAAAATAACATTTTAGATATAAGTCCGATAGCTACAATTAAACTGGAAATTTGCCCCCGAAGTGGCTGCTGGCTCCTCGCCATCCATTAAAAAATATCGCACTGTATTCTGAGAATTTCAGACTGAGAGAAGGCAACTAGGACACCTCCAATGTATCCTTGGTCAGTTAGCTAAACGGCAGACAAATGGAGGTCAGTTGGGAGCAGTTTTGCCTTGAATATTGCCATAGCTAGACTAAGATGCACATGTAAACACACTGACTGGGAGAGGGGTACAGCTGGCTGGGTCACCATTCCATCGCAAGGTTATAAAGAAAGATGCAACCTTGCATATGCATATTGTGGGCGGTGGTGGCACAGGAGTTAAGTGCTCGCCCCGTAATCGGAAGGTTGCAGGTTCTGTCGCTGTCATTGTGTCCTTGGGCAAGACACTTAACCCACGTTGCCTGCTGGTAGTGGTCGGAGGGACCGGTGGCACTTGTGCTTGGCAGCCTCTCCTCTGTCAGTGCGCCCCAGGACACCTGTGGCTACATCGTAGCTCATCCCCACCAGTGTGTGAATGTGTGTGTGAATGGATAAATGACTGATTGTGTTGTAAAGCACCTTGGGGGGGGTTCCAGGACTCTAGAAAGCATTATATCAAATGCAGGCCATTTACCATATGCTCATGCACAAGGTTGTTTTAAAGTTTCCAGTTAACACCTATGTTTTTGGTTTGCAGGAAGAAAACAAGAATATAGAAAAAGATACAAAATTCACACAAAAAAGTACTTTGCCAGGAAACAAGGGTCTTCTTGCTGCAAGGCAACCGTGCCAACCAGTCACACCTCCGTGAAGGCCAAGTTTAGTCACTCTCTCCAATTTGTGGTCTTGTTGTTGCAGCTTGGTGATCAAGATGGCGCCAGTGTTGCCGGCTTGCCGTCTGTCAGCTGCTCTACTTTTTGTATTTTTATTGTTTTTAGCCTATGTGTTACAACCCGCTCACCCGAGATTGGTGTATGATCGTCATTCGCTTTTTAAAGTAGGTTTTTCGACTGGATTTTTACCGTCTGAAGCTGTTGAGCACCGGAATACTTCCTCTCCCCTCTACCTGGACAGCCTTTCGGCGTGCTGGGAAACACCGCCATTTACGCACTCTGCAAGGAGGAAACGTAGGAGGAGAGTCTGTCTGGGTAGACGGCTCATAAAGCTGAAAACATTGAAGCTTGCCTCATCTGGCGGTTCACGAGTGGTCTTGTGTTCGTCCACTCGGTTCCTGGCGTTGTGGCATGCGGTGGATCCGGTGGATCCGTGGCTCGTTCCTGTTGCCGGCAATTCATGGGAGTTTGGCAAGCGCTCCCCACCCTTTCGGAGATTCAGTCGGAGACGATCCGATCTGAGGAATCTCCGATCATTGACTAGAGCTTCTTCCACCATCCACAGTTCTGAAGTATCCTTAAGGTGGGGCCTGGTCAATGCTAGGTCTGTGGCTAACAAAACATTCATTGTGAATGAATTATTTACAACGCTTGTTCTCGACATCCTCTGTGTGACGGAGTCATGGATTCTTCCTGGTGAGTCCGCTGTTTTTAATGAACTGATCCCAGCAGACTGTGCCTTTATTAATGTGCCGAGGACCACTAAACGTGGCGGTGGATTGGTGGTTATTTATAAAGCTAATCTGAAGATGAAACATTTGCAGTCCTGGTCTCCTAATACCAGTTTTGAAATGTGCTTATTCGAACTTGGTCATCCGCAACCTGTGCTGTAGTATATAGACCCCCGAAATACAATACGTTTTTTTTCCAAGTTAAGAAAAGAGGCGGACGTGTTTCCTAAATCCTGCATCAGTCCAAGCAAAGCAACTTCTTTCTGTTTTTATTCAGTTTTAGTAGTCATTAGCACTGTGCATTGTTGTGTGTGTCAGTGATATTCAGTCTACGAGGAAGTCGTGCAATGACAAAGGTTCCGCCGTGCTTGAAATACAAGCTGCGATTAAATGCGTTAATTTTTTAATGCGTTATTTTTTTCTAATTAATTAATCGTCATTAACACGTTAAAGTTCCGGCCCTAATACATTATATATATATATATATATATATATATATATATATATTTTAAGAGTTTCCCTTAAATGTAGTTCATGAGATACTTTTACAACAATTACACACACACGCTTACAGAGACAAAAACATCATAGTCCACCTGTCAACAGTGGGTGAAAAAAGAAGTTTTAAATGTAGGTTCTGTACTAAAGGAGAACGTCTTCCTGGACAAGTAGAAGACAGTTTAATGAGAATTAGATGAGCACCCTGAAGTTAAAACTGACCAGTAAAAACTGATGAGGAAGCAGAAATTATTCCACAGGAGAAGTAAAAGCATTACAAGCCACAGGGAATTGCTACATTAGAAGTTCACTGGCTAAAAACACAAGTTAGGATATCTAAACTCTCCAGTGAGAGGTTTTGTCAACCCAGAGGGAAAGCACATGTCAATATATCAACTATCTAATTACCACACTTGTTGGTTCAGCATGTTTCCACGTGGGGGAGACGTGCTCCTCCCTATTCCTACAGTCTTTTTTGTTCCAATTCATTATCCACAAAAATGTTGAAATACTTAAATGTTTCCTGTTTGGAAAGGTGATGCAAAAATCCAGAATACCCTTGAGACACAGAAAGGCAAAGGCAGGAAAAGAAGCAGATGTGTATAAAGAAGGGGCATGGAGAGGAAAATGACTTCCAGGAGAAGAACTTAAAGTGGCTGGAGGAAAGGAAAAGCAAAGAGGACTGACCTCTCACTGTAGCATTTCAGCTGTTTGTCATCTCTTTTCCTAGCGTGGATTGATCACAACAATATCTGCTCTGAGGGGGCAGAGAGAGGAGACGGAGGAGGGAAAAAAAGCAGTAAACCTTGGCTCAATTGAGAAAAAAGCATCTGTGAGTGTGTGTGAGAGAGAGAGTAGAGGAGAGAGAAAAGGTAAGGGAGAGGAGGAGTGAGGCACCCTGTTCTTCCAAGCAAAGCAACCAGAAGAAAACAGAAAAAAAGAAGAAGGGAGCATTAAAAGTAGAAGAAGGAGGAAGAAGAGTTGTCCCGACATGGGGCTGTGTGCTGTTTTCCTCATCTGTCTTTCCCAGGCAGAGTTGGGTAGAGTCTGGGCTCAAGAGCACAAAGGTAAGATCATTCATTTCACCATATTGGAAAACTGCAATTTAAAAAAACGTTGTCAAAAAATGTAGTCAAATACTGCAGAAAGAGGGCTAGGGTTTGCTGCAAATGTCTGAAGGTTGGAAAATGACCTGACCTGAATTCTCGGCCTCAGTCTTTGGCAGCAGGCACACTCATAATACATTTCTGGCACTTTCCGTGTTTGAATTACAAATGTTTGTATCTGTAGGAGCATGTGGTTACTTGAAAAGCTGTCAGGTCTTATTACAATCCTCTCTGTCACTCACAGGGAAGCACATTAATGTTTGTGTAAAAGGTTGGGATGTCTCCAAAACCACTGTCATTTCACAAAATCTAAAATAATTCAAGATTTTTTTTTTACTTTGGCCATTAAATGTTTGAGGTTAACCAGATGTTGATGTAAAGAGTTGTTCACTGCAAAAGACGAAAGCTCATTTAGAAAATGATGAGGATTTGAATGTATTTTGCCTACTTTTATGCCAGAATGTGCATCTTTTTTATATGTTCCTTACATGTATATTTTAAAGCACTTCTACCATTTTGTCCGTGTCTTCATGTGTCTACATGTGCATGTATGTATTTCTGTTCTCCTTGGAGATGCATTATTTTTAGGTAGCCCCCGTTCTTCTGTTGCTGTTCCTCCTCCGACAATCAGCGGTGCTCCAGTTATTTTGGCCTCTCCTGTGGTCCCATCCTCTGATCAAGGGCCTAGCTCTGCAGAGGATGACCCAATGCACCACAGAGACAGATTCATCCTTGCATATGTCTAATTGAAGTCCAGAAGAATCTCCATCCTCGTCTAGCCGTCTGCTCGTCCCCTTTAAACTTGTTCCCTAGTTTGATTGATTTTATGAATTCATATTTTGGGCCTGAGGAGAACAGATAGTGAAAGAGAACAGAGCAAGTTGTGTGGTAACTTGCTGCATTTTCAAACATTCGAATCTAAGAACAGTCCTGTACTTCCTCAGGACTGAACACAGACTGCTAAATCTCTTTTACAGAGGTTGCACAAAAGTGATAGTAAGGCTGTCCTTTTTTTCTTCCCCAAAAGGAACAAAACATCAAGACTGAATGAACATCTGCAATTGATTGGCACAAAATTTGACCAGAATGCAGCTTCACACTAAACCTCTGTGCTTATTTTGCCTACTGTTTAAATCAGTCTGGTGATTCAGCTGAAACACACGACCCGCCCATGAAACCTGGGCAAAACCGGTGAGACCGGGCTTCCAAACATCCCACTTTGCAGAATGGGATCAGGCCGTGAGTTGGAATCTGTTTGTGGAAATGCTTATTCAATATGGAATTTATTTGGAGAAGTTGTTAGGGTTGGTGGTGAACGTCACGCTGAAGAATTTGAGGTTGCACTGCTCTCAACTAAACGCTGACATCTGCCCTGGAGTGTGCTGAAGATTTTAAAAGACATGTAACACAAATATTTACAGCAGGCTACCATTTGCATATCAGCGGTGATGAAGACCATCTTAGGCGGACAAGAATTCCATTTGTTTTGCAGATGTTTAGTCATGAATCAAAGTTTCTGACAAAGAAAAAAATGCATGTGGAATTGGCAGAAGATGAGGTTCATTATTTAAGATTCATCCTGTTTATGGTCTAAATTAAAGCCGGGTAAGAAGCTATTACACATCTGAATGATACACAAAAAGTTAAAAATGCATATCTAAAGTTAACAGATTACAACGAAAATCTAACTAATCACCCGAAGTGTGGACTCGAGTCACATGACTTGGACTTGAGTCAGACTCGAGTCATCATTTTAATGACTTCTGACTTGATAAAATCTTTAAAGACTTATGACTTGACTCAGACTTGAACACCAATGACTTGCGACTTGAATCGACTTGCATCTGTTGACTTGATGAAGACTTGAGCATATTTGTTATTTTAGCACAAAAGTGGCACGACATGGACAAAAATCATAAATCATTCTTCGTTCTGGGTTTGATCTTGTACTGCTAAATGCAGCACCACTTATAAGTGACTATAATCAATTTCAGTTGCACTTTCTGCTTGTTTGAGCAAATAAATGAAGCTTTATTTCTGGAATTTCTTTAGTATCATTGTCAAAATTAAATGTAAATTGAAGTTGGACAGATGACTTGATTATGACCTGAAAATTCTAAGTTAACTTGTGGAGTAAAATAACAGGAATTTCTGGGCCAAGCCCATCCTATTTCATAGACACATCTTTGGCGTTTATAACAAATCAAACCTTTTGAAAATCGGTTGAAAATTGAGCAAGTTAGAATTGTTTAAATAGTACATGCACCATACACCCCAATGTCAAGAAAGGGGGCAGCTGTCTGAGATAAGACGGCTGCCACGTGCCTACGTCGCATCCCATTGGCGAACAGCGGGGACGAGACATCTAGTGTTCACATCTATGGTGTTTCCTTCCAACTGTCGCTGACCAAGCTCATCCCTAAATGGGTCTGATATTCTAAAGGGTCGTGCCCTGTTTCAGCAGGAATATAGATTTTGTCATACACCATAAGTCATTTTAGAATAGTGTGAGAAGTCTAACCACATGTTAGATGTGTGAATTTGGCTACACATTCTGCATATCTTGAGTCAATCAAGCATTTGAAGAATGTGCTGCACAAGTATGCCCAATCCATAAACACTGAGAGGTCCAGAGAAAACAACCTAAGACCTAAGGAGTAGACAGTGATGGCTTGGTGCTATTTATTTTAGAATAACTAGAAAAAAATTTTATCAGCCAGAAAGCAACACTTTCCAATTTTCTTAATGTGTTCTCCAGCAGTTCTTATTTATTTAGCAACGCTTGGTTATAAACACTTTTACTTTATTCAAATATTTGTTAATTGTCAAAAAGACGTTCAGAAAAAATCTGAAAAGAATGTGTTTAAATTAATTTTGATTGTTAAATTAAAATTTTACAACACAAAAACATACAATAACATCACCGGTATTAAATTTTACTCCAACAAATATAAATAACTCAATTTCAGTTGTTGAACCACCAAAAGAGCTGCCAAATGTGGTTATAAAAGTAACAGCTGTTTGATGTTTGAACCACTGCGGTTTGACATAGGGTCCGATAATCTTAATGTTGCAAGACAATAAATCATAGAACTGTCAAACTAAGACTCGTTTACGATCAACAAGATATTTGATGTGTTTTAGCGTAGGTCCCTATTTTCATCTCTTCTTATAAAAATAAATTCTGGAGATATCTTTCAAAGCAGATAGTTACATATTCTGCCCATCTGCTAACTGGAATCACACCACCAATGTTAAAAATGGAAAATCCTTTCCAAATGTAAATATGAAACGTCTTCAGTGTAGGATCATCCATCATTTAAATCTAACAGCTTCTAAGCTCTACACGTGATTGATCTGCACATCTGAAAGCTACATTTTTCCATTTCATTGTGTTTTCTTATCACTCCAGCTGCCAGTGTTTGGGATTATGTGTTGTGGTTACTGCTGTTTCATAGGATAAGGAGCCAAATTGCTTCCACCCACATCATAAGCTCCAAACTGATTTTTTAAATCCAAATTCAATAAAAACTGTGTGTGAAAGTCTCAGTAATATAATTTACCAAGTTGTGAAACATGCAGGCGTGTCACTAATCCCTGACTCCAGACAAAAAGAATAGACACAACTACAGGGGTCAAGACTTTCATTTGAGACTGAATCCTTTCTCATTGGCAGCCTTTGGCTGATATGTAATAGTTTTGTTCCTTGTTCAAAGACACACGTTATTTTTTATATTTTTTTATTTCTTCTTTCCATCCACAACAAAGATCTTCCCTCCATCCCCTTGCTGTTCCCTGAACTCTAATTTCTGCATGTGCATTTACTCAAAGCAGATTATTTTAAGGGAATACATTATTTTTATCACTAAAGGGTGAAAGTCAGGTTTGTTTGTCTGCAATGTTGGCAAACCACCGAGTAACCACCAGATGGAAATTTTTAATGAAACTCTCAGAAAGTCATCATTAGATGTACTTCTACAATGTTTTTGTCAACCCAATTTATGGTAGCAACTTTAGCTACTAAACAGTCGATGGTTTTACAGAAGTTAAACTAAACGTTTTGACATGAGATATACTGGTCATGCAGTAACGCAAATGCCTGTGGGTTGTATTACCACTCCACTCCACTAGAGGCAGGAGTTGACTGTCACGCTGGGTTGAGTTGTTCTGCTTCTGAGATACAACATGCTAAGAGATCAGAATGAAGTTATGCTTTGAGTGGAGCTCCATTTTTATAGTAAAGACACCACAATGCATTACAGTAGTTGAGAATCAACCAAAACCTTTTAGGGTTAACTGATTGTCTGAGATCAGGCATGACCCTTTGCACCTATGTCACGTGATAACATGGGTCTGCCATAGTGGACATCAACAGTGAATTACAGGAGCATTGAATGTAGGCTATAAGTGGCAACTGAGGTTGTTTTTTTAGTCACTTTAGCCAAGCTTCTACTAGTTCAAGCCCAGTTCACCTGTCAGAAGATTCAGCTCACCTAAGTGGAGCTCACTGAAAGATGTATTTACAAAAGTGTGAGTTAACTAGCTTATGAAGTGGCTCTTACATTCTCCCTGCTGAAGTGTTAACTGATCTTATCAAGTTGCCAACTTTGCCAGAATTTAACTCAGCACAATTTAAAACTTCATGTGGTAAAGAGCATTCCCTTCATTCTAGAGCGGATTTAAAACGCCTAAAAAGTCCAGATCCCTACTAGGGTTTATTGCTGGCTGGGTCCAGCTGGACCAGCTGCTGCTCACACTGCGGGGGCAAGATATCGATAATAGAGAAGCTCATGCTATCTGAATGATGTAACTTTTACACATGCATTCCTGCAATCAAACAATATTATGAGTATAGCAATTAACTGAACGGTACGCACATCCTCTAAAGTGAAATTTTGGTTTATGGATACTAAATAAAGAAGGCAGGTGAAACAAAAAAATGAATATGGTGCAAAAGTTTATTTCAATAATTCAACTTAAAAGGGTAAAACTATTATATGAGATAGACTCCTTACAAAGCCAGTTATTTCAAACTTTTATTGGTTATAATTGTGATGATTATGGCTTACAGCTGATGAAACCCACACATTCAATTAGAATATTATGAAAAGGTTGAATATTCTAGACTCCAAAGTGTCACTCCCTAATCAGCTAATGAATCCAGAACACCTGCAAAGGGTTCCTGAGCGTTTAGATCAGAGGACCTCAACTACATTTGTTCAAGAGTCTGAGTTTTTTCCAGCAGACACCGTGAGTATTATTGTATCTTAATTTATTATAATTTAATAATATTTAAAAGGGCTTTGTTTTTCATCTAAACTGTTTTGATTGTAGTTGTATTTGTTTGGAGAACAGAAACAATTATTGATATTTGGGATATGAATTTAGCTGCTAAACTTCAAAGTCCCCCAATTGGGAGGCGTTAGGGCCCAAAGGATTGGAGGCCAGGTGCAGGGGCGGATTTAGGACTGAAGAAGATCCGGGGCTCAACACACGCGCACATGTGCACGTGCGTGCACACACACACACACACACACACACACACACACACACACACACACACACACACACACACACACACACAGGTGGCACGCACTAGTCAACATCATATATATTTGTCTTGTACCACATAATTTTTAATCTGAAGCTACATATTAAGCATATTCAGGGCAGAGTATTGTTCCTGTTAGTGTTTAGTGTGAGATGATAGTAAATATTCCCTTTCTTTCTCCAACAACTTTACCTGATAGTAAGCTAACTTTAGGCAAACCAGCAGCACAACAAATATTTTCAAATAAGACTCACAAACCTGAGTAAACACCAGTCTCATCATAGCTGGGGTTCTGTCGCGTCCTTTTGTCCATCTTTACATTTGCGTTTCAGGCAGAGACTGTAGAAGAAGCCGGCTGCTGAAGGGCTTCTTCAGTGGTGGAGGCTCAGGCAGGCTGTATACAAACGACTGCCAGCTGCTCCCTCTCTGTTGGACTTGGTACTGTATGTTACTTCCACGTTTTAGATCTGAGGCTTTTCATAAAACATTCGGGGCTTGAGCCTAAGTAGCCGGGCCTAATGCCGCCCCTGGCCGGGTGGAAAGGTGGAAGGGTCTGGCAGGGTGGATGTAGCCTGCGGGCCACCAGTTGAGGTTCACTGCTTTAGATGGTCTCTCAGTCTAAGTTGAATAACTGAAATAAATTGACTTTTGCACCATGATCTAAATTTTTTTGCTTCACCTGTATAAACACATCATATTTGTCATTTCAGATCCACCAAAGTCTCTCCTTGTCTTGATGATGACATTTAGGAATGTAAATCTTAACCAGTAAAATGTTTGCTGCAGATCTAAAAATTCTTTGATGGCTGCTAGTCCGTCTGACAGCTGCTGCTCACCCTTGTCTTCTGTCTTCATCAAAAGTACTTGATAAAAAGACAAGTGTGGTTAACACCCTTGTCTGTTGGTGCATCCAACCATGCAGCAACCTATTTACAATTTTGAAAGGAAACCAGCAAAACAAAAGCAATACAAGGCTACAAACTAGCTTGTTTTGGACAAGCTTTACAGCGTTGTAATGGACGTAAAAAGTTTCTTTGACGTCCATAGTGTCTAAAGAGGCATTCGCATATAGTGTAATGTCACATGCAAAGGGTCAATATGGGATAAAATTGCAGCGTCCAAGATCTGATCTAAACAATTGTAATTCTATGATTTCTCTATATAAGGTGATTATAATTTAAATCTGTTAGTTAAAAGTATTTTGATTAATTAAACGGATTCAAAGACCCTTTAGAGTTTGTCTCTGTTTAAGAACCTATGATTGGCTTTTGATTTGTCCATTTGCTGCAATCTAACATTTGCATACCGCTTTAAAAGTCACCTATTGAACTACTTAGATTGTCAGAAAAACTGTAAATCCACAGATGATGTGTGTGCATGAAAAATAAAGCGACAGCATATTTCTGGTAAGAGGCAGGAGCAGTGCAGAAGGATCAGTGAAGGGGATGAATGGATGTGATGTGTGCATTCATAGCTCACTCTAAATGGCTCAACGTGCGGTGTCCTACTTTGATGTGACTCCCAACACCCACTAGATATGCAAGGTGGCTGCTGCAATGCAGGCACATCTGAAGAGGCCGATAAAACGGACACTGCTGCCATGCAGGTGACTCAAAATAGCTAATCCCTGTTTGTAATGATGCAACAAAAACCTGAAGGATTAGAGGTTTCGTTCCCAGTTAGGTCAACAACTCCTGGTCTAGAAAGATTAGCTGAATTACTAAATGAGAAATTTGGCATTGTGTCCATGTATAAATATAAACCAACAATGTGATCACAGTTAATAGAAATGCTCAAAATGTCCAGAAATGATTGCATTTTGTTAAATGGCAGACACATCACAGAGCGTGTGTGTACAGTGAAGCTACTTGCTACCCACCACCATGTTATTTTCATCTGTCTTCTGAGATGTGGGTGCTTTGGGCCTTGTTTAAAATGCAACAGGAACAGATTTCTTCTTTTTTTAACCAGTTTGAACATTCCCTGTGTCCACATGCACATATGCCTGCCAGACCTCAAGCTACTAAAGTCTTATCAAGGCAAAGCCCAGCTCTTTCTTCAGCTGTTGGATATCTTGTACTTGGGCATTGATCTAGATCTGCATTCGGATGGTTGTACGAGAGGAAAAAAAGTTGGCTCAATGCTTTTAAAATGTAAAAGCAGAAAATTACATTAAGGAACATTTCTAGTACTCCATAAAAGGTGATACCTTTTCATATTCTGTCTACATGATGCACCACTTCCGGTTTTCCTACCCACTTCATCTTTTCCCCTGATGTTTGACGCCTCCTCAGCTGCTCAGTGGCGATGATGTGTGTCAATCTGACCCAATTACAAGCCTCATGATCCGAAGATGAATAAAAAGCTTCTGCTGCATCTTGATCATACAAGACTCCTCATTAAAGCGAACTCCCTTGAGTGTATGATAACCTCTCTAGATTTCATTTTCTTGTCCCATTTTTTCTTTTAGAGAGCCTTGGTTACACTCATTTAGAGACTGGTACAACCATTTTGGGGTTTATTATCATAGGTTTAGCCTCATTAAAATTATAAAAATCAAACCAAAAATCGTTTGTACTGTGCAAAGGTTTTGAGGCAGGTGTGAAAAATACTGTAAAGAGTGCTTTCTGAAAAAAAATTAAATAAATAAAAATTATTTTATTATATATATATATATATATATATATATATATATATATATATATATATATATACAGTATGTGTGTGTGTGTGTGTGTGTGTGTTTACATTTTTTTAATCAATTTACTAAATCAAAACTGAGTGGACCCAGACACAGTCAAAGTCATTAAGAACTTCAGCATGAAGAACAAGAAGTCCTGGAAGTGATGGTCTGGCCCCCTCAGAGCCCTGATCTGGAATTACATGAAGGGTGTGAGCATGGACGTCACTAGGATTGAGATATAGGGGGGGCTTAGCCCCAGGAGCTTGACCTCGAACGTTTTTTGTCACACCCTGCAAAAACTTTGTCAATTAATTCATTATCTGAAGAAAATCTAACAAAACCTATTATTTTATCACTTTCCTTTCCTTTCCTACTTTTGTGCATTTTCTCTCTTCTTTTTATAAAAAATAACACTTAATCAGTTAATTAGTGGGGTCTATGTTGAAGAAAGATTTTATGTAAGTCCATTAAAAATTTGATATGTTATATTTCCAAATAAAGTTATTCATTTCAGTCTACTGCACTTAACAGGGGGAAATGTTGTAGTCATTTATTTAATTTGTTTAATTACAACTTGTTTAATTATAAATGTTACTGAAATGTGACAATAAAGAACAAATGAATAATTGTCAAACTTTTATTCTGCCAAATGAGTGTGCAGTTGACAGTTTTAATATATGAATAACACTGCTATGATATGGAATAAAGGAGTATATAATTATTACAAGACAAAATAACAGTATATATGAAAATATCCAGCAAGTAGTAGAACTTATAATACAGAAAGTCAACTATACAGATACAACTTGACATAAGGTTGCAGGTCACATGATTATTATAGTTTTTTTTTTCTCAAAGTCTCTTACCTGTTCACTCCTAAATAGAAAACTGTTCAATTTTGCTTGGGAACTTTGTGCTCAGGTAAACGCTCATAACGGTGCGCTCGCCCCTGTTTTCGCTGTAGATCACTGACCTTGACCATGCAGATCTCCTCAACATCAACCACCTGGTCTCTCTCCTGTTCCTCACTCACTCTCTTAAAAAAATCTTCGTATATCCATCTAGCCAACACATTGAAAAACATTTTCAATTTCTAATGCCAAAAAAAAAATGCTACTAAGCCATTTAGTTTTCACTCACAATAATTGAAACAGCCATTGGTGGATAGATGGTACAGAATATGGACAACTGTTAGCCTAATATAGCCTATGTTTGGTTGCTCATGATGATGGCATTTTCAATAATGTCACATTAAGCTGCCAAAATTTATGTTAAAGTTAGATGAGTACAATATCTCCTTTCTTTCCCATAGGTAAACATAGGAAATATTAAGCAATTGACAACCCACATGGAAAGAATTCATATAAACATATAGGTTTTAATATATGTTTTGATGTAGCTTTTGAATATATGTGACATTATAAAACTGGCTGTTTACTATATTATAGATACATATATGTACCTATAATGTAATATATATATTATAGAAAAAATATATAATATAGAAAAATGGTCAATAATATACACATTCGGCCATATTCTGATTCAGGTTTGTAGTGTGGAGTGATTTTTGTGCCACCAACTGGAGCGTGCAGTGATCAATCTGCAGGAGCACAACCTGCTCTGCAGTCATATGCGGCCCTCTCTCTGCATGCTCAACTCTGTCTCTGCCTGCACAAATCTCCCTGTTGTTGCTCAATTTGCAATTTACAAAGCAATGTAGCCTCTCCGTCAGCCAATCAGACAGCTCTCCATTATGCAATCAAAGCATGTCCAGGAAATACTGCAAGGAAAATTGCACTTTTTTCAGATAAAGAGGACTTTATATAATTATATTAAATTAGGTTGATTAACCCTCCTCTTTTCCTGGGACATTTCCACTGTTCACTTCCTTTTACACATCAAGGGATCATTTATGTCTGACCAAACAGAGAAGAAACACTTTATATGTTGAAATTAAAAGTCCTCTTTAACTGAAAATAGTGCAATTTAACAGTTTTAGGAATGGGCAATGTGTCTTTTCTGGAAGTCAAATATGGTCACTCTAATCATGACACATGAATTACAACAAAGTATCTTGCAGGCAGTGGATGGTGACTGGTAGCTAACCAGCAGCAGAAAGCAGTTCAATTAGCTGTTAAATGGGTGTTTTTCTGTAAAGCAGTATTTCCTGGACATGCTTTGATTGGATAAAACAGAGCTGTCTGTGATTGACTGTTGGAGAGGCTACTTGTTGAGGAGAGCAGGGAGAGATTTGCATCGCAGAGACAGAGTTGAGCCCACAGAGGGCTGCAGCTCCTGCACACAAGCGCAGAGCAGGTTCTGTTTGTGCAGACTCATTACTGTACGCTCAAGTTGGTGGCACTGTCACTCAATGAACTGGCTGGCTCATTAATCACGTCACTTCAGGGGAGTTTTCCGACCATTTAACTATGGCGCGGCTTTTCATTATGGTTTGCGGCATGTAAACATGCTAGCGGAGTTAGCATTAGCATGTCGGTGCGGTAACATTTTCCTCTCTCGTCTGAACTATAACCTTGAAATATTAACGGTGTGCTGCTGTTGCTGTCTTACCCTAATGTGATGTTGAGTGACTTACAAGAGCGCTGAGCAGGGTTTGCTCATCGATATAAAGGTTTTGCTGTATAACCCCCCGCCCCTGACTTGTCAACAAAGCTGCCGGGCTTAAGGGGAGGAAGTCCTTTCTTGATACTTCCTGTGTGCGACGGTGTAGTTCTATATTCATTAATTATTATTTCTGTTTCAGACTAAAAAAAAACTCATGTACCAACTACACGTGTCGTGATTGTGTTGAGCATGTAGATGTGAACAAATAAAAAAAAGTTAACTGAAAAAATAAAATAAACCAAAATGATAGGGGGGCTTGTGATTATTTTAGGGGGGCTGAAGCCTCCCTAAAACGGACCTAACGACGTCAGCGGGTGTGAGGAAGCCTACATCCACAGAAGATCTGTGATTAGTTCTCCAAGATGTCTGGAGCGACCTACCAGCCCAGTTCCTTCAGCAACTGTGTTCAAGTGTAGCTAGAAGAACTGATGCTGTTGTGGAGGCAGAGGGTGGTCACACCAGATATTGATTTCATTTAGACTTCATTTTTGTTCATTCAATGATTTTGTTGATTGATGAAAAGAATTGATCAGCACTTCCATTTATGATAGCATTCTTCATTTACAGCATTTTTCACATCTGAATGAAATTTGGCTCTTTATGTTGAAACTAAGTTGAGTTCTTTGAAGGTTGAAACTAGTTCTGAGGTGATGCTAGCACCACCTCAAGGCAGGATTTTAAAAATGTCCTACTATGTTTAACACGTGAGAGACACCTTATATGGGGATAAAATAAAACAAATCACCCATAACAGTGTTGGTCCTTCTATGAGATATGCAGCTAGAAAATACTACACTTTTCACATGAACCGAGTTCACACTCCAACTTTTCCCAGTGAGATTGAAAATCTCACAAAGCCTCTCAAGATTAAACACATACCATGAAAGCTGTTGTCATTATAAGGTTTTGAGGTTGGAAGGTGAAATTTCAGTTTTTACCTGTGGAAGAAGAGATGGCTGAAGAGCCAAACTAACATTTAACATGGAAAGTACAGCTAAATCCACAAGACAGATGCTGTTTGCTCACCTGACCTACAAACAAGGCTGTTGGAAAGCAAACAACTTCTCTGTTTGGTCAATGAAAACAAGCAAAGATGTGAAACAATGTAAAATCTTTTGTTAACAATGAATAAAGACAAACTAGAGTTTCCCCAGTTACATTTATTGAAATGAGGCATTAACATTAAATAATCGACATCCCCAATGTTTGGAACAATATTTGTACCAACATCGTTATTGACTGTGTGCCGCAAAGTTTTATTATTCAGAAAAAATGTTTCTTCTTTATTTTTTCATTAAAGTGATGCTGTGCATTTTCCCCATCAACATATATACTGGACAGTTCATTTCCATAGGCTCCAATAACACGTTTTTGAGGCTAAATGGGAGGTGGCCACCATTTTGACCGTGTCACAGGTTCCGTCAAGCCCAGACAATTCCACAAAAGGGAAGAGAGGTGGAGCTGAGGGTGGGGCTGTAAGGCGGAGATCAACTGACGACAACCGGTCGAACTAGCTACAAGCTAACCTGAAGCTAACCCAAAGCTAACGCTGAGGTGGGAGCTAAGCTACCGGAGGTATCAACCTAGCTACAACCGGAGTTAACTGTGCACAACACCAGAGCTTCTGAGTCAGAGATACGCCGGGCTGACCGCTGGGTAAAACCGGGTGGAACACAGAGGTCTCCGAGAGCTCCACAAGCCGGCAGCCGCACAGTAGACAAGCGCCGCTGCAATCTGAGATGCGCGGAGCTGCTGCTGGGGAGAACCGGGTGGAAAGGTTTCCATCCCAGAGCTCCACAAGCCAGCAGCCCGCGCAGCAGACAGAAGCCGCAATCAGACAGAGATGCGCCGAGCTGCGGGGACAGCCAGCCGGCAGCCCGCGCAGCAGACAGAAGCCATGATCAAACAGAGATGCGCCGAGCTGCGGGGAGAGCCAGCCGGCAGCCCACACAGCAGACAGAAGCCGCGATCAGACAGAGATGCGCCGGGCTGCGGGGAGGGGAGAAAGGGGTGGAAAACAGAGGTCTCCCGAGAGCTCCACGAGCCGATAGTCGGAACCCAGCTCCACCAACATGTTATATTTCAACCCATTTTCTAAAGTGCAGCATTATGTTAAATGCACTGGGTTTTACCCTATTACATTAAATTTCATGGTTAAACAGTACATGTTAAAATCTAAGCTCAGCTCGGCAGTGACCTAAAATACATAAATATAATTTTACTTACCGAAAAAATGAAGTGGAGACTCCTTGGATGCTCTATTAGTGCAATTAATGGCACAGCAAGTCATTTTGTCCAACAATTGCACAAATAATATCCAAAACAGAATACACAAACACAGAGACTCAAAATCCTGGAACAGTTTCCAAGCCAGACCGAGGCTCTACTGAGGCCTTTCCACAGAGCGAGCTCTGTTCATGTGGGTCTGAGGCGGCGGTCACGTGGGTCTGATGCTCATTAATTATACAGAATTTTAGGCTTTTAATACACTTAAACAGAAGAGTGAGAAAAAAATGCACCCACCTCAGATTTGTTATGAGTGTAAACTAGATCATTTAAACCAAAAACATGTTTTGGTACCAGGCTGTAAACATGTTTATTTCTGCTGTGAAATTGGTATTTTTAACATGGCAGTCAATGAGGATTTGCTCGCTTCTGACACCAGCCCCCAGCGGATGAGTGTGGAACTGCAATTTTTGGTACTTCCGGGTTGGCCTCAATTTTTGAGCCGCATTGTGGGGGCTTGATTTTCCCTGCTGATAGGGGGCAATACATACCTAAATTATTGCACGCAAGCAGTATTTTTGTGTTCAAGGAAGACCTTACCAACGGATGGTCATTAGGGTCAAAAATCACTGGGAGCACAACCTTCAGCAAAATGACATCAGACTCCTTTTCATCACTGGCAATGAGTGAAGAGGTAAATGTGTAAAACAACAATGTTCATGAATGGCAAACGTTTTGTAACCACTTGTTACAAATCTGTAAATGCATTTTGTCCTCACGGGCTCCGGTAGAAGGAAACATGGCATCTAATATGGGGTCGCCCGGAGACTTAGGGTGTTTCTCAATGCCAAGGAACCTCGCCTTGATGTCTTGGTCCCGCCCTTTGGTTGCCTAGAAGAAAACTCCAAGGCATGTTCCAATGTCCATGGTCTACCGAGGCGTCTGTTTTTTAGCCGTTTAGCTAGCTGAGCAAGGATACACAGGAAGTGCCTTGTGGCCTGACTTTAGTCAAAAATTTCCCAGAATGCAGTGCTGTATCTTCAAAAGGATGGCGGATCAGAAGCCGACAGCTACTTTCGGGGGAAATTTTCAAGTAATTGTAGCTATAAGGCTTATTACTAAAATGTTTTATTTTATTTTATTTTATTTTTTTATCCAAAGCATTTATCTATTGTTGGTTAGTTGCTTAGTATTTGCAGCTTCGGTGGCTAGCAGGTAGCAATTTCAATTTAATTCAATTCAAATTCAATTCAAAAATACTTTATTAATCCCAGAGGGAAATTGATTTGCCTACATATTTAATTTAACCAATATATACACAATATAAAAAGTAAAAGTCTCGTTATGTATTCATATTGAAACTTATACGTATAAAATCTAACATTACCTCCTGTATCATGTGACGTTACTTGACCGCCACGGAAGCCGCGGTGATGTAATGCAAGTCCGTTCCATTTAACCGTTTTCTTTGACTTGGGCTTGTATGCAAGCCACCGGGCCTCACAAGACATCGCCTAGTGAGTCCAGGTGCCTTGGCTTTGAGAAACACCCTTAGATCTGCTCCCATGTATTTTAGACCTGATTTTTATGATTATATGTTAAAGCCGCCAATATTTTCCAACAACTGGACATCATTTTATAAATTTTCAACAACATTTTGATGGATATTTCCAAAGTTTAATAGTTAAAACTACACATTGTCCCATCAGTGATGGTATTGTTACCCATATGGTGATGATGTTATTATTTTATTGTACTTTTTTTTTTACAAATGAGTTTTTTAATTGAATATTAAATAAATTAAAAAGGCCTCATATAGCCTTTCTTTTGTTCCATCAAGCAGAACAACAGGTCATGGATCATAGATTATGGCCATTAACATTTTAGGATAAGTGCTTCCACTTCTGTGGTTTGAAGTTTTGCAGTAAAATCTTACAAGCAGGCATCTGAGAGAGCGCATTGCACTGTTAGCCTATTAGTAGCGCCACTCCATCAGTGTTACTTTGGGTGCAAAGTTTTGGCTCTCAGTCAGGGGTGTCCGAGTTGTTAAAGTTCTTCCAGGACAAACAAAACCCTTTACTCTGCTTTGTGGCTTTGTATGAATAAGTACTGCTGTATTGGAAAGGACAAAGCACAGCTGCAAAACCAAAGACTCACTGTTTTCCTTTATAATCACTGAAGGATGTAGGTTTGATGTTTTAACTGGAACAAACAAATATAACCACATCAAACCAATGAGAAAGGCCCAGACAAACCCCTCAAAGAAAAAGGGACATGACCCACAGTATAGATAGGGAAGGAACTCTGGATTTATCATCTTCAAAGGTAGCTCACAAGAAACAACCAACTGGACTTCAGAAAGACAACAGCAGAGATATTCACTCTGCTGAACAATCAGCGTGTTCTGCTGATTCTGCAACCATTTTCCAAAAACAGTGAGTCGCAGATGGATTGAAAAGGTATAAACACCCAGCTACAATCTGTTGAGCAGATGTTTTCAAAAACACACGACTGGTCGAGGTCATCAGAAAGTCTATTGCTGATAATGCACATACCTATTTTAAATATGCTTTTAAATATAATGTTACACCAAGACACACACCACTCTACTCACAAGGCTTAAATCAAGCCTTTTAAATACTGGAAGCCCACCCCAAACACACACACGTTTGTCTTTTTAAAATGAAGACATTAAAGAGGAATCATGACAAGTTTTGTTTTACAGATGTAAGGAAAACCCACTCTGTCACTTTCCTGAACCTTTGTTAGAATATTTGCTACATGACCTCTAAATGTGGATTTAATTTGCTGTGGATATGTTGGCCTATAAATGAGCCACGTTATAGTACCTAATAAAAAGCAGATGTGACCACAAAATGTAAAGTGAATACGAATCAATGTGTGTTGACTCAGTTCACTTACCGTAACTTGTGTTTTGTTCCAGGTGTGCTGAGCTGGACAGCTCTGAGGACAGATGGAGATGGATCCAGGTTTCACAGAACCAGGAGGGACCAGCAGAACCACAGAGAAACAGCACAGACAGGAGGAGGTAAGGTACTGGATATCAGTACCTTACCAGACAACGTGACCTACATAGTGGTGAGATGCAAACAAATGACACATTTTACAATAAACTATGAGTCTAAATTTGACGAGTAGCTGCTGAAACAAGCTGAGCAGATTCTAAATGGTGCTGTAGACAAACACTATTCTAAATCAATTTTAAAATGTTTTCATGGTGTAATGTTGTAAAACTTATTTTATTAACTGCAATTAACAAAAACGTTGTAGAGTGTACCTGGCAGAACTAACAAGTTTGGAGGTGAAGCACCTGGACTATTTATGGGGAGCACATGACACCTGCGCAAAGTAAACATGGAGGAGGATTCATTAAGACTTTATCCGTTTGGATATTTATCATAAACCGGCAGTTTTTAATCCTGTAGGGCATGTTTCTCAATCCTGGTCCTGGAGGGTCGGTGTCTAGCCTATTTTAGTTGTTTCCCTAACCCAGCACACTTGATTAACCTGTTCAGTAGCTCATCAAGCTCTGCAAAAGCCTGTTAATTTAAATCAGGTGTGTTGAAGCAGGGTTAAAACTAAAAAATGCTGAACACCTGCCCTCCGCCCTCCAGGACCAGAATTGAGAACCACTGCTGTGGGGGATTATAACAAACCCTGGTGTCTTGAGAAGCTATAGACTTGCTCACATTTGCAGTCAAAGTTTTACTTGTAAACAATGTAAAATATTTACTTACAAGAACCAAATCCATTAAAGAGAATTTTTTTAAAAAAGCAAGAGAACCAGATTGATCATGTAACACAGGGTAATTCAATTCCGGGCCTGGAGTGCCAGTATCCAGCATGTTTTAATTGTTTTTCTGCTCCAACACACTAGATTCAGTGGTTAAACCCGTGCAGCAGCTCTTCGGGCTCTGCAGAAGCCTGTTAATCACCTGCTGAGTGAAATCAGGTGTGTTGAAATGGAGTTAAAATTAAAATGTGTTGGATACTGGCCCTCCAGGACTGGAACTCAATAACATGCATGTGTACGAGAGACAATGTCCAAGCAGGCTTGTGATCAAAAACTATGAGGTGGAAGCACAAATACAGTCCCACAACAGTAATGCAAAGACACACGGTCAAAGGGACACAGATTTGGTCAAAAACACAAACTGTGGAGCACTGGAATGCTGTGGTTCTGGCTGCAGACAGTCTGGCACTGGGAGAGACTGAGGAGAGCTGATATGCTGTGACTCACAGGTGAGGCACGAGTATGATTGCATTGAGCAGCTGCACATGAGGCACAATGTAAATCAGACTAAATCAAATGATGACACGAAGAAAAACGTTTTTTAAGGCGCACTTGCTTCCTTCTTTACCATCCGAGCCTCTGTAACAGCGTTTCCCCATTTTAAGTGTTGTGCAGAGCTGCTTTCAATTGTAATTTTGATGAATCACACCTCATCTTTCCCAATGGGTTTTTTGGCTGAAGAAGAGAAATATGTGCAGAGTGTTCTTCAACTCACACAGCAATGACAGTAAATTGCTGTAATTTCAGCATTGTCCAAAATAATTGTGAATACGGTTTTATTGTTAAACATGCAGCTTTAACTCATAAACTTAATTTGGCTCAAATTTAAAAAGCAACAATACCAACATGTTTGTCTGAAGAAATGTTGCTTGTCTTTGAAAATCTTTTGGGGTGGACTCCACAGCATGTCATCCTCTAAGTCACACAATGTGATGCCTAAACCAACATTGTCTTGTTTCATAGCAAAGTTGTTATTCTCACATTTAAAAAAGGTCAAACACACCTCTGTAACACATCGGAACACTTTATTCTTTACTGGAGAAAAGCCAAAGGTAAATCCCTTTTGAGGTTTTATTTTTTTTTTTTGAAAACCTCTGGGAAAGCCCCTGAAAGTTCATCGCACAAATTCAAAACACTCACTTAAAAAATCTTGAATCTACTGGAAGAAAAAACATAAACAAGAGAACTGGAACTCATCATCTCTATTGCTGTTTGCAATGGAAGAACTCTTCTAACTTGAATAATTTTATTTGTTGTAAAGTAATAAAGTAAATATAACAGCTTTATACTTTTTTACTAAATAAATTCATTGCATTGATGCTTAACTGCAAAGTTTGTTTTTATTTTGAAGATTGCATTTTCAGTCAGGCAGTTTGAGGCAGACAGTTAGTGTCCAGTGCCATTTTTAGCTCATTCAATCAGTGTTTGTCTCATTGCGTTTTGTTTGGGCCCCACACACAGTTTTCACTTAAATCAGCCTCAGTAAAATTCAATCCAAATAAACCGTGTTGCTCATTCCGTTCCCCTCTCCCTGGATCTCAAATAGAAAACAGACAAAGTGCTGAACCTGCCAGCTAACAATGTTTCTTTGTCCGCGAGTGTGTGTGTGCGTGCACATGTACGCTCATGAATGATTCACTTGGACCAGATCACACAAAGTCCTGCCGTACTTCTGCTGTAAGCGTTTTAAAGAAAACAAAACAAAATAAAACAAAAATCAGTCAGCTGAAAAAATAAAAAAGTTTGTAAGTCTCCTCAACTAGAAATCCCCCCTTGAGAAAAATAGGCTGGTGTCAGGCATTGAAGATGGAGGAGAAAGTGGGTCATCGGCTGTATGTGGAGCAGCCGGAGAGGTTGTGTGAGTTCTGCATTTAACTGCTATACTTTCTCAGCCAACACCAAACCCCATAACCATTGCTCTCTGTCACCTTGGAGCATACCATACATTAATAATGCCATCAAAACTGGACATAAGTAGGAAGACACAGGCTGTGTGACACCATGGAACATGTGTAAATAGCTCCCTCAAGTGGATGTATGGGCTCAACGAGGGAGAATAAATCTGTGAGAAAGACTCTTTCCCTCCTTTTTTAAATTTATTTCCTTTTTCTTTGAACATACCAACAACGCAGACAATCAAAGCTTTTGTAGCAGAAATCCACATTTTATATCCTGAGATTAACTTTGTTTAGATTCACATGGAGAAGTACAGTAACATTTTCACTCAACGGTTTCTTTCACACTTAGCAGAAAAAAGGGGGAATTTGAAACTGGCCTACAATCCAACACATTCTCACTCCCAGCGTGTCAAAAAACAAACGCTTGGTCAGCCACCCTCCGCCTCAGACCCCTAACGCCAAAACTGCCCTTTTTCATTACTTATGTGTGAAAAGGGTTTTTTCCCTTTTCTAACTGCAGATCCCAATGCAGCGTAAAACTGACGTGATGGGGTATCCGCTGATGCGGCACCGAACCAGCTCATTTAACCACACCTAAACCTTAACGTTTCACTATTTATAACCTTCCCCTCGCCCTCATCCTAACCTTAACCCTCTTGCTACTTAAAACGTTACTCTCACTGTGATCAAGCATCTGTTTCCCATGCATTCTGACTGTGAATTTTCGTATTTGACGCCCAAGGGGAACACTAGAACATACCATCTGGCGAGGGGGAGGTTACAAATACCCTCTGCTTTTAACCTCCACCTTGGTAGTTGAAAGGTCCCCCTCGCGTTGGCTCGGTCCAAACCCAACCAATGACGAGGCGGCTCCCGCCGTTCACTTCATAGAGCCGGCTTTTAGAGCCCTTCAATTGCACAATCCCGTCCAGCGGCGCGAGTGCGTAGGGTGCCCCGATTCTCAAATGGAGAAGTTTACCACGTCCCTTTTGAACTCCTCTTATCCGGGTCCGGGTCGCGGGGGCAGCATACCAACGAAGGAGCTCCAGACCGTCCTCTCCCCGGCCACCTCCATCAGCTCCTCCAGCAGGACCTCAAGGCGTTCCCGGACCAGATTGGAGATGTAACCTCTCCAACGTGTCCTGGGTCGACCCGGGGGCCTCCTGCCAGCAGGACATGCCCGAAACACCTCCCCAGGGAGGCTTCCAGGAGGCATCCTGACCAGATGCCCAAATCACCTCAACTGACTCCATTCGATCCGGAGGAGCAGCGGTTCTACTCCGAGTCCCTCCCGAATGTCCGAGCTCCTCACCCTATCTCAAAGGCTGAGCCCGGCCACCGTACGGAGGAAACTCATTTCGGCTGCTTGTATCCGCGATCTCGTTCTTTTGGTCATTACCCAAAGCTCATGACCATAGGTGAGGACTGGGACGTAGATCGACCGGTAAATCGAGAGCCTGGCTTTCTGGCTCAGCTCCCTCTTCCCCACGACAGATCAGTTCAGCGTCTGCATCACTGCGACTAATGATATGTATTCACATTCTGAGTGTTTTTGATTAAGATTAAATGCCGACAGCAATGACTGCAAATTTTGTCAAATAATTGTTTGTTTGCTTGTTTCTTTGTTTGAAAGTTGTTAATAAAGATTTTTTTAAAGTAGCACAAAAAGTGACCAGCATCCCAGCATGCGTTGTGGTCGATGACGTGATGCTCCCTGTCCCAATTCGGCACATTTGTGCACTACGCACTCAAACCCTTACTGCGCACTTCCTCAAGTGTACTATAGAAGACCGTAATGCGAGAATTAAGATTGGGATTGGGATTACAGTTCGAGGAAATTGTGCACCAGTGTTTTTTACCCCTCCTTTTGAGTACGTCTAACAAGGCATTCATTCCTACTCCTTCCTACTACAATTGTAATAATTAAATGAGTGAACCACACCTTTAAAATGAAACTCTTCTAGGAGTAAGGGTTGATGCAGATATTATTCTGCATTGATGATCATTTCTGTTTCCTGCAGAGAAATAAACTAAATCTACTTTCATTTTCTTACCATAGAAATTCAAAAGGAACAAAACACTTTATTTTTAAACAAAAGTATAAACATGGTTTGTCCAAGATAACACATTAGAATGGCCAGGTGGTTTTTAGACAACTTAGAATTATTAAAGAGCAAGTCACCCCCTACCAGAGTCTTACTCCACTCCCACTTCCTGTTTGAAAAAGGCAACAAATGCTGTTGCCTAGCAGACCGAAAGGGCAGAGCCGCTAACAAATACACACACACAGGCTCACAACAACATTGTGACATCATATGGTACCAGCTAACGTTCTAGGGTACCTCTTAGCCAATAGCAATGACAGATTTAAATTCAAATGCAGTGCAGAGTTTTTACCTGACAACGGCACAACACTGACAGTTTTAGGCAGAAAATTAAATTTTAACTAAAATGCACTAAAGTGCAAAACTATTGACTACACGTGTCTGCAGCACGATTAGACACACATTTATATAGTTTATCAGGAAAAAAAGAGTTGACTTGGGGGTGACTTGCTCTTTAATCAAGACTAGCTTTTGGATCCTAATTTTAAAAAGTTGTGCATGAAACTTTGATTTTAGTTTTTTTTTTTTTTACAGAAGCAGATGAGTTCAGGCCAGAGAACATATATGAGATTTTACTCAAGATATAACTCTCTATTCTTTGGCACAAACACTCTCAACATTTCTAATGTGGTCTATCTCTTTCTTAGAAGGACTCCCAGAAATACTATAGATGGCAGAGTTTTGGTCCAGCAGACAGAAAAACTGAAAGCTTGTGGGTTGAGCTGAACTTTATGCACAAAAGTCAAGTGAGAATCCATGGCCTCCTGTCCAACGCGCACCGACAGGGAGCGGTAAGATGACAGCTAACAGAAATCTTTCATTCACACTCAGTCATGTCTGATGATGAGTTTTCATTTTTACAGAGAGTGGCGCTGTCTTTTGATTTCCCTTTTTATGGACACAACTTGAGACAAGTAATTGTAGCAACAGGAGGTGAGTTGCTTTCTTTGATATCTGTATAATATAATTTTTAAATGAAATGTGAAGAAATGAGAAGGTGTATGAAGCTAGTGCAAATCTTATGTCTCGCTGATTTTGCTTCAAATCTCTTAGGGTTCCTCTTCATGGGTGAGGTCACTCATCGAATGCTGACTGCAACACAATACATTGCTCCCCTCATGGCCAACTTTGACCCCAGCTTCTCCAAGAACTCAACAGTCAGGTACATGGACAATGGTATGTAAAATTTCTTTATGATGACGAGAAGATCCAGTTTGGCCTCCACCTGTTGGCATTACTCTCCTGCTGTCCTCTAGGCAATCTGTTCGTGGTGCAGTGGGACAAGGTGCGACTAAAGGACCGAGAGGATGAAGGGGCTTTCACTTTCCAGCTAGTCCTCCACAGCAATGGGACTATTGTTTTCAACTACAAGGATGTAAGTTCGGAATGTTGCCAAAGTAAATCACATTGGCTCGATTCGTGCCATGAAGATGAATCTCAGCTTGTATTTCTATCTGATTAATGCTAAAACTCACCTGTTCTTGTTCAGGTTCCCATGCTGGTGGAGAAGATGAATTCTACAGACCATCCGGTTAAAGTTGGACTCTCTGATGCTTTCATGGCATTAATCCCAGCTTCACAGCTCCCAGGTCAGTTCTCGGGGGGAAAAAAGTGTTTTCCTCAGTTTATAAAGTGATTTCTAAGCTTTTAGAAGCTTACTGTTTCTACAAAAACACCCAATCAGGAACAATTTTACCAAATGGGATCATAAACGCAACATAAAACAACATAAAGACACTCTCTTTCACACCAGAGAATTAGGGATAACTAACTATTCTCTTCATGTTCCCGTCAGAATTGTCAAAGTTTCCAGGATGTCTTCATTAAACTGACTTACTAGCTTAGGTCAGCTGGCTGCAGGGTCATCTTGAATCAAGATGATGCCAAACATTTACCAGTTGAAGTTGTACATTGATCCAACGAAGGCCTTTTAAAAGTGTTGTTACAATCGGTCTGGCAGATGATCTTTCTAGCAAACAGAGCTAGAAACATTTCAGTGTTTGTTACGGTTAACAGTTTGAAAATACTGCACAATCCAATTGAATTGTAGATTTAAATCCAATTATTTCTCTCAAGAGAGTTGAGTTAAATCTGGTATGTGAAACACTTATTTATAAATACTTATATACTCTTAACTCAGTTTATTACAAAAACCATCTACAGGCAACACATGTAGCTTGTTTTAGTCTTCAGCCTCCAGTTGAGTTTATCAGAAAGTACGTAACTTTTTATTTTTTTTTTTATTTTATCGCTCAGAGAATGATGCAAAACATTAGATTAAATGCTTTCATATATTAGCATTAACACTCTAATTCAACTCAATTCAGTTTTTTTAATATTGCGGCCGAAATGAGTTTTCACTGCAGGGTGGCTAAGCTCTCCCTTAGAGATAGAGTGAGAAACTCAGTCATCCGGTAGGGGCTTGGAGTAGATCCGCTGCTCCTCCACATCGAGAGGAGCCAATTGAGGTGGCTCGGGCATCTGATTAGGTTGCCTCCTGGACGCCTCCCTGATGAGGTTTTCTGGACACGTCCGACTGGGAGGAGACCTAAAGAGAGACCCAGGTCAACTTGAAGGGACCATGTCTCTCGCCTGGCCAGGGAACGCCTTGGGATATCCCCAGAAGAGCTGGCCTTAGTGGCCTTAGGCTGTTGCCCCCACGACCCAACTCTCAATAAGCGGAAGAAAATGGATGGATGGATGGATGGATGGATGGATGGATGGATGGATGGATGGATGGATGGATGGATGGATGGATGGATGGATGGATGGAAATTGAGCTTCAAACCACGATAAGAGTCGTCTCATGGCACTTCACAAAGTAAACATTCCGATAGAATTCAGTTCATTAAGCCAATCAATAAAAAGTTTCCTATATAAGGAACCCAGCAAATAACATCAATAATAATATTCTATTTCGTGAGAGATAAACTTTATTGTATTTATCCTAGTGAATCTGTAATTAAACGTGTAAACTAGTAGTAGCACATTCAATGTCAAGGAAAGTAAAATGTTATTATCAGGAGAGGAAGAATGTTTAAATGGTTAGCAACAGTGTTCAAGCCGATGGCCACCTCCATCAGGGCACCACAGCTCAGCAGAACATCATTTTAGCTTATTCTGAGGAGAAAACACTTAGAGAGAAAATAAAGTTAACAGCTGAAATAGCAGGAAATAATACAATTACTTTACAATCTGAGAAGTGGTAGAAGAAATTAGAAGTAGCAGAGTGTGGAAAGTGGTCAGTATGTCCTCCAGCAATCTAAGCCTAGAGCATATACTAACAAATCATGCAAACTTACGCATACATTTGTTTTGAAGATGCACGGCGGCGTACCATCTATGAATACCATCGTGTTGAGATCAACATCACAAGGATAGTGAATGGGTCTGCGTTCGAGTTTACACCTCTACCCAGTAAGTGTTTCTACAAGCTGGTTCATGCTTGAAGGCTCTGCTTTACTTTGTGCCTCTGATTCCTACAGCTTGTCTTCAGCACACTTCCTGTGATCTCTGCATGACGTCCAACCTGACAAGTGGCTGCGGCTGGTGCAACACTCTCCAACGGTAACATTGTACTTGACATCTTGTCCTATACAACTGCAATTAGTCTTTCTGGTCTTATTTGATCCTCACTGAGTTTCAGATGTTCTGACGGTATTGATCGGCACAGACATGAATGGTTGGATTACAACTGCCCCGAGGAGGTGAGACATTGCACCAATTCATCAGAACAGAGGTGAGATTTGTCACATTCTTCTTGTTTTCACACAGTCTAAAGGCAGATGTGAGGACTACGACCCTGTGCTTCCTGAGGGATCGATGAGCTCCTACAACCACTCATCAGCAGGCCCAACACCATCCACAGCCGACATCGAAGAGCAGCTGGTAACTAGAGGTGAGTTTCAGTGACAGAGGAAACAAACTGGAAACTTTGATTCCTAAGAGAGTTATTTTGGCTCAATTTAATGACGGAAACTAAAGTTACTGGCCAATAAAAATTGTTCTGAAGTGTTAGTCAGACATGGCAAATGATGCCTTTGCACTGAAGCGTGTGTTAGGCATGGGAACTTTCTTTTGTTGTATTCTACCGATCAAGAGTAATCTGCAAAAATAGAAGAATATTTACTGAGATCTAACTAATGATGATACAGGTGTGATGTCAAAAAAAACAGGATATAAAATCCATCATCCTCATGGAATCCTCAAAAATAAGGTTTTGGAGATTTTAGCTGAACTAAAAACAATTTATTATAAATATTGCTTAAATAAAAGCATTTAAAAGTGTATTAAATTGCTGAAAAAAATTTGAAATGACCTCAAGAGCTCTTCATTTTTATTTATAACAGCTCTAGCATTAATTAAAACTATTCCTATAAAAGGTCTGGAGTCGGAAAAGGGTAGAATGCCTTGTCCAGGTCAGGGACAAGGTCCTGCCTCAGGTGGAGGAGTTTAAGTATCTCTTGTTCACAAGTGAAGGAAAGATGGAGCGTGAGATCAGTAGGTGGATTGGTGCTGCATCTGCAGTGATGCGGGCGTTGTACCGATCTGTCGTGGTGAAAAGAGAGCTGAGCCAGAAGGTGAAGCTCCCAATTTACCAGTTGATCTACATTCCTACCCTCACTATGGTCATGAGCTTTGGGTAGTGACGAAAGAACAAGATCATGGATACAAGCAGCTGAAATTAGTTGTCTCCGCAGGGTGGCTGGGCTCTCCCTTAGAGATAGGGTGAGAAGCTCTGTCAACTGGGAGGGGCTCGGAGTAGACCCGCTGCTCCTCCACGTCAAGAGGAGCCAGTTGAGGTCAGGATGCCTCCTGAATGCCTCCCTGGTGAGGTTTTCCAGGCACGTCCATCTGTGAGGAGACCCAAGGGAAGACCCAGGACACACGAGCAGGGGTGGGGAACCCTGGTCCATCGAGGGCCGCTATCCAGCATATTTTAGTGTCAACCCTGCATCATCACACCTGATTTCAATCAGCAGGTGATTAACAGGCTTCTGCAGAGCCTGATGAGCTGTAGAACAGGTGAATCAACTACTGAATCAGAAGTGTTGGAGCAAAGACATGCAGGATACCGGCCCTCGAGGACCAGGGTTCCCCATGCCTGCGCTAGAGGGACTGTGTCTCTTGGCTGGCCAGAGATCATCTTGGGATTCTCTGGAAGAGCTGGCCCAAGTGGCTGGGGAGAGGGAAGTCTGGGCTCCTCTGCTTCAAGAGCAAGTCAACCCCTACCAGAGTATTACTTCTCTCCCACTTCCTGTTTGAAAATGCAACAAATGCTGTTGCCTAGCAGACCGAGAGGGTAGAGCTACTAACAGATACACACACACACACACACAGGCTTACAACAACATTGTGACATCATATCGTACCAGATAACATTCTAGGGTACCTCTTAGCCAATAGCAATGACAGATTTAAATTCAATTGCATTGAAGAAGAAGAAGAAGAAGAAGAAGAAGATATAATTTCTATAGCGCCTCTCAAGATAAAAATCACGAGGCGCTTCACAAAAACAAAAAATGTAAAAATATAAAAAAGAATTTAGAAAATGGTTACAAATATTTTTAAATGAGCACAAAATGGACAATTGTGATTAAAAATGTTACGAAAGAGAGAGAATAAATAGGAAAGAGGGAAATCAGTGAATCCTGAGGAAGGTGGAATAGGTGGGGAGAGCAGAATAAAGAGAGTGGGTTTGGAGAAGGTCATACAAAAGCCAGCTTGAACAAGTGAGTTTTCAGCTGCTTTTTAAAGGAGACCACTGAGTCCACTGATCTCAGGCTCAGGGGGAGAGAGGTCCAGAGTCTGGGGGCCACAGCAGCAAATGATCTGTCACCTTTGGTCTTTAGCCTGGTGCGCTGCACAACCAGTAGGCTTTGATCACTGGACCTCAGGGACCTGCTGGGGGTGTAGGGACTAAGAAGATCACCAATGTAAGATGGCGCTTGTCCATGTAAGGCCCTATAGACCAGAACCAGGATCGTGAAATGAACTCTGAAGTTGACTGGCAGCCAATGAAGCTGGAGGAGAAGCGGGGTGATGTGGGTGTGTTTAGAGGAGGTGTAGAAGAAGAGGTGCAGAGTTTTTACCTGACAACGGCACAACACTGACAGTTTTAGGCAGAAAATTTTAACTAAAATGCACTAAAGTGCTCAACTATTGACTACAGGTGTCTACAGCATGATTGGGCACTCATTTATACAGTTTATTGGGGAAAGAAAGCTGATTTGGGGGTGACTTGCTCTTTAAACTACTGCCCCCAAGACCCGCTCCGGAGAAGTGGCTGAAAAGTAATGGATGGGTGGATGGGTATTCCTATAAATCCTATACTTTTCCTATAAATTTGATTTACTTAGTCTAATAAAACTCAAAATAATGTTGCATAATGAAAATTTTGGCATTAAAAGTTGTAAGGTGCTGGCAAAAATAGAATAAAAATGTCTGTAAATGTAAATTATTTAGACGTTAAATTGCTGATAGTTTTCTGTCTGTTTTTAAGGAGGATATATTATGCTAACGTCACCTTTGCCACAATGTATGGTGCCATGTGGGTCTCTACTGCCTTTGTAAACACTATAAACGTGAAAAAAATCCCTCATGCATCTGTAAGTGTTTGGTTTTGATAATTTTATGCCTTGAACAAGCCATTTCAAAAGGCCCCCATGTGTGATGTCACAAATGGGGATAGTAGAATGGTATCACCTCTCACATGCAAGAGAGAGCTACTGCTAGAAGAGCAGCTGCTATACTCCGAACTCTCCCAGATATTGGAGCTCCTTAGCTTATAGCAGAGAGTCATGGGTGGACGTGGCCAGCTCCAGCTTGTCTTCTTAAAAGTGACAAACCACTGAAATGGCTCATTCTGGAAGGTACTGAAACTGTCAAGAAATACAAAAGCTGAAATCACTTTCTGTGAGAGGCATTTAGTGCAAAGAGCTTCATGAACATGTTTTTTTACTGGCCATAGAACTATTGTATCTTAAGAAATAAGTCATAATCTCTCCTCTTTAAATTGCCTGATTGTTAAATGGAAACTACTAGATTATGTTTAATCTGTAAACTCAAGAAAAGTCAGTATAGAGTACGCATTTAGTGATCTGAAGCAGATGATCTGTTTCATTAATGTTTCTTTTCTTCAGATTTACAGACGATTGCTCCGACCCACAGAGGGATAACAGAGAACGCAGCCATCATAGCGGGTGTTGTTGCTGCATTAGTTCTGCTCGTAACATTGACCTTACTGGCTGTTTACTACATCAACACACACCCAACGGTTGCTCCACCTTTCTACCTCATGCAGGTGAGAAAAACAATGCAAAACATGTTCCCACACTTAATGAATCTAATAGAACTTACATGATCCTTGTTGTTTTGCAGAGACGCACAAATAATTACTGGCCCTCCATGAAGTTTCGCAACCAGAGCTGTCACTCCAGCTATGCTGAAGTGGAGCTCGGGGTTCATGAGAAGGAAGGATTCATTGAAGCAGAGCCCTGCTGCTAAATATCCTGGACTTTTCAGAAAAGGGTCTTTTTTGAGGGTGCAAGGAGACTAAAAAGGATGAAGTTGGCCATTCAGGCAGATTACAGACACAAGGTGTCCTCATTCCAACCAACCTTTTGTGGATGGAAAGTGTTTACTGTAACTGCTCTTCTAGGTCTTGCCTGCTTTTTCTGTGTATTTTGCTGTTTGCCACCACACAGGAGTTTCGCCATGTGATCCTGGGGTTGGAGGGTCTGACAGGGTGATGATGATGATGTATAAAGGAAGAACTTTCAATGAAAGAAACTGTCAGGGAATGAATTGAACAAGCCTTCAAACTGCAAACGCGCGTACAGCTCAACTATATGTTTCTCTCATCTTTTACTTTAAAGAGTTATTTTTGTTCCATGGAACTTCAAGTGTCGACTGGTTCAACGCTTTGTGGACGTATCTACAAAAGATATCTAACTATACGACTGATAGTGAATATAATGATCATCTTGGACTGCTTTGGAAAAATATAATATGACTGGATTTTGGAGTAGTCAAGAGATTTCTCTGAACATTGTTATTTCAATGTCTTTTAATAAAAGCTGACGATCAATGTGGAGATACGCCTTGTGTTTGATGAAAAAGTAACAGCTTGATATTCAGGACAGCTGTGCCAGCTCTTAGAAGAAAACATCAAAGGTTTTATCGAGGTGAGTGCAGTAGCAAAACACACTTTTCTGTTCATGTTTTCAACAATCTCGATAAGCTCAAAATTATTATGAAACTTATCCTCTAATTGTGAGAAAATCATTTGAAGTATTTAATGCCTTGGGGCCGGTGGTCAGGGGCGGCGGCGGCCGGGGCGCTCCCCAGGTAGTGCCCGGGCACTGGTGGGGGTTTCTGCCCTACGCCACTGGGCGTCATGGGCCGGTGTATTGGCTGATGCCGTTGATCTGTTGCTGCCAAGGCAGATGGCTCCGCTGATGATGTGTCGTTCATTACCTGACTCATCTGAACTCAGCCTATTGTTTCCTCTGGTGTTCACGAGTGTGTGTGTGTGTGTGTGTGTGTGTGTGTGTGTGTGTGTGTGTGTGTGTGTGTGTGTGTGTGTGTGTGTGTGTGTGTGTGTGTGTGTGTGTGTGTGTGTGTGTGTGTGTGTGTGTGTGTGTGTGTGTGTGTGTGTGCGGGTGATTGTATGTCCACTTTGGAAGTTGGGTGCGGGAGGGGAACTGTAATTTTTAATTGTTGTATACTTGGGGAGGGGGGCTGGGATGGGAATGTGGGATCTATGGGGCCATTTTAATCTGTAAAGCACTTTGAGTTGCATTTTTTGTATGAAAAGTGCTATATAAATAAAGTTGATTTGATTTGATTTGAAATAATTCCCACATATTTTCAAGTTTACGTGACCCTGTCCCACTCGGAAGCAAAACTAAAACATTTTTCCTAAAATAAACAAAGTATATTTAACAAAACATTTGGGTGGTAAAATGCCAAAAAAGCAGAGTTGCCCAAAGTATAAAGAAAAACCTAGAACACAAAAATCAGGACATAAAAGCAGATAATTGCATTTAAAGCATAAAAGCGCCATACAATGCAAAAATTTAATATAATATAATAAAATATAATACCTAAAAAATATCTGTAAGTCATTTCGCAATGGAATAAATTCAACTATCATACAAACACTAATTCAACTTCTAAACAGGCAATTTTAAAAACTTCCATAAGAGAGCGCTATAGAGCCATACAATATTTTTTACAGACTTTGGACTGGTGCTAATGGTGCAGCAACTTATCACAACAATAAAAGTACAGCTTGAAGCTGAACTACCATCTTGTTGGTTGGTTTACCTTGTTTTTATTATAGAAATACTTATAGTTAAACATCTTACAACACTTAGGGCATAACAACTTTTGAGTAACCTAATTATTGAAAACAATTAAATAATCTATGCCATTATGAACAGTGCTTAGATGTTATTTACCCTCAAACCTTGATCCAAATACGGACCTAGAGCTGCAACACCAAACTGATTGACCAGACTTGATAAGATTTATCATTTTGATCACCATCCTCCAGAAGGGTAAAGATCTAAACAAAAACAGCCTATTCCATAACATATCCCACAAAAGGAAAGCAAAAATATAGTTTACAGCAAAATTCTGACATAAAGATTGAATAGATGAGGAAATCAAGTAATTTGTTTCTATGCGAGACAGGAGATGGCACCGCGCAATTAGATAGTTGTTTATATTTCATGTTAAACTATATTTGTATATAAACAAAAGTAATATGTGAAAAAAGAGGGGGCACCCGGATTTGAACCGGGGACCTCTTGATCTGCAGTCAAATGCTCTACCACTGAGCTATACCCCCACGATAACGAAAAAGCAGAATATGTTGTATTTGATTATGTATAGCATTTTCTGTTGGTTGGGTTTTCTATTTTGTATACATTGTAGGCGTTTCTAGATTTCCGTACATTTCTTTCCTGAGTTATTGGGGCTCGTGAGGGTAAACTACTAGCTTACCGTCGGTGACAAAACAAACATGGCAGCATTGGATGTTTTGTTTGTTTTCCTACCGACAGAGAGCGCAAGTTAGTCACTCTTCTTCAAGGGGGAATTCATCCTTATTTCGATGTGGATTTTAAAAGTCCTTCGAAAAGATCCATTGTGTGTTCTGTTAGGCTGTTTTCTTATCGTGTCCATATTTAGACTTTGTTCCGCGCTTACGGATTGATTTAACCAACAACAAAAAAACATTAAAATCTGTTTCTAACTCAAACACGTGAAAGAACTCAAAGCAAAATTCACACAATAATACAGGTAAAGTGGGTTTAACTGTTTTTTTATATTAATTATCACGCATCTGCCAGTGAGTCTCTTACATATTAACTTGCGTAAATCTTCGAGTGAAATCAAATTCTTCAGGTATTAAAACTTCGGAGCATTGATGCAGTATATGATAACCGAAAAAATAAAAGTAGAAGTTTTGACTGAACCATGATAATTGTGAAAAAACATGTGATTACAAATTATTTTGTTTATACAATCTAAAATGTTAAAATGATTCTGGCAACGTGACATGACAAAAGTCTCATATTTCCAAGGATACCTGAAGGCACCATGCAGACTTGACTCCTCCTCGCCGTCGGGTCGGTGCTGAAATGCCTGCAGACCTGCAGACGCGCGCTGGACGGTAAGTTTTGGCAGCTCAACAGTGGTCCTACTTTTCTAAGATTTCTTTTTATTTGAGATTTTTTCCCTCTCTCTCTGAGCAAAGACCCACTGAGCCAACATGAATCCGCCTTGCGGAAGATGCAACAAACCAGTTTATCCAACAGAAAAAATCAATTGCCTGGATAAGGTATGATGACTAATATATATCATTTATTGACATGATGTTTTTCTCTACTGTCACCATATATTAATTTTATTGTGTTGTTTTAAACTGTTTCAGTATTGGCACAAAGGTTGTTTCAGCTGTGAGGTTTGCAAGATGGCTCTGAGTATGACCAACTATAAAGGCTTTGAGAAGAAACCCTACTGCAGTATGTGAGTATTCACCCTGAACATGGCTAAAACTAAAACACAAACTCAAGCCATATAGCCTACTTTTTATTGACCTGGCTGTGAGAGTAAATGTTTAGGTTAGGAGTATGATGGAGAGATTTAAGAGACAAAAAGAAAAAATGAATTACAAAAATGAACAAAGTTCAACAAGATAAAGCCAGCCTTTTCATCAATTAACACATTTCTTAACAGGTCTAAAACAATATCAGTAATAACAACAAAAACTAAACTAAACTAAACTTACGTTTTAGGAAAAGCAAAAATATCCTTTTAAAATAATACAGATGTTATTTTATGTTTTTATTTATTTATTTTATTTATGGCCATTTAAAGTTTAAGCTCACTCACGTGAACCTATTTTAAAATATTTTCATTTTTTTAAACAAATGAACTCATCCATGAAGTCACTGATATGCTATAACCACCCTGATGAGTTTAGCTCAGTTTGGTGTTGTAAAATAGATGCTAATACATTTTAACCATTTAGTTTATTATGGTTTAATTATCTATCATAAAAACAAATGAAAGAAATTTTGTTTTTAATACACACATCAAAAATTATGTCTTATTTGCTATCATTTTACTGAATATTGTGGCTTTTCCTGATAAATTAAAAGTGTAAAACTAAAGAGGTCAATTGTAAATAACTTTAAAAATTCACTGCACCAAAGCCAGGTTAGAACAATACAACATTTGAATGTGGGTGGGGTATTGTAAACTTTGTTTTAATTTATTAGCTGTTTTCACATAAAATACAAACAACTAACTATATGATTAAATGGATGATGAGTTTTAAATTCCATTCAAATTAAAATAAGCTGAATTGTTTCTCAGGAATTTCTTATCTGCTGGAATCCAAAATGAATTCCTGTTAATTTTTCATCTGATGTTTTAAAAATATTTATTTAAGAATATTCTTGACTTGGAAAGCTGTAGCGAGTCATAAAAATCTTTAACTTTTGTCTTACAAAAACTAAAATGAATAATTCTTTTAAATGTTGCTGTGTCTTGAGGTCAGAATGTGCTTTTGAACCCATTTCTTTCCTTCCTCCAGGCATTATCCTAAAACGTCCTTCACCATTGTGACTGACACTCCGGAGAACCTGCGTCTCAAACAGCAGACCATGCTCAACAGCCAGGTGAGATCACAGATCAGGCCTCCTTCTGCTGTAATCTCCACCCAGTGCTGGTTTTCTCCTGCTGTCAGAAACACTTTAAATCTTAATCTTACTTTATCACCCAGACTTGGTGGATTTCTCCCTTTTATCACAGACTCTTCACTCCATTCATTAGTACCAGAACACATGGGATTCTCAGGTCAACATTTCCAATCACTAAATTATTCTGAAGAAGGCAAAGCCATCACAAAATCCTGAAATAAGAGCACTTGGCATGGCTTATATGACATGATGAAGTCATACATGCACAAGAAGGCTAGTTTTTGTGTGTCTGACAGAGTAAATGTGTCACGGCACTGGCTCCCTCATCTGTTCTTAATCTAATCACACTTCTCCTGCCAGCTCTTTAACCCGATCTAAAGGATAAGTCCTCTAAGTCACGCAAATTTAAAAAGAGTTCCCATCAGGAAAACTTTGCATTGAGGAGTGTCCTGTCATCCAGCCTACTTTCCAATGCAAGAAGCAGAAAAAAAAAACGTCCATTTAACGCTTTAACTCAGCACAGAGAAGGATAGTTTAGCTGCTACATCTCAGAGACAGATCATCTAGAGATTTCCTGATTGTGATCCTTTTTTTTATTGTCTGCAGAAACTTCCAAACCACAGACATCAAGTACATAAAAGGCGTTAAAACCAATGCATGTGGGGTTTCTGTAGAGGATCACAGAGCAGGGAGACAGTTTATCTGCATAGATTTTGTCCTGCAAACAGATGTAAAAAAATCACCCATCTTAAACAATAGTCAGTGTTTCTAAACACTCACTTTACTAATCTCAGATCTGTGATCGCTGCACATCTGAAGTTTTTGACTTTACACCCTTCTCTGTTAGTGCAGCCCACCGCACAGCAAGGTGTTGCCATTTTACTGTGAAATCAACTCAACAAAAGCGATAAAAGGCTACAAACGGGCTTGTTTTGACTAGCTTCACTGGAGTTTCATTGTGGGTAAATGGTCTTTTTGTCATCCATCAAGGGCGTGGTCCCTTGAGTGGCGTGACATCATGTACAAAGGGTCAATAGAGAGTCTAAGCCACGCCCATTTGCTTCCGGACCATGGGTCCCCAGCTGTCCAAAAAAATCAATGTGAGTCTAAAAGAGGATAAAAGTTATTTTCTGATTCAGTTTAATATGAGCCATTTATTTAAAGGTTTAATATGGAACAATTTAACAAAAAGCTATATTTTTAAAAACAATACTTCCACGGGGTGTTTAGAGGTGTGCAGGATGAAGTTATAGTATTCAATGTAAAAGCCATATTTTAATAAAAAATAATCACATTTATTTTGACGGGCACAACACTGGGTTTATGTTTACATCTACCAGCCTTTAGAGGGCATTGTTGCAGCTTGCCGAACTGTCCGCTCAGCACAGCGAGGCTGGCTCTGTGGAAAATGGCGGACTCTGCAAGTTCAGCAGCTGCATCTGAGCCCAGAAGATGTTGTTATCCTTCTCAGAAGGGGAGCGACCATAAAATATCTAAAACCAGAGTGAGTTTAGGTGAAGTCTACAACAGATGGACCCAAGTGAAGCATTTCACGTATCGACAGTGAGCCTGGTATCCCGACGGCTGGAAACCTCGTTCTGTTGTTGCAACTACAACCTCCACACACTAGATGTCACTTTGGTGTTCGTGTTACATATTCCGTATAAAAGCCGATCATTTTGAATACACATTTTGATGCCAAGAAAGCTCTTATCACACAGCAGCAAAAGTTATTCTTGGTTTTGTGTGAAAAGACGTAGCGGACTACAGATGTTTGTCTAACCAAATTGACGTCCTCAAACAAGACCTGGAGAAGAGGAGATGATTAGTTTAGCGAGCTTCGAATCATTCTTCATGACGAAGGAAGGAGCATTAAACACAGAAAACCACACTAAATGTGGCAAGCAGTTGAGTTGATGGAATAAAAAGTAGCATGACAGTTTTAGAGCCGACGGTTTCTAATTCGCTATTAGCACTGTTAACTCAGCGTCAGCCTCCGTCCTTTTTTTACCTGATATGAGTAAAACATATCTCTGTGGCTTTTTAGTTACCTTCAACTGAACCATGTTCAGCGCTTTGGACTTCCTGACAGGGTTGCGGAAGGTGCTTTATAAATAAAGCTTTGATTGATTGATTGATTGATTTTTAGGGGGTATAAAAAACAACATCTGGGTTGATACTTGTTCTGGATAACACACTGTCCACAAATCTGGAGCTTTTTGCCTGCCGGCTTCTCATTATAAATGCAGGTGTGGTAGCATTCGCTTGGCACAGACTTAGCAACCCTGTGGGCTTACAAATTGTAAACAAAGACAAAAGGCGAAAAACTGACAACCCCCAAGTCAACTGAAAAGGAAATCTGTCTCAATGTAACCTTCCTTCTTCCATGATTGAGACATTAGACTGTTTTGTGATTATTTCACTGCACAGTTCTTATATATTGTGGCTTTTAAATTAGCAGCAAAATGCTCAATTTTAGCTGCACTCGGACAAGCTAGTACCTGAAGGGTATAAAATGTATTTCTCCTAATTGAGGCTGTTCAGGAAGCTATCTAAGTGTTCACCCCATTACTGGAGCCCCGCTTAGTCTGTCACTGCTGTTGTGTCCTTGCAAGACACGATTTAACCCACCTTGATATTGCTGGTATGGTGGCCGCTTGTGTACGGCAGCCTCACTTCTCTCAGTGCGCCCCAGGGCAGCTGTGGTTACATTGTAGCTCATCAGCATCAGGGTGTGAATGTGTGCGTGAATGGATGAATGACTGATTAAGTTGTAAAGTGCCTTGGGAGCTTTCTAGGACTGTAGAAGGTGCTATATCAAATACAGGCCACTTACCATCTATTGGTAAGACTATAATTGTTTAATAATAATAATAATAATAATAAATCATTAAATTATTTTATTTATTTTATTAAATTATAAGTTTTACATAAACACATTTCAGAATTGCTGAGCATATTTTTAGAATCTGTTTTCACCCCGTTTTAGTTCCTGTACAGCCAACCCCACAGACTGGTTCTGTCATCATCACTGTTTTTGACCAAATCAAAGACAGTGATTCTGGTGTTTGGTTCAGTCCACATAGCTGCAATTTCAGACACATGAACCCATCCAGTTACCACAAAAACACGTTCATAGGAGAAACAGAGCAGAACCAACATCCTTCCAGCAGCTGTAACAACACAAGAGTCTCTAGAGGGGCTCTGTTTTGAGTTAAAATCATTCCAAACATAACTAAACTGTACTTTATGACTGTAAATAACATCAAAATCTAAAGATCACATCTAAAGCGTCTTGATTCTCTCTCTCTCTCTCCTTTCTCATTCTTTCATCCAACCTACCCGTGTCTTTGTTTATTCCCATAAAAGTCTCTTTCTCTGGGGCAGCATATCCCTCATAGCCAGAACATGACTCACTTGAGTTTGCGTGTGTGTGTGTGTGTGTGTGTGTGTGTGTGTGTGTGTGTGTGTGTGTGTGTGTGTGTGTGTGTGTGTGTGTGTGTGTGTGTGTGTGTGTGTGTGTGTGTGTGTGTGTGTGTGTGCATGCGTGCAGCAATCTCTGATTTACTTTCAAATAAACATTTTGACATTGTTTAATGCTTTAAACGCTCCCCAGAGGTCTAAACCTATGGAGAACTGTGACAAACTGTCAACTAAATCACAGCATGGCTCTGTTTGTGTTTATTTGGGATTCATATAGAATTGAATGTTAATGTTGTGGATTTTGTTATGAATGGTTTTATTTAGGTTGAGAGATTAATCTCAGTTGTTTAATGAAAGCCTTTATTTTATCTTCAGATCAGTAACGTGTGACTGCTTCCTCCTAAAGACAAATATTTTGAACTTAAACTAATGTCTTCAGTCTTTTATTTGCTAAAATATGCATTAATAATTTCTTAATAAATACTTCTCTGTTGTTTTGAGTTTTTTTGTTGCAACAAACTGACTTGGTTGTAGATGTAAATCCTGTAATTATAGATGTTTCGTGACATTCAACAGTTAGTCTGAAATAAGGCTTGTGTTTTCAGGCTCTTTACAAGGAGGACTTTGAAAAGAACAAGGGGAAGCTCAGCGTGGTGGTCGACACTCCGGAGATGCAAAGACTCAAGAAGACTCAAGACCAGATCAGTAATGTGAGTCCAGTTTGGTTTCCTAAATGTTTCCTGTTCACTCTGACAGCAGTTTTCACTAGTAGACTCAAAGCTGAACATGAGGAAAAGAGGAGAAAAGGATCTCCAGATGGCAGTGAAGGATCTCAGACCCTGCAGAAACACAGAGGCACATTTCTGACGTTTCTCCCCGTCCACCTGAAGCCCTATATGGTCAAAGTCTCTCAGCTGTGAACACAAACCCCACTGCTGTCCGCACACACACCCACGCACACACACACTCTCTCATGAGGGCTAGTTGCAGAAAGGAATGGTGGGTAATAAGCTGCATGTCAACAGGTCAAAATCTTGTCCTTTTTTTCTCCTTTCCCACATTTCCCTGTCATCCTTTTCCTCCTGAGGTTTTAAGAATGAGCTTGCTGCTCCTTTTTCTCCTCCTCACACTGCCTTCTCCTTTGTCTAATACCTGCTATAACTATATAGTCCGACTGTTTAGTTACTCCATCTCCAAAAAGAGGGAGAGCTTAATTAAAGCAGAACAGCTGAGGGTTCAGTGCCCTCCTGGGGATTTAATGTGCATGTATGTGCAGATAAAATACCATGAAGAATTCGAGAAGAGCAAGATTCGCAGTGATGCTCCTCCTCCTGAAAACCGACAAGGTGAAATATACTGCTACACGCCTAATCCCCACATTTAACTCTGAACAGCTGAGCTGATTTCATGTCTATCTTTGTGCAGAAAACCAAGCATCGACCACCGGACAGCCTGCTGAACAAATGCGCCCTGCTGCTGTAGCGCCATCTGGTGGAGGGGTAAGGCTATTACAGCACTATAGTTCCACTGATCCCTCTTGTGGCCATCTTTGGAATTTGTGGTTAAAATACAAGCAAATTGATCATAATTCATAAGCTAAGATGTGATGAAAAATTAGGCAAAATGATGAGTGGTTCTAGAAAATGACAACCTTGGTTCCTACTGAAAAACCACTTGAAACAAAGCTGTTATGGCGAATATAGATAAGAACCAGAGAGAAACTAAGGCCTTGTTAAGGTTAGGATAAAGAAACAGTGTTGTCCTGCTGGTTGCCAAACTTCAACATGAAGATGACTGAGGTTCTGTCATGTTTCTGTGTGGTTACAAAATCCCTTATTTTGTTTTCAGGGTGTTCTTTAGCCCAAATGAACAAAACAAAACAATCATACTTGTTCAAACAAATTACAGAATCAAAAGGCAACTTCTTACATCTTCCCAGGCAACAGGTAGAGCAGGCTGTCTAGTAATCGGAAGGTTGCAGGTTCCATCCCAGCTCCAACCAGAGGATGCTGCTGTTGTGTACTTGGGCAAGACACTTAACCTACCTTGCCTGCTGGTGTTGGTCAGAGGGACTGGTGGTGATGGTGTTCGGCAGTCTCACTTCCGTCAGTGCGCCCCAGGGCAGCGTGTCATTGTGTGTGTGAATGGGTGGATGACTGTGTTGTGAAGCGCTTTGGGGAGTTGTAGACCCTATGAAGGTGTTGTACAATTACAGGTCATTTACCATTCCCCCTTTCAGGAATAATGTAGACTTTTTAGAAATCTAAGCAATTGTCTTACCCTGTACCAGCACTCCGCCCACACGCAGCTGTGCATAGAGCACCGAATGGCCAGGGGTACAGCAACAATCATCCCCCAGAACATCGTCCATCACCGAGCAGATTTGACAGACCCCTATCAGTCTCTGTGGCTAGAATATCTCACTTGCAACTGTAGGGTGCCGGTCCGGTTTATTGAACAAACCCTAACCCTAACCCTTTAAACGTTGGTTTTATTTGGTTGCCACATTGTGCTACTTTATATGCTCCTCAACAAGGGCGTCAGTTTGTTTCCAGAATTGCTGGGGACAATAACCATACACTTGAGTGGGGTTTAAAAATTGCTGGGGACAATAAAGTAGGCTAGCACAGGGGTCGGCGGCTCTGGAGCCGCATGCGGCTCTTCCATCCATCTGATGCGGCTCTGTGTTTGTAAAATAATGAATGGATATTTAAATAAAATGCTTTATATTTTACTGCATTAATTTTACATCTGTATGCCAATTCTAAATGTAAAGATTGTCTGCGTAAACCTGAACAGGTCCAACCTGGTCTTACTGTGAGACCGGGTTGACGCGTCACGCTTGTGCGTAATCATAGGCGCTTTATTAGCTGAAGACGATGTGAGATTCTGGGATTCTCCTCAGACGGCTCCTGGATGTGTCGCCACATTGGAGCCAGGAACAAGCGCTATTCAGCCAAAGTTTCATCATCAGGGAACATTTTCTAAGTGACAAGTCTCTCTGAGAGACCGGGTTTGGAAAACACTCGCTTCAGTGGGAGGAACCTTCCCACATGCGCTCTGGGTGGCTCTGGGGTTAATCAAGTTTAATTGTTTCTCTTTGCAACAATCTTCACAAGAAGGCAAAACAGTTAAACGGCAGGTTACATATATTTCCATTTGACTGTTTATTTTGACGGATGAACTCAAGGATGTTGCTTGGTTTGAAAGAATTACCCCCACGCACACTGATGCACATGGATGAGCTGACATTTTAATCGTTAACGCACATCGCGGAGGTAAAAGATTCCCATCAGAACATCAGAGCTTTATACTGGACACTGTGTTCAGCGCGGCTCGGAGCGCCCACGGTGGACAGTGAGCTGAAGATCTGAGGGGTTCGCAGCGCAGCGCAGAACCATGGTGCATGCAATGATTTCCTCCCACTGAAGCGGTCTGGAAACCCGGTCTCTCTGAAGGATGTGTCACTTGGAAAAATGTTCTTATGAAATTATGAAACTGGCTGAACAGCGCTTGTTCCCGTCTCTAATATGGAGACGCATGATGCGTAGAGACATTTGATCACGCACAAAGTTCGTGTGGAGCAGAAGCGGTCGGGCCACGGCAGGTGAAATGTTCCTAGCCTACATGAAGGGAAACTGTTTAATTGTAACATTAATACGTTACTGGACACGCTGGTCTGGTTGGTTAGACCAGTGTTTGAAGTGGAAAACACACACACACACACACACACACCAATTAAAATATATGCTGATAGCATGGACTAGAAGACAGGTGATGGTTTACATATTTAAATGATGATCAGGCTGCTGTAAAATGTAATCTCCATCCACATCCAGACAGAATCATCCTCTATTCTGTCTCTATTTGCTCTGCTCTTGTCTGGGCTGATCAGCTGATGGTGCGCCTAACTAGCGGCTGATGCACATTTTACGCATTTGGAGAGGTGGGCTGGATGCTGTGCGTTTACTGGAAGATGGTTAACGCACGGGTGTAGACTACATATTAATGACAAATGAATGAAAATTAAATTGTGAGTTTTTACTTCATATTTTATAAATAAAAATGACGGGGGAACACATTTATGACGTCTTTTTAAACTAAATTTTCTAGTGCGACCTGCCTGCTTCACTTAAGTCACTGCTTATTAAGGTCCGTCCAGAATTACTGTGGGAAACGGGTAATAATGGCTCTTTGATGGGAATAGGTTGCCGACCCCTGGATAAGATCTGAGCTGGTAAAACAAAAATCCTCATCAGCAGGCGTTTTTGAAAGTGGGGGGGACACAGCTGCCAATCACAAATTTTGCCGGGGACATGTCCCCGGCGTCCCCGGTTAAAATGACGCCTATGCTCCTCAATGTAAAAAATCTGCAGGCATTAGATGTAATTGAACCGCAGAAGCATCAGTAGTTTAAAGTTAGCATTAGACCATAAATAGTTTTTATGTTCAAGGAGGGTCATTTCTGCAAAACTGTGTATTTGTTGAGTGCTCATTGGTAGAGACCACACACACACACACACACACACACGGAAGTGTCCTTGAATCACCATAGTGCTGCTTTATATGCTCCTCAATGTAAAAAAAAATCTGAGTACCAACATACAAGAGCTGTATGCAACTAAACAACGCTAAACTTTTGTTTGCAAGTTTGCTTGATAAAAATGTTTTCTTTGCTTGTGATTCTAAAATCAAAAGAATGTTTTGTGTAAAACTGTTTCACTTCCCTCATAGATGCAAATTCATTTTACTAATCATTCTTTGTTCATTCAAGTTGCTCCTGGTGTGTTTCCACTCATGCAGGGGCGCTACCAGGCCTTGTACAGCTACACGGCAGCAGAAGCTGATGAAGTTTCTCTGCAGGAAGGAGATCTGATCTTAGACGTGGTGCCGATTGATGAGGGATGGATGTTCGGTTGCAACCAGCGAACGGGGAAGCGGGGGATGCTCCCAGCCAACTACATGCGACCCGTTTGAGACAAAAAAGTAAAAACCGAGCTGCCAAAGACACATTAGGAGGTTTACGTCTTGTCCTGGTGTGTGGATTCAGAACCTGTTTGCAAAATAAAATAAAATGTTCTTTGTTGGTTCCTCAGTTTTAAATTGGGATTTTCACTGTTCTCAAAAATGTAAAAAAAATAAAAAATAAAAACAGATCAATGTCTATTGCCAACTATAATTTACAAGCTCAGATGTTAGTACAGTGGGGCAAAAAATATTTAGTCAGCCACCGATTGTGCAAGTTCTCCCACTTAAAATGATGACAGAGGTCAGTAATTTACATCATAGGTACACTTCAACTGTGAGACAGAATGTGGAAAAAAAATCCATGAATTCACATGGCAGGATTTTTAAAGAATTTATTTGCAAATCAGGGTGGAAAATAAATATTTGGTCACTTCAAACAAGGAAAATCTCTGGCTCTCACAGACCTGTAACGTCTTCTTTAAGAAGCTTTTCTGTCCTCCACTCGTTACCTGTATTAATGGCACCTGTTTGAACTCATTATCTGTATAAAAGACACCCGTCCACAGCCTCAAACAGTCAGACTCCAAACTCCACTATGGCCAAGACCAAAGAGCTTTCGAAGGACACCAGGAAAAGAATTGTAGACCTGCACCAGACTGGGAAGAGTGAATCTACAATAGGCAAGCAGCTTGGTGCGAAAAAAAACCAACTGTGGGAGCAATTATCAGAAAATGGAAGACATACAAGACCACTGATAATCTCCCTCGATCTGGGGCTCCACGCAAGATCTCATCCCGTGGGGTCAAAATGATCATGAGAACGGTGAGCGAGAATCCCAGAACCACACGGGGGGACCTGGTGAATGACCTGCAGAGAGCTGGGACCACATTAACAAAGGTCACCATCAGTAACACACTACAACGGCAGGGAATCAAATCCTGCAGTGCCAGACGTGTTCCGCTGCTGAAGCCAGTGCATGTCCAGGCCCGTCTGAAGTTTGCCAGAGAGCACATGGATGATAGAGCAGAGGATTGGGAGAATGTCATGTGGTCAGATTAAACCAAAGTAGAACTTTTTGGTATAAACTCAACTAGTCGTGTTTGGAGGAAGAAGAATACTGAGTTGCATCCCAAGAACACCATACCTACTGTGAAGCATGGGGGTGGGATCATGCTTTGGGGCTGTTTTTCTGCTAAGGGGACAGGACGACTGATCCGTGTTAAGGACAGAATGAACGGGGCCATGTATCGTGAGCTTTTGAGCCAAAACCTTCCATCAGTGAGAGCTTTGAAGATGAAACGTGGCTGGGTCTTCCAACACGACAATGATCCCAAACACACCGCCCGGGCAACAAAGGAGTGGCTCTGTAAGAAGCATTTGAAAGTCCTGGAGTGGCCTAGCCAGTCTCCAGACCTCAACCCCATAGAAAATCTGTGGAGGGAGTTGAAAGTCCGTGTTGCTCGGCGAAAGCTCCAAAACATCACTGCTCTCGAGAAGATCTGCATGGAGGAATGGGCCAAAATACCAGCTACTGTGTGTGTAAACCTGGTAAAGACCTATAGCAATCGTTTGACCTCTGTTATTGCCAACAAAGGTTATGTTACAAAGTATTGAGTTGAATTTGTTATTGACCAAGTACTTATTTTCCACCCTGATTTGCAAATAAATTCTTTAAAAATCCTGCCATGTGAATTCATAGATTTTTTTTTCCACATTCTGTCTCTCACAGTTGAAGTGTACCTATGATGTAAATTACTGACCTCTGTCATCATTTTAAGTGGGAGAACTTGCACAATCGGTGGCTGACTAAATACTTTTTTGCCCCACTGTATGCACCTGCAGAGCAGAGTAGCTTTAGTTTGGCTTCTAGTGTCATCTTGCACTTACCCTTTTTAATTTTGACCATTCTGAAATGAACAAACAAACCACAAGAATGTAAACACCAGCAACTTTATTCAAAATCAGAATCACCTTAATTAAAACTTAAGAGTTAAAACCTACAAACTTTATTTACAAACTATAGGAGTTTTTAAAAAAAAAATTAAAAAACTTAGCACCAAGTCTTTTAAAGTTATTATGAACACAAACAAAATAACTGGCTCAGGTTATTTGTTGCTGTAAAACATTTCTTCATTTTGTAAAAGTGGAGTCATAGCAGAGAAAAATGAAACCCTTTTGTTGATTCTGTTGCCAAGTTTTGAAGGCAGCAAGTCGAGCGGCAGTCTGAACAGCTGACAGTTTCCTGCGATGAAATCCTCACAGAGTCTGATGGACACACACACACACACACACACACACACACACACGGAGAGAGAGAGAAACTTTGGAACTTCCAACATATCAGTTTGTCAAATTTATTAACTGATATTTGAGTAAGGTTAAAAATAAATAAAGGTATTTAACTGAGACAGTTTCCTGCTTAAATCGATATTTCAATTTAATTTAGACTGAAATGCAGCTGTTGAACTGGGATGCAAGCTTGAGAACTGGTACATTGCAGAATCAGAGTCCACACTTCAAATTTAAAGAAACATTCTGAATAATCTTCAGTTACCGCTTTAAGCAGCTGGTCTGTGCATGTTTTGATAAATAAATTTAATCTTAAGAAATCAGTAATGTAAAGCAAATGAGTAGTCATGAATTTTGTTTCACTGGAAATAAAATTTCTTTTGAGATCTAGACAGACAGATAAGACTTCCTCACTCTCCGTCTATTGCCATCCGCTAATTTGGGGTCGGGTCGCTGGAAAAGCAGCTTAATCTGAAATGCCCGCACTTCCCTCTCCAGCCACTTGGGCCAGTTCCTCGGGGGGGGGGGGGGGGGGGGGGGGATCCTAAGGCATATCAGTCCCTCCAGTTTATCAAAGATCTTCCCATGAGTCTCCTCCCAGTTGGAAGTGACCAGAAATCTTCACCAGGGACGCATCCAGACCAGATGACCAAGCCACCTCAACTGGCTCCTCTCAGGAGCAGCAGATCTACTCCAAGCCCCTCCTGGATGACAGAGCTTCTCACCCTCTCTAAGGGAGAGCTCAGACACCCTGCAGGGAAAATTCATTCCAGCGGTATCCACAATCTCGTTCTTTTGGTCACTACCCAAAGCTCGTGACCATAGGTGAGGGTAGGAATGTATATCGACCGGTAATTCAAGAGCTTTGCCTTCCGGCTCAGCTCGCTCTTCACCACAACAGATCAGTACAACACCCGCATCACTGCAGACGCAGCACCAATCCACTTGTCAATCTCATGCTCCATCTTTTCCTCACTCGTGAACAAGACCCCGAGATACTAAAACTCCTCCACTTGAGGCAGGACCTCATCACTGACCTGGAGAAGGCATTCTACAGACTCAAGACCATGGTCTCCAATTTAGAGGAGCTGATTCTCATCCCAGCTGCTTCACACTCAACTGTGAACCGCTTCAGTGAAAGCTGGACTCCGTAGGGATGTCCTGATACAACTTCTCACTTCTGATACGACACTGCAGCCTTCAGTATTGACTGATATCAGCACAAATCATACATACCTTATACCCCTTTCAAGAGTGGAATGTATAAAAGGCTTAAGTGATATTACTCAAGCAGAAAATGCCAGCAAGAGTAAGTAGAAAAAAAAACTGACCAATTTTTTTTATTAACATTTGGTAGCACAAATGTGAACAGCTGACCAACTGCTGCAAGTTGAGTGTCAAGTTTTCACACAGCAAAAATCCTCATGCAATGTTTTGTGATCCTGCTTCAAATGCACGATGAGGTTGAACGTATTAATCTTCCCCAGTTCGGTTCTACCATGAGAAACTTTTGCATGACAATTGCTGCACTGAGCCACAATGTCTTTTCAGGCTTTAACGCAAAATACAACCACATGGCTGATATTGTTCCTTGCCACTTTGCTAGCACACACAGTTCTGATACATGAACTTTGCATGCTGGATCTGGGCGCTGCTGGATAGAATTGCTGCAATGGAGTTTAAATCAGAACAAACTGCTAATAACGGAGATTTGATGCGGTCCGATATAATCCGATACAGTGTTTTTAGGCCGATATCAATATCTGAACAGGACATCCCTAGAGATCAGAGTCTGATGAAGCCTGCAAAAAGCATAGACTTAATCCTCAGGCCACCAGGACCTTGGCTGTGCCTAGAAATCCTGTCCATAAAAGTTATGAACAGAATCAGTGATTAAGGGCAGCCTTGGTGGAGTCCAACTCTCAAATTTAACAGGAATTAAATTTTACCCATAAAGTCTGGATTATGGAATTAGCACATGCGTCAAATAAAATAGACTAAAATTTTAATGAAAAAAAACTTCTTCAATCTACTAGTCAGTTCTCTTTAGCTGAATGAGGTCAGACCAGCTGGTTCAACCACACCTAAACTTGTTTTCTTAGACATGGATACCAGTTGTTTTCTTTCTAATGGTGACAGCATCTGGTAGTTTATTTTTTCCCCCTTTTGCTGTGATTTTTTTTAATTATTCTAGGTGTGAAAGAAGTGTTTCAGAACTAGACTCATCCCGTTTAGATCACAGAAATGAAAACTGTTCTTTTTTTTAAAGGCTGACTATGGAACACGAACACCAAAGCAACATCTAGCGTGTGGAGGTTGTAGTTGCAACAATAGAACAAGGTTTCCAGCCGTTGGGATACCAGGTTCACTGTAGATATGTGAAATGTTTTGTGTCCATCTGTTGTAGACTTCACCTAAACTCACTCTGGTTTTAGATCTTTTATGCTTGCTCCTCTTCGAAGAATAGTGACGTCTTCTGGGCTCAGAAGCAGCTGCTAGACTTGCGTGTCCACCATTTTCCACATAGCCAGCCTCACTGGACTGTTTGACAACCCAAATTAGTGCCCTCTAGTGGCTGGTTGACAAACCCGGTGTGCCCGTCAAAATAAATGTATTTTTTTTAATTAAAATGCAAGTTTTAAAGGAAATACTGTCCTTTCATTCTGCACACCTCTCCCATGGAGATATTATATATATATATATATATATATATATATATATATATATATATATATATATATATATATATATATATATATATATATATATATATATATATATATATATATATATATATATATATATATACACACACACACACACATTTTTAAAACATAGCTCTTCATTAAATTCTTCATTAAATTGTTCCATATGAAACAGCAAGCAATTAAAAAAAACTGTTCAAGCATGAATAAAAACTCACTCGAAATCTCAAGTCTCACCTTTTCGGAGCATAAAAAAATACAAGCACCTAAATCTAACATTTTCTCAGGTTACAGCAGATGGTTGCTCATATTCAGCAATAAGCTCATTAGTCTAATTCCAGCTCCCGAACATGAATTACCACATGGGCTCAAGGTGGAGTAGAAATGACTCGGTGTTTAAATGAACGTACAAAATGTGCAGCAATGACTAGAAATGAGTCGGAAACAGAAAGTACAAAGAACTTGTTGTGAGTTTACTGCCAGTAAAGATTAGGTTCTAGTTACAAGGTTACCTGTAGAGAGAGTACGGCCTGGTCTGAAAGATGAGAATGTCCCTGCAGTGATTTGGTGACGGAGCTCTCAGAACTGCCAGCTGAAAAGATTTAATTAGAAATCTGATTAGATAAACATTTGCTATTCATGAAATAAAATGCAAGAGCTAGCCAAAGCAACACCAGCTTTACTTCCATTTCCTTTAGAGTTTTGTTAAAAATAGATAAGTTCAGTTAAAACATCTGGTTGGTAAATTAAAAAAAATAAATTATTTATATATATATACATATATATATATATATAAGACAGAAGTCAGTTGGAGAAAGTGGATGAACATGACAGGATCTGGAGTCTCATTTCATAAAGTTTAGACATCTTGCCTCAGATTGGCTAACAGCAACGTGACTACCACTGACTGTTTGCTTTGCAACGATCACTTATCTCCAAAAATAGCTCAAACATGAAGGAGTTCTGCTGTGTGGTGAAGTTGCTAATGGTTAGCTTCTACTAGCTGAGACGTTCTCTGCCGTTTCCAGGACGCTTAACCAACATCCTTCAGTCGTGAGTCAAGAGTCCATGAATGTTGAGTGTGACGTAGATCTGTCAGGCTTTTAAAATCCTAGAGTTTCACCATCCATTTTCTATCAGTAGCTCATGCAGGAAATAGGTGTAGGAGACTATTTTCATGTTCAGTTGCATGAAAATCTCAGAGTGATTAGTTCGGATTATAATCTATCATTAAAATATGGGTTTTCAGTTAAGTTGACACTGAAGAACATGTATAAGAACATGTATATTTACAATACAGTCTGTCCACAAACTAATTTTGTGGCACACAACATCCACATGATTCACTTCATAATCTCATTCCTTAAACTACTCAAGGATCAGAATCATAATGGTAATCATGGCCGTTATTTCAAAGGTTAAAGCAACAAAATGATAAACTGCCACTTTTAGGTTGCGTCAGCAAGAGAAAATACTGTGAAACTAAAATCACACACCGAGTCCACGAGGATGCAGAGATTGCTGCTTCCACCAAACACCACAACATCACCATCACTCCCCAAACAGGCAGTGTGACAAACCCTGGCAAATTTAAAAGAATATCATGATTTACAATTAAAATGCTTTAATGTTTGCAAAATAGTACAAATTGTAAATTTAGTTTGCTGAAATGTACCTGGGTTTGTCCTTGTGTGGATGTATCACTTTCGTCCACTCCCGTCTCTGAGTGTTAAACTGCCAAGCATCGTCTAAAAACGGATTCAATGGAGAGTTTTAGTCTCCAGACACATTTAGAAGATGACTGCCGTGTTTCAGAGGGGAGCCAACTCACTCAGGGTGTTACCATCAATGCCAAGGCCGCCGTAAATGAAAAGGTTTTTGTCCGATGTGGATGTCATCGTGTGCATGGAGCGCCCCAGAGGTGCACGAGACGGAGGGAAGTCACTGAGAAAAACACAGGATCATACAAGTTTTTGTAAAAAATGAAAAAATATGTTAGCTGTATTATTGGGAGGGAGTTTTACATTTGAGTCCAGGTCCAGGTCTCAAGGTCCAAGCAGAAAATGTCCAATTCTGCCGTTTCCTGTAAATAAAGCAGAATTTCTTAGTGGTCTTTGCCTTAAGTTCTAAAGTGTCCATCTGTAAAAGGCATCGGTCACAGGAACATATCATCCACCAACAACCAGTTATCTGCTTTAACAGATGAGTTGTCTGATATTAGCTGCTTTTGTTCAATAACAGGAACAGTAGTTAAGCTCAGCAGTGGTTAAAACGTCAGGCAACATTTCTTAAAAGTTAAGAGGTTTCGTGCAGGATGGTCAAGGTCCTCATCCAAGAGAAGCTATTCATCCCAGAGTGTCTCACGTTGCAGCAGGAAGGAGCACCAGAAACAGGAAAGGGCTTTACCCAAACCGCATCCACAGAAGAGGAAGCACAATCCTGTAGAGCACTAATCTGATGCATGCTGCTGTTCTAACCACTCAAAATGGGTCAGCTGAAACATCTCGAGAACATTTAAAGATGCTCAGTGAACTCACCGCTCCACCGGTGATGTAGCCTTTGCTCCCCAGCAGGGCGCTGGCATGACATCCTCTGGGAGCAGGAGCCGGACCCTACAGATTCACAGCCACAACATTAAAACCACCACACCACAAGCCCTCATCACATGCAGTGTTTGATAGAACACTTCCATGTCTTCTACCATGTCTAATAACTAAAGAATGCCATGCCTTCTGTATTGGACCCTGATTTCTTTTAAGTCCCTTCAATAGAAGTTTTATTTTTTTTTTAAACCGAAGTTGTCTTATGTGAAAAATGATAGAGGTATCAATTTATTGGTCAAATGAGTGTCTTAGACCCTTTATTAGCTATCAAAGTGTTGTGAATGACTCGGATACTACTAGATTTTTAACTTCTTCAGTAAACTGGACTGTTTGAGCCGTTGTAGTGGCTTGCACAAAATTATAACCTCAGACAGGCAATACTTTCCTGTCGTGCTCGTTTTCCTTTAACATAAAACACAAGAATTAGCCTTGACCTTGTTCTCACATGGCTTCATGGAGTGCCCTGCAGAACAAAGACATTTGGTTGATCCTAACGAGCTATTCTGCTTCCTGGTGTGGATTCTAAACAGGACTTGAAAGGGTCAGGTAGAATTCCTCAACACAAGCAAACAAACAAAGGCCACCAATAGAGCAGATTTACAGCAGCTCGATCAACTAAAGCCTGGATGTTATGATTGAGCAAATATAAAGTGTCTTTATCATCCATTACCTCAGGGGGTCAGAATTCCAGATGCATTTTGAATGAAAGGCGAGATGCTTTGCAGAAAGGCCATGCCCTGGATGACTGAGAATTTAAAACCAGATTTTCCTGTTCCACTCACCTGAGTTTCAGGTTTGCTCCATGTGGAGGATTGTGGATCAAACACATTGACCTCATTGTTCCATCCCCAACAGCGAAATAAAGTGTCTCCAATAGTCGCCTATAACAACACACGTTAAATACTGATAATATTTATAAAGATCAATCAGGAAAAGTGTTATTTACCCAAGACATCTCCTCCACAGTGAAGCTGGATGAGGAGGTGTTCCGTACTTCTCCAATCGTCTTGCATCCATATCCACCAAAGTAGATTAACCTGCAGGAAGAAAGAAATTAGCTGGATTATAACAACTTTCAGAACAGCAATTCAGATATTAGAACAGATCCAGCTGATCTTTAAGCAGGTTTTGCACCCAAGTCTCCACTGAGCAAACCTTTCTCTGTGCACCCAGCAGGAGTGCTTGTCACGAGGTGAAGGTGTTGTTCCTTTTGTGTCCGTCACTCTGATCCAGGAGCAGCTCAGCTGAGAGACGTCAGCTCTGAATATCTACAGCAACAGAAGACTCAAACCAGTAAACGGACAATGTTAAAAACTTCCCTTCCCTGACATCCCTTTAAAAGTGGGGAACACTCGTTTTTTCCCCGTACATTTGCAGTGGTGTAGTAGGAATGCCTGGTAAGTCGTACTCTGGGGAACAAAGATCTGGGGCACCAATTTCCAGGAAGTGGAAGTGAGCAACATCACTGCTGAGATTCAGACGGCAGGATTTGGAGTCTTTCCTGATATTTGGACATATCTCCTCTGATTGGCTAACAGCAATCCAACTCCACCACTGACTTGCAACACTGGTGTTTCATCTCCACAAACACAAGCATGGGAAGTTCTGTTATGTAGTAGAAATGCTAATGTTAGCTTTTAGAAGCAGAAATGTTCGGACTTTTCCTGAACGCTAAACCCAACAACAGCCTTCCCCGTCATGAGTCAAGATGGGAGAGTCCATGAAAGTTAAAGTGACTGTATTTTTCCTAGCAATACAAGGCAGTAGATACCAAAATCATTGCAAGCAAGCCGTAGCTTTGTGTTGGATTAAGACTTTAACAGATGTCCATCAGGGTCAAAAAGCCCTGGGGTGTGCAAACTTTAGCAAAACAAGCACAATAGACTCGCTTTCATCACTGGCAACAAGAGGTAAAGATTTAAAACAACAACATTTAAGAATGATGAAAGTTTTGTAACCATTTGTTACAAATCAGAAAATGTATTTTGTCCTCAAGAGGCTCCCATAGAAGGAAACGTGTCTAATATGGTGTCGCCCAGAGACGTAGACCCGCTCCCATTTATTTTAGACCCGATTTTTATAGTTATGTTATGATGCCGACAATATTTTAACAACTGGGCAGCATTTTTCATTTTCAACAACATTTTGATGGATATTTCCAGAAATGAATGGTAAAACTACACACCGTCTCTTTAAGTGACAGTGTGACAGATCTGAAAGACTTTTCATATGTTTCACCATCTGTTTTCTATCAGAAGCTAATGCAGGAGAAAGGTGTAGTGAAGTGATTATAATCAGAATTAAAATGTGTTTAAGTTGATGCTGAAGAAATTTATAAAATATAATCTGTCCACAAACTATGATAATAAAGCTATCCACCCAGTTAATCTCCAAACAGTCTGGTTGGAGCTTTAGACACAGGAGTTTAACCCACATGTCAAAACCGTTTAGAAGAGAACTCCCTTTATTATCCCACAGTGGGGACATTTTGGTACATTTGGAGAATAGGAAAGTCTTGATTTTTTCTTAACTAAAAAAAAAACACAATAGCAAATTCTCTTTCACAATAATGCATTTGTACATGTGAACCTAAGACCTTTTAACACTTCCCTGTTGTATACCAGTGGATGGCTGTGGTTTACATCCACCAATCTAAATAAATGTCAAACAGCAACTCTACAAATACAAGGATTACTGCTTAAAGGGGGCATTTCACCATTCCTGTGAACAAACCCTCCATTTTTGAGTCCTGTGGGAAGTCAACAACCTGCTTCTGCAGAATAACTCAACTCAAATTCTTGTGTCGTAGCCAAACATTTTGTGATGTTGCCGAGACCCTTCATGTCAAAAATAAATTAGGTTCCTCCTCGAGTTTCAGGTGAATGTTTGTGCAAAATCTGAGGAAATTCCACCACCCCCACCTTTGATATAAATGTGCAGCAGAGGGTGGATGAACCACAGAAAGGAGTTAATTCCTCTGCTCCAGGCCGTCGGGAGGCACGGTAGCATAAAAAAAAAAAAAAAAAAAAAAACACACACACACACACACACAGACAGAGGAAGACTGAGATAAAAATCTAACTTATACAAAAACAAAGCTAGTAGGTGAAAGGTCAGCAAGCAGCTCTCAATAAAAACTGGAAATACACAAAAACTAATGCTTGCTTTAGAACACCAGATTACGAGTCTTTAAAGGCTGGGATTATTTACTAAAATAGACCCGATGCTACTAACAGTGTAGAAGTCTGGAGCTAATGCTTAATTTTAATCTACGGGTTTTGAAATAGTATTACAACTTATCCCGATTAGTTTTCAGAATTTCAACCCAAAGATTTGAAACCACTTTAACAAGTTGCATCATACATTCCTGCAGGATTAGCTGAACTAGACAAGCAATTGCATAGATTTGAGTTAAATAAAGGCTGAGAATTCATTCAGGGCAAGACTCGGCTTTTAACGCAAACATTTAGCTCAATAAAACTGAACTAGTTTTTCCCCATTTTTTATTTATTTGTCGATTTAGCTATAAATATGATCTTGAACAGGGTTGACCAACTCTTTATTGAAGGTTGATCTACAACTGACTTTAAGGTTTGTTAGAATTTAGTGGTTCTTGATATTTACATATAGAGTTGACTCAAACAACGATAAAGTTTTTAACTAAGAACGAGGGTGATCTGGTAGCAGTCATGTTTTGGGGCGATGGCTTTGCCGGAGTGAAATCAAATTTTAGCTCACTGAGCTGAAGCCACTTAGTGTTCACCAGGGGTGAATAAATGTGGTGGCTTAATATATTTACTCCAAAATTCAAGATGATTAAGATCAGTTTAAGTTTTCCGCTGTATTTATTTATTTATTTTTTTAAACTGGATTGAGAAATTGTTGGTCCATGTTGTACAAAACAAACGGATGCCCTTACGACTGACATTGATCTGAAAAGAATTTTGGGAAAAAAAAAAATCTAAAAGCCATGAAGAGATAATAAAAAAATGTTTGATTCATGATCAAATAATAAAATTCTGCAGGTGAAAATCCACATGGAAAATCTCTTCCAGTAGCTCATTGTAACGAGTTCTGTAACAGTGCGTTCCACCGGGAAGCCATCAGACAAGCTGCACGTGTCAGATTCTGACCATCAGCTCATTTTGTGGTGCATCCCTAAAAAAATAAATAAAATCTACCGTATGCTAGAATTAAGTTAAAAACCATTACTCACCACACACACTGGTGAAATAACATCTCCACATTTGACTCATTCTCATGGGGAGCAGTGAGCTGCAGTGGATGCACTCAGGACCCCCCCCCCCCCCCACCACCACCACCACCACCACCACCACCAACCCCTTGAGTGTCAAGCAGGGAGGTATTGGGTCCCATTTTTAAAGTCTTTGTCATGACCCAACTGGGATTTTAATGCCGACTACACTCATACCGCTAGGCCACTTGAGAAGGCAATGGGTGATCACCTGGTTTGAGTATCCTGCAGAGTCACATCCTCCAAAGATGAAGAGCTGGCTGTTAATATTAGAGCCACAGAAACCTGACAAGTCTGAAGGAACATCTCCAGTTATCTCCTTATGTTCCCTGTTTTGAAAAAAAAAAAAAAAAAAAGAGGCAAATTAAGCAAAACTGCTGGTATCTGGACCATGACAGATTACTCCAACTTATAAACATTAATGAAACAATCCCTGCCTTCGTAATCAAACCTTGTGTCTCTTCTCCCTGTGTGTTTTTTAATTATTTTAATCAGAATGTGCACACACACACACACACACACCCCGGGCCTGCATTCCTAACTTAGATGTCAAGGTGACACAGCTTTCATTTTGATAAACAGCCTCCTCCTATCGTAGCTTACCATTTCCCGCTGTCTAAATCACACAGCCATATCTCCTCGCTGGGCAGTATGACATCCTGACCAGCAGCTACCTGCAGAGAAACAAAAAGCAGAGGAAACATCATCCAACAGACCATTCGTGCACCAAAAGGGTGCCAAAAGTCAGCTTATAATATTGTTTTAAGGGTGTTTTCTTGTTGAAACATGTTGCTGCAAACTCTTTGAAAACACATGGCTCCAAAGTGTACCAGTTCAAAAAACCCAAATGTTCAGATTTTATTTTTTTGACCGTTTTAAGTATGCGGTACGTCCCTGAAGTAAAGTACAGCAACAGTGTGTTTTGCTGCTTGTTTCCCCTTCAGTTCAAGGCCAACTGTATCTTCACTTTATCTGATCAGTTTCTCCGTTTCATCTACGGAGATGTTTAATTAGCAATTAAACAGTCTGATCATTTAAAGCCAATTGAAGCCTGCAAATTTAATTTTAAAGGAATATTTAACCAGTGAAGTTGAAACATGACTATAAAGATCAAGTTCATCAAAAAAGTGTCCTTATGAAGTCGGTTGTCATTTAACTGAAGTTATTCTAGTCTACCATCTGTAGAGGTAGCCCTTGTGATGTGCTGAATAAACAGTGGTACATGAGCTGCTACAGTTGGTCACGTTTAGCATTTTAACAGCAGTTTTCTCTCCACACTTCTCACATTACATTATTCTTTCCCCCCTGCTCTTGTATTCCACTCTTACCCAGTCAGATTGCTTCCCTGTTTGTTTATTGTCAAACATACATTTAAAAAAGTTTTTGGAAAGCCCATCACAAATAACTGAAATCAGCTAAATAAAGCTGAATATAAATGCTGAAATTGTTATTCAATATAGCTGGCATGAAAATAAGGACTTTGGTAAAAATGTAAGGATCTCATTAAAAATGGGTGAATAGATACTTCCTTCTCCTGTGCAACATCTTCGAATCTGATGGGTGGTTTGAGTTTGTTTAACCATTAGGGAGAACCCAGACAAGAACATCCATGGATGAATGGACCAAGTTTCACCATCAAAGGAACCAGAAACATCTCTTAACTCCTTTCAGATATGGTTGGAGTTTTTCAAGCTGAATTTGCATTGTAGCTTTACAGAGTTGACTTTCACAAATAGCGTCACCTTTCATTTAGAATAATCAGGCGCAGCATCGCGCCGACGGGGCAGTCTCACCTGATAGCCCCCCCACACGTACAGCGTGTTGTTGTGGATGAACGCCGTGTGGCTGCTCCTCTCCAGCCGGCTCTCAGGAGCGTCTCTCCGGTCAGCAGCCATCCCAGACTCGGCGCAGTGTCTCGGGCGTCCTGCTCAGCTGCGCACCAACGCACCAATAAAACCAGGTTAAAAACGAGGATGGTGTCCGGAGAGAGCTCAGAGAAACACCCGGCCCACCTGGCGCTCCGGCTGACAGGAAAGCAGACTGGATTAAACGAGTTTTTCAGGCTTGCGCTCCGGTGTTACTCCTCCCATCAGCAGGAAGGCTTTATACCTCTGCAGGAGGAAGCACTGGGGCAGCTGCAGCTCCAATAAAATAAAGATGAATGAATTTTGATTTCACTAGTAAAAATGTATATGAATATATCAAACTATTGTGCAAATAAGCCAACATCTTTTCACCCTTTTAACTCTCAACAGCTGACACCACTTGTAGAGACAAAGCCAACCTGATCAGCAGCACCTGTGGGTTTGATGAAAAACAAACCTTTTTTTAATTGGAAATAATAAAACTACACAACTTACTCAGGAGGACACTAATTTCTCCCCCTGTTATAAAATCTCACATCTGAATGTTACTATTTCAGATAACTATGAACTGAATTAAATAAGGTCATCTTTTTATCCTGAGTTCCTGTTGGAAATAAAGGAAACAAACAAAAAAATAAGTGCAATCCTCGACAAGTGCGAAAAGCAAAGGATCTGCTGAAGAATAGCAGCATATGACCTATAGCTTTGAGTCTCATCTCTCTCTTCAAGCTGTTGCCTCGCAGCACGAAGGTTGCAGGTTCGAAACTCGGCCGCGGCCTTTCTGCGTGGAGTTGCGTGTTTTCCCCATGCATGCGTGGGTTTCCTCCGGGTACTCCGGTTTCCCCCACGGATCACAACATGCCCTTTGGTTATAAATTAGAAGTCACTGCCAAATAAATAAATACAAACAAGATCAGTATCATTGAAGTAACCCTACAGAGCACAGCCACACTGTAGTTTGATTACTCAGCATCTTCTGCTTCAGATTGACTGGTCCATCCTTAGATTCCCGTCTCTGGTTCCACTCTGGGATATGTCAGTGGAGTTGAGGAGCTTCTTGTATGCTTTCCACAACCCAACCACATCCCCAGTAGCTAAATCCCACTTTAAACGTGTATTGCCACCCCCGAGACATCTGATAGTTTGCCAGAACCTCCTCAGAGCTGAGCAGTAGTCAAACTCTTCCTATGCCTAAAACGTTATCTCAGCAACATCACCTGACTCTCAAGTACTAGTCAGCTCCTTGTGGAGACCGATGGTGGAGACCCACAGACCAACAATGCCCTGTAGGCCTCCTTCTTCAGCCTGAAGCCTTCCCTAACCTCTGGTGTCCATCAGCGAATCTGAGGGTTATCGTCACGTCTCACACCACTCCTATCTTCACCCAAGTGTCCAAAACACAACTGGCCAGATTTATTCCTTAAATAAAAACAGAACCAAATTCAACACTCCAATATTTATTTCAATTTGACCCTTTAAGATAAAACGAGTACACATCAAGAATAACAGTACTGCAGAATGTGCCTTCTAAATGCCATATGCTGTGCATAGATCAAAATGAAATTATTAAACATGTAATGCTTTTATTGTTGACAGTTTCCACAAATAATTAATGATAACCAAACAATTATTGATAAAAACAAAAAAAGATAAACAAAAAAAAGAGGAATAAAAAGCAAGTTTTCATAAATCATTAGTTTTCTTGGGAAATAGTAAAGCTACAATTGAGCCATTTATCTGTATAGTGCAAATACACATCATCTATTTTCACCTTAGATCCAACAAAATTATCTAACCCGAATCTTAATTTGCAAACCTCTTTTCTTTGAACGCGCGTCCTTCCGTACACGCAGCAGATAGAAATTTTGCAGCACTCATATTTATACAAAACCTAAAAATTTAACGCTTCTGTGTCGTTTATTTTATTGGTTAATAAAACAAACAGATTTGTCGTGAGTTTTTTTTAAACTGTGAGAATAAATCATGGGACAAGTTTTAAAAAGGCACAATCAAAATCAGTGAATTTGATAAAGAGCTTTTTCTATTATTTACAAGTTCCTTGACATTAAGGTAAATACAGAATAAGAAGCATGCATGGTAGACATGACCGAGGAGAATCAGACACTAAATAATGAACAACAATGTAAACGTGTGTTGTTTACAATCGCCCACTGTCCTGTCTTTGTTTTGATGCCGTGGCTTGATATTTGTAGAGGTAATGAAATCTCCACGCAGTAACATTTGGCTGCATCGTGTCAAGTGTGTGCACCTTCGAATCAGTGCAAAGGTCTAGCTACTGTGGCACTGAGGCTCCCTTCTATTCGTTTTTTAGGTTTGCTCACGCTGATCGCTCTCATAATTGCATAATTGGTTACGTCTTGTGAATCCTTTCCTCTAACAGATGTCAAACATCCTGAAAGAGGTGGAGTTTTGCAGCCAGCTTCAGTTCTCATTCTTGCAGATTCCTCTCCAGGTACTTCTTCATTCTTTGACAGCGTGGACAAGAATCAGTGGTGGACTTGCAGGACCGGTGGAATACGGCTTTACAGGCTGTGCACCTGCTCAGAAACAAGGACGGAAATAAAAAACAGATTAAGAGGACTTTTTATCCATTTTACCAGTAGAAACAACAACTTCTCTTACAAATGCTAGACCAGATTTAAAATATTTTTGTAAACCTTTCGTTTTGTCCAAGTCACTTCATATACAGTGAGATAATCCAGACACCAAACATAAACTAGAGAAATAAAAAACTCTATTTCCCAAAGTAAGTATTTTTTTAATGTTACAAAAATGTGTGTGTTTGCTCCAAATTTAATCAGCCATGTGTATAAATAAATTGTTATTAATCCCATTTACTTACTTATTTGTTTATTTGTGAAATGAGCAAACTAACTACAACAGCAGCAAAGTTAACGTGCCAGTTTTTTACTGGGTACTTGATTTACTTCCTGCTACAAAGGAACTATTTAAACAGACATAACAAAGTGACAATCTTAAAAAATATAACCAAAACAAAAGGAAATAAGGCACCAAAAAATGGGATTATGAGATTATACCTGATAATGCTTTCGAACTGAAAGGGAAAGATGATATCTTCGGAGTGACATATCTGGCAGATGTAGCCACGCTGAGTGCACAAGTCACAATTCAGCACGTGATTAGAGGCGTGCTGCACCAGTGGGTCAAGGAAGATTGCATATTGGCTCTCTGCTATCTATAAAACACACAAAATGAAAAAAAATTCAGATTTCTTTTCTATGGTACAGCAGCTGGTTGTTGCTACATCAGAGAGTCAGAAAAGTACCTGTCTTAGATCCATGACGCTGTAAAGATGGCTCGACTCTAGCAGATATGTTCGCTGGCCCATTCTGGAAAGATGTGGAAAAAACCATGACATCAAAACAGAAAGCAGCTAATTATCATGGGGCTCCTGACCTCTTTCGTGATGCACAGTGCAGTTAAGTGGAGAAATCTCCGCAGATACCCCATTCGAACAACAAACACACCTTGCTTGGAGTTTCTTGCAGGCTCCGCTGCGGCAGGAGAGCAGGTAGTCGCCCAGGAGACGCAGCTTCTCTCTCAGAGTGTGGGCCTGAGTCATGGACTCCGAGTGTGTCACCAGCTCAGGGTTCAGCTGCTCCAGGTTAAGCAGAGGTTCCTGTTCTACTTGAGCCAACAGACAAAGAGCTCTCTTTGACACCTAGACAGAAACACAAACACTCAGGTTTGTTAGATGATGATTTTGGTTTTTCAGTTATGATTTAAGTCTGTTCATAGAACTCTGCTTTGTTGGGTGTTTTAATGAAATTCTCCTTACTACAGACTCCAGATACTTTTAGATTTGACTGCTGCCTTTGACAGAGTGGACCATAATCATTTAAAATCCCATTAGAGCTCTGTTTTAACTGGAATGTCATAAAAGCAGACACCTTTCTGTGTCAGTTTAAACAACTTCTATTCCTTTTTGGGTTTTTTTCATCACGAGGGGTTCCACAGGGCTCAGTTCATGGTCCTTGGCCTTTTTAATGTGACAGGGTGAGTGTCTAGTCACCGCATCCCAATTGATTATGTTGGATCAGCTAGATCATGCGCCCTAGCTACTTGATCATGGGGATGTCCACTTGGCTGACAGGTTAGCACATGCGACTCTCACCCCGGAGTCCGGGAATCGAATCACGCCCGGGGCCCTTGTTTTTCCTCCTTGCCACTTAATGTTTGTAGGTTTTAGGGTCCATTTTAAGAAAGATTTCACTGTTATGAAGAATATACACAGATGAACCCTGAAATAAAAGGGTGACCAAAACATTAAAATACTGTTTAAAACCTTTGATGGTTTTTAAGTTTAAAACAAAGAAAGGTTTGTCTTTGATAGTGCTATAACCAGTGGGCCCTGGTCATAGCAGTCATACCAGTGTCCCCTGACTTGGGTCTTCTGGTGCTATATGGTAAGCCAATAGTAACCAATTTGGGTTCTAAATCAGGTTATTTTAAGATGGACAGTTAAATGAGGACTGTTATCAAGCTCAGCTTTTGTTATTCGAGACAAGTGGAAAAGACAAAAAAACCATGTCAACTAAGAATGTTAGAACAGCAGTTTGCTTCTGTTACAACTTGACACATCCTTAAATGGTGTTGCCCCAGTTTTCCCCTACACTCCCCTCCTTGGGTCGTGATCAGCTGGTCCTGAACGTGCCGAGAACCCTGCATTAGCAGAGAGGAGATAAGGGCCTTCGCTGTTGCAGCTTCAAAAATCTGGAATTTTTTGTGAGCGCATCTTAGAAAAGCCTCCTCACTGAATCATTTAAATGTCCTTGGCTCTCCATACAACTATTTGACTGTATTGCCATTTTGCATTTTTAGCCCATTTTCCTTGTATCCTACCTTATTTCACTTCAAACATATTTTATGCCTTTCATGTTCTCCACTTTGGTCAGTGCCGTCTGTTTTCAAAGCCTTTATAAATAAAGTCGGCTTGGCTCAGGAGAACACAATGTGATCTTAGGATGGTGACAATAATCCTGATTAAAGCTGGATTACAGCTCACAGCAGTTTCAGACTGTAACTTGGGAAATGCGGCAGTCAGGTCATGATCTCCGTGGTCTGAGAATCCTGATGACTAGAGACAAAATCCCTGTAAAATGGGCCCAAATGCTTTTGGAATCACACTGAATTTGTGCAAACCCCCTGCAAAAGGATTTTTAGCATCACTGTAGACAAGCCACAAAACTGTCATTCCTTTTTCCTCATAAGATCCTATCTGCGTGGACTAAAGTGATGTAGCTCTTACTGTACCTCTCGGTGTGTGAGATCCCAGTTGTGCAGCATCCGGGAGGGAATGATGGTGGTGTCCCCCTTGTGGCAGTTGTCACAGTAGTACTGTCCTGAGAACTCACATAACCTGGCTTTGCCCAGCGAGGGGCCGATCTGCTGAGGACAGCCTGTGAATGACACGCATGATTCATGTCCTCTCAGACACACCAGTAACGAACCGCACGGGCCCATTGATACCCATACATCACTAATTTGTTATAGACCACAACCGTGTCTCTGTGTTAGAATGACTGTGGCTATTAACGAAGCATCAGCTCAAACACAACTGAGTCGTTCTTCTTAGTTTAAGAAACAACTGGTTTTGTTTAGTTTCCAGACCCGATCCCAAAAACCTTCCAGTTCCAGAGGAAACATCTTACCGTCAGCTACACATGCCTTTTAGAAGTCAAAGGAACCAAACAGAATTCAGTTACATTTTTACCTCTCGCTAAAAAGTGACTCACTGGCAACAGTTTAAATATTTAGTGGTCCAAAACAGGCACCTTATATTAATGTTAAGGACTCGGGCGCAGCTTCTCATCTTATGGTGTTTATCTGATTTTAATACTCTTGAAAAGTAACATTGTTTTTTATATTGAAGGCCAGTCATTCCTATTACCAGTGTATTTCAGCTATGCCCGAGTTTTAAACTGAAATCGTCCCATGGTTGAGAATCTTGACGATAACAGGCATTCACACACAATTTTGCTAAATCAGGTCCGATTTGTAAGAACTCTTAGCATTTGTTGTGAATGACTCAGCTACAAACAAATCACATTTTGTCTCATCAGTTCAGAGTGTGTGATGATGAGAGATGATGTCATTGGTTTACGACTGTAGCTAAAGCAGAAGACATGGATTTAGATACAAACCTGCACACTTGAAGTTCTGTGTGTCCAAGCCCTTCTCTGAGGGAACTGTGTAAAGATGAACCAGAAAAGCTCCATCTTCCTTTAGTCTGTGTTGCACCAGCCTGTGCAGATTACCAGTCACTCCAGTGCTCCAAACTGGTGCAGGCTCCTCAGGATGTCCGTCCTCCCCACTTTCCAAGTACGAGTCCAAAGCTCCCCGGATCAGATCCCTCCAGGAGCGGGCTTCCTCTGAGTTTTCTGCCCTTAATCTCAAAGACTCTTTCACAGTCAGGACTTTGAAAAATGCTGCTCCGCCCTGGGAGACATCAGGAACAACATCCCGGATCTCCTCAATGGGATGAGTTAGCCACAGCAACTTCTTTCCCTCTTGCACCCGGAAGCTTTTCAGAGCCTCCAAGGAGAGGGAAAAGACCAGAGGTCTCCATGTTCTGGCCTCAGAATCTGTGGAGAAATACAAGACTGCTTCTTTGAGAGCATCGGTTTCCAGTTCTGTAGTGCGAGTCCAGATGAACTCCTGAGGGGAAGCGGCCTGCTGTCGGCCGTTTGTGTCAGAGGAAGAGAAGTGTCGCTCAGGGCTGGAGGAAGCAGAGGACGGAGAGGAAAGCGCGCGCTCATCCACTCCGTTTTCCCTCAAGGACTGAAGCACTTCCCACTGCTCGTCAGCATGAGCCGCAGGCCTGCATTTGTTCACAGCTTCTACGATGCGGTCCACCCAGTCTTCAGCTTCGTCGCGATTGGCTGCTCGGAGATAAAGCCGCTTTCCAGAAAAGATCAACTCAAAGCGACCTTCTGATGAGATTCGAACGTCTTCGCACCTCAGCAGGGAGCAGTTGTCGCAGCATGTCCGCTCCTCAGCGTTCAGATACAGACGGAACTCAAAGGGGGAGAGTTCGCAGTAGTAGTCGCGCCAAATTGCCATCGCGCTCCGTCGTTCCAGGTGACCAAGCTTCAGCAAGCCTCGAAAGGGGTTGGACAGCCCTGTCAGACGCAAAACAAAACTAACTTATTCATGTTTTCACTTTTTAAAGCAACTGGCTTTTGAGGAACAAAGTAGCCACATAAAGGAGGATTCAATTAGTTTAGGAATTCAAAGTGAAGATTACGTCATGCAGCTGCTCCTAACGTAATGCGGTCTTCATGATTATAGCAAAAAAAAAAAAAAAAACTGTTCCGCCTACTTCACTGCAGTAACACCACAAACTCCTCATCATCCTTCTCTTATCACACTTCCTGTCATGTTGATTCCACAGCTGACGGAGCGACCGACTCACCCAGGCAGTGTTGCCAGATGTACGATAATTATCGTATTTGTACCATAATTTTGGGCTCTGTACGATGTACGATCAATAGTTTCAAAAATCTTCAAATGTACGATAATTTCACATTGCATCTAGTAACACCATCTTTTGCTGTGGCTTTCCCAAGTCAATTACATAATTTTAAACTGTTCTGAAGTCAGATTTCACCTCAGTGCTTACAGGTTTATAAATGTCTCCTACAAACTAATGAAAAAGAGAAGTTTGAAAATGATGTGAAAAACGCTGAAATCAAGCTATGTGGCTTTTTAGCCCAGCACAACATTGCAATGAGAAGCACAGACCACTTAGTACAGGTGATTAAAGGCATTCTGCTGTGACAGACAGTGAATCAGATGAGGAGATCGAGATCAGCAACTGGGTGAGTAGGCTGCTGTGTCATTTATTGGGTCAGTTTTTCCACTGCTGTGATGTTTTGTTGCATGCTTTTAACCTATGTAGAAATGACATAAATAGGACTGTGCAAATGTGCATATTGTGTCAATGCGTGGAGGTCGGAGTGGTGCCGACACACTCTGCACGTTTATAAGCATTATATTACTGGTTTTAAAGATGTTTATTTAAACAGGGCAATATAAAACACCTTCTTTGTTATATTATATTGGAGTGAGAAGTCGTTTATAGAACGTTATTATCAAATTTATAATGTACGATAATTTGTACTGAAAAACGATAATTTCAGACTCTCTGTACGATATTGTGGGATTTTGGATCTGGCAACACTGCACCCAGGTGACGTCTTCCAAGATTACATTTGACTATAAACCGGCCACACCCACGTTGTGTAAGAAAAGTTCCTTTCTAATTTAAGACATGAAAGGGAATCACCTGCTGGAATAACTCCATTCAGGTTGTGGCTCATTCCACAGTTTCTAAACCTGGAGAGGGTTACATTTAGTCTTTGTGTTGCTGCACTTAAAACTCTTTCATATGGTAGAAATTCCCAGGTGACTATCTCCACTCACTTGGTCTATTTTCCGTCAACCACCTTTAAACTCATGAGCATGTTTTACTAAAACGGCACTTCCTATGTTAAGTATTCTGACTGTAAGGAGTCAAACTTTTTTTTTGCAATTTTAAAAGTTTACCAGTCGTCATCGACACAAACTTTATATATGTCAGCATGATGTCAGTCAGTCAGTTGGTTCTTGGAGAACAAAAGGCCTAGAAAGCTAAACTGCTCAGCATAAGGAAGCTTAGAGTGTCAGGAAAAAAACAAAAACCTCTTCCAGAGTAATTTCTTCAATGCTAATCTACTAGCTTTAGTTTGAATTTAGGCATTGAATGTTTTTTTTCTTTAAAATGAGGACATGTTTTGATTTTATTTTATTTTTTCCTAAAGCTCTTTGTGCCAAATCCCTCTCACATAAAGCAGTTCATTAGTTTTATTACTGACAGTTTCAGTACTTTCCACAATGAGCCGTTTCAGGGCTCTGCCAGTTTAAGAAAATAAGCTGGAGCTGGCCACGCCCACCCATCCCCCATACAGCTGCTATGAGCTGAATCCTGATTTGAACCTCTATAAGTGTGTTTACATGCAGCCAGTAACCCTTTAAAAACCCGAATATTCACAATAACCCGGTTCTGCAGGTCCTTGTAAACACCGCCAAAAACCCGGATATGCTCATAACCGGGTTTTTAAAAACCCGGTTACTACACCTGGGGTAACCCTTTTCTAACCCGAATGTTTGGTCGTGTAAACGCATACCGGGATATCCCCATCAAAGCGTGTGTTCTGCGCATGCTCTGTTCGCAAGGAATCTTGGTCTTTTGAGTAGCGAGACGTCTTGTATGCGCCAGAACTCCGGAAGTAAACAACAAGTTGGGAGCAACATGGCGAGTCGCGGCACAGCACCACACTTTTGGAGTGACGAAGAAACTAAAGCGCAAAGAAACGCGGTCGCTATCTCTTCCGAACTGGGAAACATGTTGTTGTTTTCACGGATACCGGAACAAGAAGAACCGGAAATGACTCATATTGCGTCTGGACGTAGTCCATACGTCCTGACGCTACCCCAACGTCCGCAGTTAAATCGGGTTATGCAAGTTAGAGGTAACTCTTTCTATTTATGCTTGTAAACGGGTTATTCTGATCAACTCAGAAACCCGAATCCCGACCTTAACCCGATCATAACCCGGATATTGGCTGCATGTAAACGTACTGTATGCCTGAGCAGGTATGGAGACACGCAACGCCACCATGCGTCGACGCAAGGGCTCTGCAGCAGACCCACAGACGCTGACGGAGACGAGCCCAATTTTTTAACTGTCGCTCAAAAGCGACAGAGACTGCAAGCCTGTGATTGGTCAGGATGTCGCTTCCTTTAAATTCAACAACAGCATCGCTATTCCCGCCCTCAAAAAAATAAAATGAGTGCCGAAGATATTAGGCAGCCTGGAAAGTCGCACGATAGTCACAACATCACGCGAGACTTGAGAACAAGAAGCGGGAAGTGACTCTATTGTTTACACGTGATCCGACTTGCCGTCGTGTTTTGTGAGACTTTAATTCATTAAAAATAGCTAACTACGCTATTTATTGGAATATTTTAAGATCAATAGTACTTTAAAGTTATCAAAACTGGGCGGGTTTGTGCCGTAAAGCCGTTCCGCGTCGTAATGTCAGTTGTAGTACTCCACAATGCTGTAAACAGCTACAGTGCCACAGCGCTCAAGATAGACATGGCGCGGCGCTTCTGGGACGTGGCACGGTGCTCCCCGTGCGCCCACTCTCATTTACTATAATGGCTTCAATTTATAATGATGCCCGGTGTGCCCCAGGCTTCACACGTCAGAAAGGTTCGATTTGCGTCAAAAATGCAAGTTTTTGAAACTTGGGTGAAACTAAAAATTGTTGTTCCCATTTCATTAGCTTAAAATGTGAATTAGTAAACATTTTTTTCATCTTTTCTTTATGAATAAATTCAAATAATAAAAAATAAAAAAGTCAACGTTTTATTCAATGTTTTCCCTGGATTTAGCAAAAAATTCCAATGTGTCACAATGGTCTGAGCCACGTCCTTCTTCCCTTAAACAGAGCTTGTAATCGTTGTAGTTTAGTTTTGTGGAACTTGAATAACAAAATTAAGGAAAACATTAGTGCAAATTACCTATCTGTCTGCGATGGACAACACTAGGAGGGGACTGACAATGACTGGGCTCAGCTATAGGAACAGGAGACACTTCGTCACTGTCTGACACTTGCTCCAGGTCAGGCTTGTAGATGTCGTCATCAGAAATCCAAGAATGAGAATGCTGCAAAAAGAGACGTTTTTAAATAAAATGCATCCATGTTGATGTACAAACTGTTAAAGATCATTTTAAGGGTCACAGAAAATACAACAAAGCAGGAATAGTAAATAACTGATTTCTTGCAGGAAACGCGTGTTATCTTAACCAGCCTGAACAGAATAGCCAGAGTTTGGCAAGAAAGGTTTGAGGAAAATGTTTCAACACATCCTGCAGATGTCCCCGTTAGGAAATCATATGCTAATAGAAAACGTGACTTGGACTTCTGGAGCAGGTGAAGCAGAGAAACTCTCTGTACTTTATTTTATCACCAACATCTCGCCACAGACTGCTTCATTTCTAACTTGCTGGAGATGGCAATCTGACATTAACCAAAGACTATTGTAAGCGCTCACGGTCATCTTTAGAGAATTAAAGCAGAGAAGCGAGACAGAACTTCACACTTTTTCGGGAATGTTAACACAATGATTTCCAGGATTCACTGTAGCATCCTGTTTAACATTTCCTTAGTGGGAATATCCATGCAGCAATTCAAGTGAATGCTCAATTGTGCATGAACCCCATCTGTATAATCCAGAAAATCTGCATGCTACTTGTCTTTCTCATACTTACTGACAGTGAATCTAAGGAGAGTTTCCTGCTAGCGATGGTCGCAGAACGCTGAGATGCTCTGCGTGACAGAAATTCTGTGTTGGGCTTCTTTAAATTGTCTGCTTGCTTCATTTCCTGGACCGGCTCTGCAGTTTCCTGAACACCAGCCACTTGCTGCTCCCCTGTAGGCTGAAGGGGCTTGCTGACTGAAGGGACCACCTCGGTTTCTGATGGTAAATCAGAGGTTACACCCTGGATCTCAGTTTGCTCCTCAGCTGTTGGCAGCTGGATGAAGGAATTTGGGAGCCGCTCCACCAAATCTTGGGACGGCATCTGGTGACTTTGGATTTCGCTGTACGAACTGCTGAAATTGGCAATCTCTGAGAAAGGATCAGCTCCTGTGCTGGAGACAAACGAGTCTTCTCGCATGGAGTCCTGACTGCACTGACCGCTCTCACAGAAATCAACCAGTAAACTGTCGAAAAGACAGATAAAATATGTAGAGTCACTTTAATGAATCTTGTTATGTTTAGTAGATTGTGTCAAATATGTGGTGCACATCTCATCTTTTGAGAAACAACATTACTAGAAAAGACTTAAAAATCCTTAATCATCTGCAGAGATGTTAACATTACATGTTTTAAAAATGAAAAAGCTATTGCTCGTAAGTATATTTAGAAAGATAGAAAACAATCTTTTATATAACGCCTCTCAGGATAAAAATCACGAGGTGCTTCACCAACAACACAAAAAAAAACTATTAAAATATAAAAAAGATTTCAAAATTTGGTAAAAAATATATGTTTAAAAATGAGGAAATAAATGATTTATAAATATTTAGCTGCCATAGTCACAACCTTCTGACCCGAGTTATTGTAAAATCTAAAAATGTCCCTAAAACGTGTTTTTAACAAACATGACAGCATAAAGGAGACACTGGATTTGCTTGTGAGTATTTCTACGTATAAAATGAATGATCTTAATACATTTAGCATCTTTACTCTTTTAGGCAGAGTGTGAAACTAAATGGTTGCCAAAATTAAAGTACTGTAAGTAAAAAGTAATTTTGGAGCAGGTGTGGCGTTTGCAGGCCCCGTAAATATGCTTCATATCAGGCATGTCCAAAGGGAGGCCCGGGGGCTATTTGTGGTCCTTGGAGTGATTTTCTGTGGCCCCCAATTGCTTTTCTAGAACGGTGGAGTTTTTTCTCTTAAAGAGAAATTTTATCGTTTTTTTTTTCTTCTGATTTACACTGATATGCCTATTTTGGACTAAAGTAAACAAACAGAATCAGAAAGTTAGTTTTACTTTTTTAAATTATAAACCATTTACATTTTTTTTTCCAGTGACGACTTTGACCCTCGCCTTGAAAAGTTTGAACACCCCGTTCTATAACATCACTACGCTCACAAAACACAGATTATTTTACAGTTCTTGTTTTTAACAGAAACTGTTGGGCAATAGTTTAATTCACAAAAAGCTAGTATTTTAAAGTTTACCTGAATCAGAGTTTAGAGACCCTGTCTAGTTTACCTCAGCAGGAAAGTCAGTGTAGGATGAATTTTATAACTAACAATAACAACAGAAGGTGTGTTAGGATAAAAAGCCCAATATGCAGAAAAACAAGTTAAAAAAATCGTAAAAATGTAGAAAATTGTTCTTTGGTTATTTTAAGGGTTTTGTGGGGACAAAAATATATAAAACATCTCCTTTAATTGCCCCCTTTTAAATGCTTGAAACAACTCCAGAATTATAAATACCAACGTACTCTTTCTGAAGTCTTCTGGTGCTGATGCTGACGGATTCGTCCAGGTCACCTGACGACCACTGGTCCCCTGTGGGGCTGCGGGGGTCCTGACCCTGCAGAAGGCTATCAGAGCTCAAGCTGGAGGACAGGTGCGAGGACCCTGTCGTGTCCAGACTTAAGTTAGATGAGTGAAGTCCAGTTCTTTCTTCTCGTGACTCTGCTGTCGTCTTTGACGGCACAACCGGGCAGACTTTCTGCACGTCCACAGCCTCGGACGAGCCTGATGACTGGGACGCTGTGTCCCATGACTCTTTACGTGTTGGCTTGAAGTTAGTATGGTCTCCGCCATTAACAGACGGGGCAAGTACCTCCACCTGAGACAGGGGGCACAGTCCAGCAAGAGCCAGAGGGGTGGTGGTCCATTCGTTGAGAACAGCTGACTTGTAAGACAGGTTAAACGTGAGCGAGGCTAGACCCTGGACGTAGCTGAGCAGAACTTCTCGCTCCTCTTCGTTCAGAAGCAAGGCACTGGGTTGGTAATGGGCGCGCAGCTTGGAGTCCTCCCGAAACAGAGAGGCGAGGTAGCACTCCAGCAGGCCGTGGTTGAGTGCCAAGCGCAGCCACGCTCGGCAGCGACCCACATCTGTGCAGAGGAAACTGATCTTCTCCAGCTCTGTGATCACGTCTCTGCCCATTTAACAAGGTTGAACAACACAGATTACAACTTTGATCAGTTTTTAGGGTGTTTTAGATCTGCTGTGATCTTTTTTTTTCTAACATATTTTGTTTGTTCATCCTGTGCGTTTCTTCTAACTGCATTATTTGGTTTTAAAAATAAATTAAAAATAGGTAAAACAACATTTTCTGTGTTAAAAAATAACCAAGTAATGCTGCTGCGATCTGTTCCAACCTACCGGTGAGTGACGGTCTTAAGAAGGCTCCAGAAAAAAGGCTGAGGGAGGGGGCCTCGATCGCCCTTCCTGCTCCGGCCTCCAGCTTCAGAGCGGATGCATTTACTCTTGATTCCATGGATGAAGATGGCCTCCAGGGCACAGCAGAGGAGGTTAGCATCCCCATCGTCACTGGTAACCACAGCATCCGATGTTATGTAACGTTTCTGCAGGGCCTTGAGAGACTGTGCCAACCTCTCTTTAATCTAAAAGGAGGAAACAAAATACTATTTAAAAAAATCATATATTCAAAAATAAGAGCTGTATATGTGTAAACAAGAAACTAATCTTGATGCGCTGGTAAGTAAACACCCAGCACACGTTTGGCATTCCAGGGCATGGTGTGATGAGAAAGATGTAGGGTAAAAGAGAAAGCTGCTCCATTATGAAACACAACCAGCAGATTATCCCCCTACCGTCACATGCTATCCTCCATCAGCTGATAAAGATGGTAAAAAAATAAATAAATAAAAACACCATAAATCCATAAAAAACAAAGCTTCATTGTGCAACATCTTGTGGAAAATAAGTTGATTCGTTGAGCAACAACGGACACTTTGAAAAGAGCTGAACTCTGAAGAACAGTTTTTCTGTGTATGGTGAACAAAACCGAGCTATAAATCTAATAAACAGCTCTAACGCCTGTAATATGTCTGCTTTTACCACAAAAAACATAAATATGGTAGTGCATAGTAAACTTCAGTCTAAACCTAGAGTTAACTGCATCAAAACAAAAGTAAATGCACTGCAGACTATGGTTTTTAAAGGCATATCCATGGTTTTTTGTTACTATTTTTTTTACTGTTATTTGCTTTCCTCAACTGATCATTATAAATCATGTGAAGTAAAAGAAGAGGAAAATCAATTAGAACATAATTCATTAGTCAGCTTAAGTATTTTATTCCGTTTATTTAAAAAAAACTATTTTATTTGAACAACTGGGGGCAGCAGTAACTCAGGCGGTAGAACGGGTTGTCCAGTAACTGGAAGGTTACAGGATCGATCCCGGCTCTGACCAGAGACTGCTGCTGTTGTGTCTTTGGGCAAGGGTCCTTGCTGGTGGTGGTCGGAGGGACCGATGGGGCCTGTGTACAGCTGTGGCTACATCATAGCTCATTCCCACCGGTGTGTGAATGTGTAAATGGCTGATTGTGTTGTGAAGCACCTTTGAGGGTTGTAGAACCCCGAGAAGGCGCTAGACAAATACAGGCCATTTACCAACTTCCCCCATTTGGCTTCTAGCCTTTCCACGTCTTTTTTATTGTCATTAATGTGCTAATAAAACGACCATTTTATTTAATTTAAACACAAATATGTTTTTCAGACAATATTCATTCTGCATCTGTTCAGTTTATAGATAAAACAAAATATATTAAAAATTAATTTTTAACAGGAATAACCTTTTAGAGTCCTCTCAGGCCCTTATTATGTCAAACGAAACAAATACTTTTTAAAGGAATGCCACTAATGCACGCGAGTTGTGGAGCAGGTTTGTGAGGGGAGGGGTCATTTTACTGGCTGTAAACATGAACTGTATAAGTCTCTTTTCCGTCTTCTAATTTATGTTTTCTAATATTACAACTAATAACATCAAACACTGGTTCACTTCGGAACGCCTAAACTACCCATTACAGATGTATCTACTAACAATACCATTAAAATTCAGCAAATATGAATGTTTAGTGGTAGATTTATGCAAATAGGTCGGTAGGAAGAACCAAGGTTGGTCTAACTCTTTGCTGAATTGACAGAATGTAATTGCAAATATGATCTCTTTTCCATAATAAATAATTACCCCGCTTATTTTTACATCTTCTGCTGTTAATTTAAAAGTAAAAATCCCTTAAAAACGAGCTCTGCTCTGACCAAGCTGAGGTTAGTGAAGGTTTGCTGAACTCTGTCGAGGACAGATCAATGGGACAAAACCAGAACAAGCCTGCTTTAAGTGTCCGTATCATTTCACAAGAGTGCAAACAACAACACATAAGTAAAGTCTACATATCACAAAGCTTGCTTGTGATCTTACCTGTTTGGTATCTTTGGCCTCTAGTGGTGTTTCTGGCATCTGTGTGGCGAGCATGGCACTTCTAAGGAAGGCTTACGTCCACATAGCACCCTAAAACACATACAGAGTTATTCCCTTGACACAGAGAATGTTATAAAGCAGCTCTCTGCTACTATGGCGTTTGAAATGTCATCTGGTATCCAGACTGAAAGAATAAGCAATGCAAGCCTTTTGTGCTCCTAAACCGGCTGGATCTTCATTCTTTACTTCACTTCCCAGCATATGATTGTTTTTCCTCATCACGAGAATCTACACTGTGACATATTTGCAGCATCATGGTTTCTGCGAGTAACCACTGAGTAATCGAGTCATGTGAGACACTGATAAAACAAGCCGTCTGCAGGGAAGTAGGTAGAAACGTTTCAGAAATAACTTCCTCTAATCAAATGAGAGCCATTGGAGATCAAATCATGCAGCTATATAATCAATAAATAAAACTACCTGAAGATCACATCTGAATTGTACTACCAGCTATAACTATACACAAGTTTTGCACATGGTGAGCATGTGGTGTTAGTTTTTAGACCACGCCACATTCACATATTAAAACTGATTTCTACGACTGTCACTTTAAATCTTTGCTTTTAGATGTGGGAGCATTAAACCACAAAGAACATAAATAAATCAGTGCTGCGTTTGGACAACACAAATAACATCCGTGAATTACAAATAGCGTGCTGTGAGTGTTAGATTTTAGAGCACAAACCAACGTTATCTTTTAGCATCAGTTGCTTCCTTACCGAAACAGGCTGGCTAACCTGTTAAAAATCTGCTAAAACGATCGCGTATCCTCCGTGAATTCTTCTAAACTCGGTGAGCTGAAATAAAAAATATTTCAGTCCGTACAATCGCTCTCCATGACTTCTATTAGAACGCCCGAAACACAAAAAAAATCTCCAAAACTTAGAAGCAAGTTGGACACTCGAGCTGGATTCTTGTCTTACCGAAGAGCGGTGCATCATGGGAAGTAGAATACTTGTGATGCCTTCACGTTACACCACAAACATCGTATAAAACACAAGATGGGCCAAGCCACGGCGATTTTACGGAGGAAAATATGTTTTAGTCGCATACGAGCTCTAATCACATTCTAACATTTACTGTTATGTCGTGTCATAAATCTGTTAGTATATGTCCACCACTGGCAGCCCAGGTACAACGCTGTATGTAACATTTATTCGTAAAGAATTTTGTAAACTCTTTATATTAAAACGAAACAAACATAGCTCAAATATTTTACCAAGAAAAGCGAACTGTGTTGTTCAAGCTGCGTTAAGTAATAAACGTGTAGAGATGACAACAGTTCGCGCTTACGAGCTGTACCTAAAGGCAGCACGCGAGCGACGCTGTTCCGAGTCAGAATCAGAAGGTTTTATTGACATCTGTGCGAGAATCACAACATTAGGAAACTGTTGCGGTAATTGGTGCAAGAAAAAAATTAATGATACGCAAAATTAGAATTGAGAAATACGCAAAATGAAATTATAATAATACAGAGAATCATGTTGCTTCTTTTCTTGAGGTGAGAACTTCGCAAATAAACACTAGTGTTCTGTATAAGAATAAAAACAGTCCGGTGAGTTTTACTTCCACTCCTTCTCACGTTTTAAATCATCCCTCAATGTAAAATATGTTATCATTATTGCAAAAAAATAAAACAACGTGACTAAACAACAGGGTTTTCAAGGAATGGTAAAAATAAAATAAATAAAAGGGCATAAGGAAATTAAACTAATTTGAGAACAATATATTTTTCAACAGCTATGTATATTTACTTTACTTAAAAATCATATTGTCTGGATAAGCTTATATTAACCATGATTATGTGAGACTCATCTTCCAGAATAAACACACCAACCACTATAAAACACAGGAATAATTTAGCTACTGAAGTGTATGCTGCGAGTGAATGGCCTACCAATAAAGTAGTTGCGTCATTTGTAAAGCCTTCAACCTTTCCTGTTGCAAGGTGAAAGTTCAGTTCGTGACAGTGGTGAACTCGGGCACGCGCGTTTTCACTTTCCCTGATGTGGGCAGCGCAACAGTGACATTCCAGAAGGTTACATCATGTTGAATCACAGGTTATTCAAATAACTAATCAGATTTATACTATTGTAATGCTAATTAAGTTTTTAAAACGTGGTGAATGTTATGTTATCTTAATTCTTTCGGACTCACTAGCCTATTTAATTGATTCAAATGCGTTATAATATTATTATTTGGCGTTGGCTTGAATTTAAACCTCAATTAAAGTTTAATTAAAAACATTGTATTTATTAAAATGTTTTTATTGTATATATATATTTTATATAAAACTGTCTTTCAAATCTTAAGTCTTAAGTCTAAGATACAATAGTTTATGACCTGGTGTTTTCCAGGTGTTTAGAAAATGAAAAATGTGTCTCAGCTTTATAAGAGCTGCTGCAGGTCAGCTCCAGCAGAACATCCAAAGACATCTGAAGAGTTTGCTTCCTACTGAAGAAGATTTTTACACACTCTTATTAAAAATGCTGAGCAGGGTTTTGTTTGCCTGTGTGTGTCTGGGTCTGTACAGCGCATGCTCCTCTCTGAGCTGCAGGTGGATGGATCAAAAATTCAGTCAGTTCAGTGGAACATCCTTAGACCTGCTGGATATGATGGTGAGTGGACTCTTGGTAACATGTTTACATTCTGGTGACGTCATTGTTGAATACAACAGCTGATGTGTTGTGTGTGTGTGTGCTGCAGGCTAATAACGCCACTAACAGCACTGGGGCTGAGGAGAACACTGTAGGCTTCCCTCATCATCTGTACCACCAGGCCTCCAAAGCTTCAGTGAGTCAGTCTCATTTCTGTCCATGGAAAAGCTGAATGTGGGTCAGTGGAATTAGGAAACTTTAATCAATAATCTTTCTGCTCCAGGCGGAGGATAAAGTAGCATTCGTGGTCCAGATTCTGAAGGAGGTGTCCTCCCTGTTTGAGGAGGACCACAGCCCTTCATCTTGGGAGGAGACCACAGAGGAGAACTTTCTCAGTGTCATCACCCAACTGGCTGATGAGCTCCACTCCTGCGTAGGTCCACTTTCACTGACACTTTGGCAAGAATACATTTTTTTTGTTTATGTTGAGTTTGTTTGCAAATTATGTTTTGATGAGAAAACGTTTCCTTTTGGAATGAATTCAGGTTGGAGGTCAGGGCCACATCAAGAAGAAGAACACAAAGCTGCACATGTATTTTAAGAGACTGTCACACCACATCCTGAAGAAAATGGTGAGTCTTTTTTCCTTCTGAGATTTAAACATAGTAGTAGTAGCAGTGATGCTGATGACCCTGTGGTGTGTGCAGGGCCACAGCGCTGAAGCCTGGGAGCTGATCAGGAGGGAAATCAAAGCTCATCTGATCAGAGCAGACCATCTGGTCTCATCTTTACTCACCAGAAACTGACAACTGGACCCTGATCTACCTCTCACATGCAGCATTATTGCTTTTTTTGTCATTTTTTACATCTAGTTGTCTATTCATTATTTATTGGTTTTTATTTAAAGAATTTATTTTCCTATATATTTATTTTTTACATTTTTTAATTATTCCAGTCCATTGTGGCTGTTATTAGTTTAAATATTTTTTCATGTATTATTTAGATTTGATAACAATAAAACTGTATTTTTGAGTAATTTAAACACATATATATATATATTTTATTATTTAAAGATATTTATAAAGTTTTGAATTACCTGAATGGAATGTTTTATATTTTTATACCGTCTACAGTCGTCTAAATAAAATGCTTTGAAAAAGAAACAATTGTATATTTGTTCTTGAACAACTGTTACATGTTCACGATGAATTATGAGTTTTAATGAGGATTTAAACCAAACTTCAGAAATGTTTTTAGAATAAACTTAATCAGAGATTGTTGTCGCTCCCTGGAGCTTAGCACGGCTAAATCTAACATAACACTTTCTGAGGGTCATAGTAAGACACTAAATGGATCTGGAGCCATGCACCATTTTATCATCAGTGTGAACAAGGATGGAAGCAGAATGGGGGTGAGAGCGAGGGGCAAAGGTGATTGATATTACGCAGGTGATGTTATTGATGTGGGATTGAAACGAATACTGTCAACATTAATGCTATTTTAGCAAATATTTTAAATATATCATTACTGTTTTACTGTATTGATTTAAAATTAGTGGTTGTTTTGACGCAAAATTTGAAAACTCAAGAGAAAACTTGAAATCTTCTGCTTCAATCAGTCTTAACACCATTTTGGTGACCAAAGTGTTAGATTTAGGACTTCCTCTCTTCACTGCCTTTGGATCAAGGACTTCTTAAGTGATCACACATTCAGAAGGTCTTGACAGGCCCGTACTTCTCCACTCCCTTCAAACTCAGCAGTGGTGCCCCACAGAGCTGTGTGCTGAGCCCTCTGCTCTACACCCTCTACAAATACCACGGTTGTAGGGCTTGTCTCTGCAGGAAATGAGTCTGCCTAAAGGAAGAAGTGGAGCGGCTGAAAGTCTGGTGTAGGAATAATAAATCGGTCCTTAACACAGCCAAGACCAAGGAGCTCATCGTAAGATAAGACAAAAGACAACATCCCTTTTATCATAAACGAGGACTGTGTGGAGAGGATCTCATACTTCAGCTTCTTAGGGGTCACCATTAAGGAGGACTCGCATCACTGAGGTAGTGAAGAAGTTTGATGAGGTTACTTAGAAAGAACAGCATTGCTTAGAAACTGCTGCTATAATCCTACTGCGGCACAGAAGAGGGCATCCCGGTCTACAGTTTGATAGCTGCACAGCAGCACGGGGTTATCAAGGCTGCCCAGAGGACAGCTGGCTGTCCACTCCCCTCTCTAGAACAACTTCAGTCCCTACTGCCTCAGGAAAGCTGAGAAAATTATCCTGGACCCAACACACCCTTGACATGCTTTTTTTGAACTCCTTCCTTCAGGCAGACGTCTCAGATCCATGAAGACTAAAACAGATTGGCTGTATTATGACCCCGGCTCTCTAGGAGAGATGAGGTTAGGGGAGTAATAAAATTGGTGTGCGGGTGAAATAATAACAAAGTGCTGTGTCGCTAAAATAACAAAGGATTTTATTACAAAACAGAGTATTTATAACGATAATAAATTATATATATATACATAAAACGAAAAGGAGCTGTATACAAAAGAAAAGGGGAAGAACGGAAAAAGCTAACCCAGAAGGGGTTGGGGATGAAATAACTGTAAATATTAAGATATTTTCTGCTTATCAGGAAAGCTCAGGGGGGATCTAAAGTCAAAGTCAAAGACGGTCTGAAGTCGAGAAGCCAAATTGTCTATTCCTAAATCCTAAATCCTAAATCCTAATGAGTGTGTAGCCGAAAACGAACGAGCAACACGTGGTTTGCCAAACAAGCGATACGAAGAGAAGAGAACAGTATAAACTCAACTGAGTCTACACTACCCTGCACCTTCTCATTGACTAGATGCCGGAGAGCTGCTTTTAACACAGACCAGGTGATGACTAATTCGGATCAGCTGGGAAGGGAACCGGATGAGGAGGGAGCAGCGGAGGCCATCTAGTGGCTGTGTAGGTGAACGTACGTAACAGGCTGATTCGGTGCTAAATGGTTCATCTGAGCAATGGGCCATTCCCATCTGTACCGGGTCGGCCTGGGCCGGGTAGCGTAGGTTGTTTACATATCTGGGTGGCCTGGTATTTTTCCGGGCCAACCAAGGCTTCTCGGCCCTCTTCTCGAGGGGGTCTGCTTCAGGCCGACCAGGGCCAACACACCCACTGATGACAGCAAATTCACACCTTCCATTAGAGCAAGCCTCTGATTGGTGGGTAGAATCAGCCCAAATGGGCTTAAGACAAGGATGTGTGGAATCAACCGGGCCAGGCTGGGGCCGACTGGGGCTACCCGGCCCGGGCCGACCCGTTACAGATGGGAATGGCCCACAAGTGCACCTTCATAATAGAAAAATTACAATAAAACGAGCGTGGATGGAAAATACTGTGATTTTTGATATACAAATGTTGAGATGAAATTGAAAAACTTGAGGATTTGTATTTTATTCTGTCTCTTTGTTTAATTCATCCTGAATGGAAACAATTCTGTTGCACAAAGTTTCATTGATGCAATGTATCGATGTACCGATCTGCAGATGGATTCTAAACTTCTTTACGAACAGGCCCCAGGTGGTGAGAGTGGGTAAACACACTTCCTCATCACTCATCCTAAACACAGGTACGCCCCAGGGTTGTGTACTTAGCCCCCTCCTATATTCCCTGTTCACACACGACTGTGTTGATGAGTCCAACATCGTCATCAAGTTTGCGGATGATACGACCATCCACCTGCAGCTCAGAGAGACCATCATAGGGCTCATCACAGGGAATGATGAGACAGCCTATAGAGAGGATAGGCCTGGATAATAACCTGTCTCTCAACATCAGCAAAACCAAAGAAATGATAGTGGACTACCAGAAACGACCAGTCAGGGAACACCAACCCATCCACATCAACGGTGTCATGGTCGAAAGGGTCAGCAGCTTCAAGTTCCTTGGAGTCAACATCACTGAGGACTTCTCCTGGACCCTCCACACAGACGCTGTTATCAGGAAAGCTCGCCAGCGGCTTTACTTCCTGAGAAGGCTAAGGAAGTTTGGCATGAACACTAGTATCATCTCAAAGTTCTACAGGTGTGCTATTGAGAGCTTGCTGTCGAGCTGCATCACAGTTTGGTATGGAAGCTGCTCTGCCAGCAGCCGTAAATCACTACAGAGGGTGGTGAAAGCAGCAGAGCACATCACTGGCGCAAGGCTTCCTGCCATTCAGGACATTTATCTCCAGCGATGCCTCCGGAAAGCACACAGCATCATCAAGGACCACAGCCACCCAGCGCATCAGCTGTTCTCCTCATTACCATCTGGCAGACGTTACAGGAGTCTGCCTGCTCGGACTACGAGACTTAAAAACAGTTTCTACCACCAAGCCATACAACACCTCAACCATTACACTTAAACACACACTTAAACACACACAACACAGGATACAGATGTTACCCTGCAGCTCCACAAGTAAAATTTAATCTGCACTGGTTACGTCATTTTAAAGTAACTACTCACTTTTTTTTAGATATATTTATATTTAGTCATCTATACTTACTTATCTATTTAGTAAGCTTTTACTTTTAGCATGACTCTCTAATATTTTGCTTTTACTGTATTAAACCTTCTTCTTTTTTCTATTGTATTATGCTGCTGAGAGACCGCTGCTCGTCAACCACATTTCATTGCAATGTTGACCCTGTGCTAACTTGCATATGACAAATAAAACAAATAAAACAAATAAAAAAATGTAAGACTAACATTTTCATCATGCAAATTATTTCCTTTATTGTAAAATGTGATAAACATCTTTACATTTTTTGAAAATGTTTTAAGAATATTTTTCATTTGAATCATCCGTACAATAAAAGCTGAAACAATAGTTCAGTAAATATGTAAATAATTATAAGCGGTAAGAAATGTGTAACAATCTTTCAATAAATAAAACCTAATAAAATATTTGGATAAAAACATGAAAACAATAAATAAAAAAATTAGCTTTTATGTGAGAGGTAGATCAGGGTCCAGATGTCAGTTTCTGGTGAGTAAAGATGGGAGATTGTCTACTCTGATCAGAAGAGCTTTTCTTCAGCATTTCATCTGACAGTCTCTTGAAATACTTCTGCAGCTTCACATTCATCTTCGTGTGGCCTTGACCTCCAATCTAAATTTATTCCAAGAGGAAAAGTTAGAAAGTAAAACCAACATCTTTGTTCAGGTTTATTCATGTTTAGTTTATAAAAAGTTGGTTTAAAGATGTAAAAAAAAAAAATGCCCCAGGCTCAGTGAAAGTGGACCTACGCAGGAGTGGAGCTCTTCAGCCTGTTGGTTGATGACGCTGAGAAAGTTCTCCTCTGTGGTCTCCTCCCAAGATGAAGAGCTGTGGTCCTCCTCAAACAGGGACAACACCCCCTCCAGAATCTGGACCATGAACGCTACTTTATCCTCCGCCTGGAGTAAAAAGATTATCGATTAAAGTTTCCTATTTCCACTGACACACATTCAGCTTTTCTATGGACAGAAATGAGACTGACTCACTGAAGCTTTGGAGGCCTGGTGGTACAGATGATGAGGGAAGCCTATGATCTCCACAGCCTCAGTGCTGTTAGTGGAGTTATTAGCCTGCAGCACACACACACACACACACACACACACACACACACACACACACACACACACACACACACACACACACACACACACACACACACACACACACACACACACACACACACAAGACATCAGCTGTTGTATTCAATAATGACGTCACCAGAATGTAAACATGTTACCAAGAGTCTTCTTTGTCCTCCGAATGTTTTATTCTAAACTAAACATAAGTAGTCTAAACCAGATTTTAATTAAAACTTTATTTTTTCAGTAATTCATTTTAAGAGAAATTCTACTTTTTTTCCACACAGATGGAATCACCTTCCTTATCTGCCCCAACTTTAACTTTTTGATCAAAATGCATGTATTCATCTTTCTTCATATGTTTCTCATACTGCACCTTCTGTAAAGCCTAGTCTTTAATTTAGCATTTTTATCTGGTTTTCTTCGTGCATTTTCTAATTTAATTATACAGTTATTCACACTGAATTGCCTCTGTGTAGGAAATGTGCAGTATAAATAAAGTTGCATGCCATGTTTACATTCAGGGGGAAAGGATCAGCCATTCAAATCTATTAAGTTTTAGGAAGTGGCTTTTAAATGACAATAATAACAACAACAACAACAATAAACATTTGCTTTTGTTCTTCTTCTTCTTATATTATTATTATTAACAATAATAATAATAATAATAATAATAATAATAATAATAATAATAATAATAATAATAATAATTAACATGTATTATTGTTCTTTTTCTTCTTCTTCTTATGTTATTATTATTATTATTATTATTATTATTATTATTATTATAAACTGTTGAAGTTGATACACGCCAAGCTATAACCTATATCATTTGGCCATTTTCTGTTTCCGTATGAATACATTTTCTCCAACATTTACACCACAATGGCGTCTCACGATAAGTAAACATAAAGAGAAACACTCATTAAACCGAATTTAGTCGCTGAATGGTGATGGGGCTTCTGCAGATGGGTCGGCTTGGTTCTTCTGAAGGAGCGTCAGCGCGAGACGAAAGCAAAGCAATAACAGCTGGTTTAACAGCAGTGAGATGAAGTTTCGCCTCCGGTGTATTTGGATGATATTTTGAGCACGACTTCCACAATTATTTAACCTTTCTGTTTTACTTTTCTGACCTCAACTTTTTAATTCCATAAAATTAGTCTGACTAATTTTACAATGTCAATACGCGTTCACGCACAGCCTACCGACGCATACACAAGCAGATGTGAACAAAAATGTATTTAATTAGTTTTCCGTTTGCTTTTTAAAATGCACTTATTTTTTAACATGCGAAGCAATTCAGGGACAGTTTCTTACTGTGTTTTATATATTTTTTATTTCTTTTTGCATGTTTAATGTTTAAGAGTTCCGGGTTTGATTCAAATCAAGATTTAAGGGTCGCGCAAAATACCGAATAAAGTCACTTATTTATAATAAAAATGTACACAACTCACCAGGTGATACAGAAATATATAAACAATCATAAAGCTGTTCATTTCTTGAGCATTTTTAATATTTTAGAAACTGTTTCTGATTTCATTATTTCGTCTCTGCTCCTTTTATCAATGTTTTGGACCGCGTGACCGCCTCCGCGTGAACGATCCGCACTCATTCATCCTCATAATAAACCATGCGTGAGATTGCAGCAGCAGGTCATAAACAGGGAAAGTTACATCAGAGGAAAATGAAAGCACGACGCGCTCTGACGCCCATTCAGGAGAATCAGTCTCCGATGTTTCCTTTGAGTCTGCAGCGAGAGAAACAGCCTCTCATATTTCATTAATGATCAGTGTTTATTTTATTTTATTTTATTTCAGGAATTAGACGTCTCCTTATACGGTGATAAATTGCCCTATTTATTCATAAATATAAAAGGTCAACTGGTTAATTATGATTTAAACGCTTTTATTTATTTATATAGACCATTATTTATTATTATTTATTTGATGTTTTTTCAATGGTTTGAGATAAATAATTAAAATAAAAAAATAAAAATAGACCATTATAATATTTTCACGAACAGCATCTAATGGAGCTTCCTTAATAACTGACATTGGCTTTGACTATTTAGTAAAAAAAGAAAAGTAAAACATTTGAATTTTCCTAAAAATAAATGACAAAAAAAGCTGTAATTAACATATGGTCTCTCTAAATAATAAAAATGCACTTAGAATAAAACACAAGGAGGACATTTAGCATGTGACTGCATGTCTGATCCTTCTTTCCTAATAAATTAGATGTTAAAGAGAAGAAACGATCCTCTGTTTTTAGGTGAAAACCATCTGACAGTACTTTTGGTGGTCTTATGAATAAATTCATGTGAAACATGGAGCTTTTGTTTTCAGATTGATGAGCTGAAAGCCACGCTGACCTTCAGTCTAAAATGAAAAATGGGTCTCAGCTTTATAAGAGCTGCTGCAGGTCAGCTCCAACAGAACATCCAAAGACATCTGAAGAGTTTGCTTCCTACTGAAGAAGATTTTTACACACTCTTATTAAAAATGCTGAGCAGGGTTCTGTTTGCCTGTGTGTGTCTGGGTCTGTACAGCGCATGCTCCTCTCTGAGCTGCAGGTGGATGGATCAAAAATTCAGTCAGTTCAGTGGAACATCCTTAGACCTGCTGGATATGATGGTGAGTGGACTCTTGGTAACACGTTTACATTCTGGTGACATCATTGTTGAATACAACAGCTGATGTGTGTTGTGTGTGTGTGTGTGTGTGTGTGTGTGTGTGTGTGTGTGTGTGTGTGTGTGTGTGTGTGTGTGTGTGTGTGTGTGTGTGTGTGTGTGCTGCAGGCTAATAACTCCACTAACAGCACTGAGGCTGAGGAGAACACTGTAGGCTTCCCTCATTATCTGTACCACCAGGCCTCCAAAGCTTCAGTGAGTCAGTCTCATTTCTGTCCATAGAAAAGCTGAATGTGTGTCAGTGGAAATAGGAAACTTTAATCGATAATCTTTTTACTCCAGGCGGAGGATAAAGTAGCGTTCATGGTCCAGATTCTGGAGGAGGTGTTGTCCCTGTTTGAGGAGGACCACAGCTCTTCATCTTGGGAGGAGACCACAGAGGAGAACTTTCTCAGCGTCATCAACCAACAGGCTGAAGAGCTCCACTCCTGCGTAGGTCCACTTTCACTGAGCCTGGGGCATTATTTTTTACATATTTAAACCAACTTTTTGTAAACTAAACATGAATAAACCTGAACAAAGATGTTGGTTTTACTTTCTAACTTTTCCTCTTGGAATAAATTTAGATTGGAGGTCAAGGCCACACGAAGATGAATGTGAAGCTGCAGAAGTATTTCAAGAGACTGTCAGATGAAATCCTGAAGAAAATGGTGAGTCTTGGTCTGAGTTTTGGTCTGATGTAAAAATGACATTTTAAACATAAATGGTTTTGTGATGCTGATGACCCTGTGGTGTGTGCAGGGCCACAGCGCTGAAGCCTGGGAGCTGATCAGGAAGGAAATCAAAGCTCATCTGATCAAAGTAGACAATCTCCCATCTTTACTCACCAGAAACTGACATCGGGTCCCTGATCTACCTCTCACATGAAGAATTATTTTTCATAGCCAATATTTATTTATTTATCCATTTCTATTTGTATTGGAAAATATAAATCTTTACTAATTCGATATTTATGGTATAAAATGTTTGTTTTTTGCTTGCAATAAATAACTGAATAAAAGCCTCAAACGAAACATTTTGACTTTTATTTTATTCATAAAAGGATGGGACACATGTTAAACATGAAAAATTAGAATATGAAGTCTGAAGCAGACTGGGAGACCATCTAAAGGCTCAGGAACCCTTTGGTGCTCTGATTCATTAGCTGGTTGTAGAGTGAGAGACTTTTTTAATCTAGCATTTTGAGCCTTTTGACAATTGTCTGAGATTTATAATGTGAGATTTTCCTAAGCTGTAACACACAATCATCACAATTATAACACATAAGGCTTGAAATATCAGGATTTCCATGGAATAAGTCTGTCTCAAATATTAGTTTCACCTTTTAAGTTGAATTACTGAAGTAAATGAACTTTTGCACCATATTCTAATTTTCCAGTGAAACTGGAAGACAAAGTGTGTTTTACAGAACAGGAGAATGTTTTGTCACATCTTCTTACAGTGATCATAATGTGTAGCCCGAGGCAAACTTTAAAACACAATTTTCATTTGCAAACACTTATTTTATCACAGTTCAGGCATCAGGTATTTTATTTATTTATTTTTATATATTTTTTGCCTTTCTCATTTTTAAAACCCCTTGGGAGTTTTTCTTTGAAACTGTTAACTCTATCTATTTTGTATAAACATTTTCACGTTTTGTCTTGTTTTAGTTGCGTAGCAGTTCACCGACTGATTAAACACAAAAACAATTAGCACCTTTTGAACTAATGCGTTTTTTGTTAAATTAAAATGGTTTTATTCCGTCACCTTGTTACCTTAATGCTGCTTTTAACCAGCAGGCAGAGCACTTTTTCTCAAAAATAAATATATTTTTCCAAGTTAAAGTAAACATGTAAAATAAAATAAAACAAAATAAAATAAATAAAATATGAAAATCTGGAACAGAGCAACGCAGCAATTTACAAAACACCTATTTCTAGGGCAGTATCTGCTAATAATGACAAAAAAAAACCTTAGGGCAAATTGAGAAGAGAGAGAGAGAGAGATATGGAGAATAGGTTTTTAAGTATTTGAGAAAAAGCTCAACATAACGGTACGTTAACTTACATATATAACTACATGGCTCATCTGTTTCAGAATGACGTCACGCAGTTCTTGGATGATGATGATGATGATGATGCCATACGATCTTCTACTGGGGTTTCATGACTTTACAGTTAAAAACTGCTGCAAAAAATAGGTTCACTGAATTGAATCAATGAAACAAACGGTTGTTTATTTAGTTTTGTTGTTCAGTGACCAAGGTAAAACTAAACAAAGGCACAGCACAGCACCCAAAGGAGATTTTTCATTCGCTTGCGTGGCACTGATCTGCAAACGCATCAAACACAATTTTCTCTAATTTAAGCCGTTTAAATTAAATCAAATATGCGTTTTGTGACTTCCTGGAGACATTTAAACGAAGTTTAGAGCAAATACTCACGTCTAATGAAACGGACTGATCACCAACAGAAGGATCAGAGTCAACAGCTGCCTTTCAGTCGGCATTTCAGCCGTGTCAGAGCTGCAAATACTTTCATTTTCTGTTTAAAACCGGAACTTCCCTTTTATGGGGCAATGACGACACAACGGAGTAAACCGAAGGGAAGTGATGCAATCTGACTAGTCAAGTATTGTTTATTCCGGACTCTTAGTCCAATTCACAGAAGTAGAAAAACAGATAAGATAACATGGAATGACAACATGACAGCACGAGACAATAGCAAAAAACAGACAATTACAACACAGTGTGAAAATACAGCACAAATTATTGTAACTCCCTAACCTAAAACAGAAAATAAGACTATTATAGACTCTTAAAGACGGAACACAGTCAACAAGAACATGCATGGTCTGTTTTACACCTGAATTATGAATTAGAACATGTCCAATACTTCCACACCGAGCTTTATAGAATACTGGACTTGAGAACATACAGTCTTTTACTTTTGTTTTGATTATTATTAGCCTACTTTATCGGGCTTTGTGGTTGTTTTGATTCAGTCCGTACTGTTTCAGGTCTCAGTTACACACCTGTCTGCTCAGGTGAAATCCGCGCTGATGTCTGAAAAATGAAATGAGGTGTGCTTGTTTTTAAAAGAGCTGCTGCAGGTCAGCCACAGAACATCGGAGGACAGCCGAAGAGATTGCTTCGTCTTATAGAAGAGTTTTACACACTTTTATTAAAAATGCTGAGCAGGGTCTTGTTTGCCTGCGTGTGTCTGGGTCTGTACAGCGCATGCTCCTCTCTGAGCTGCAGGTGGATGGATCAAAAATTCAGCCAGTTCAGTGGAGCGTCCTTAGACCTGCTGGATATGATGGTGAGTGGACACTTCTGCATTTATTCTCATGAACTGAAGGTTTAACCATCTCCTGTAAATCTAATCTGAGTGTTCTGGGTTCAGGCTGATCATCAGATCAGTGAGGATGAAGAAGTGATTATTATTCCTTTCCCTCATTATCTTTACCGCCAAGCTTCCAGAGCCCCGGTAAGACACCAACTTCTGCAAAAATAAATAAACAAAATAAAATAAATGAATAAATAAATAAATGTAAATTTTTTAAATTTATTTTCTAATTTATGAATGTTTTTCTTCTTGCTCCAGATGGAGGATAAAGTAGCGTTCATGGTCCAGATTCTGAAGGAGGTGTCCTCCCTGTTTGAGGAGGACCATGTCTCGTCATCATGGGAGGAGGTCACAGAGGAGAACTTTCTCAGTGTCATCAACCAACAGGCAGATGAGCTCCACTCCTGCGTAAGAGTCATTCACATCTCAATGCCTTTACAGGTCTTTTTAAACCAGATTTTTAAACTAAAACGACCCTTTTTGATTTTGTTCTGCAGGTTGGAGGACACAGGTGGACAAACACGAGGCTCCACATGTATTTCAAGAGACTCTCACGCACTGTTTTTGGACAAATGGTGAGCCTGCCCTTCTGAACTTAATAAAAAATACAGATTCCTGATTCTTTAAACTTTGACTAATTTAAATGTTCTTGTGTGTGCAGGGCCACAGCCGTGAAGCCTGGGAGCTGGTTTTGAAAGAAATCAAAGCTCATCTGATCAAAGCAGACCATCTGGTGTCATCTTTAGTCACTAGAAATTGACATCTGACAAATATTTATTTATTTATTTATTTATTTATTTATTTATTTATTTATTTATTAATAAATTTGTTTTTTGTACATAAAATATCAACACAATAAAAAGAGGCTCAATACTGGAAGGTTGAAATCTGTTTATTACTACAAACATAACAAACACTGTTAGTAAACACCAGGTGAATGTGTGAAATATTCAAGTAAGCAAAAATAATTTTACACACACTCTATACAAAACTACCCAAATCACCTAAATAAAATAAAAAAACTGAGTGAAGTTTTAATGTTTGAGTTATTATCAAGAGTTAATAAAATAATTAGAAAACAATGCAGCAAAGATAAAAGCTGTTTTCTTAAAGAATGCTGTTACATTTTAATGTCCACACTAAGAAAAAAAAGCTAGAAGGGTTTCTTTGTCTGTTAACAATCTTGACCCATAAGGAAGATAGCGATATTGCAAGAATTAAAAGAAAGTTATAATAATGTATTTATTAATTTCATTTTAAAATGCCTCATATAATTTAAAGGTCAACTTTTGTCATATTTTAAACACATTTGCAGCGGTCTCTTGTAGGAATGAATGCCTTGTAATTCGCAATTTGGGGACCCAGGAGTGCATGTTTGAGGATGTAAAAGTCAGCGGGAGGAGAGTAGCTTCAGATGACAGAATTGGGAGTCTTATTTCCTCATATTTGGACATCTCGCCTCTGATAGGCTAACAGTAACGCAACTCTACCACTAACTCTGTTTGCTTTGCAACATGGATGTTTTATTTCCACTAATAACACAAGCCTGAAGGAGTTCTGCTGTGTAGTGGAGTTGCTAACGCTAACGGTTAGCCTCTGCCAGCCGAGACTTTCTCTGCTGATTCCTGGACGCTAAACCAACTACAACCTTCCTCGTTGTGAGTCGAGATGAGTGAGTGCATGAATTTTAAGTGACAGTGTGACGTAGATCTGTCAGGATTTTTGAAATCTCAACGTTTCACCATCTATTTTCTATCAGAAGCTTCACCATCTATTTTCTATCAGAAGCTAATGCAGGAGATGTGTAGGAGACTATTTTCATGTTCAGCCTGCATGAAAAACTCAGAGAGATCATTTTCAAAAATAACAAAAAATTGTTTCTAAGTCAACCTCCTCTTTAAGATTTGATTTCAGTTTTTACTGTTAAGTTCAGTATATGCGTTGGTAAAAAAAAAAAAAAAGCTCAGATGTGTTCTGCCCAGGGTGTGGCCAGCATATAAAATGATTCAAACTGCACGTCTTGAAGAAACACATGTATCGGTACATCTGATGTGTTGTTTCCATCAAAAAACCTCCACGAACATGTTCTGAGTATTTGTAGGTGTCAGTCTCACTCCCAGGGGGCCTCGGCTCCTTCAGTCTGATACAAAGAAAGGTCCTCATACAGAGCTCCTTCACACGTTTCGATCGCCAAGCCCTAAGGAGTGGAAAAGATGGCTTTGAGTGATTATGATGGATCCAAAAACAGTAATCAAAGGAGGTGTTGATAAACTACATTTTCTACCATGCTTGGGTCTGGATTTATGCAACAGGTTGGTTAAACAGATACTAGGCAGTTTTGCTTGCTTTAGCACTACCTAGTGTCCAATAATAATTCACTGTGGTTAAACCGAAAGCAAAACCTATCTCCTCACTGTGTGTTCATCCTTTTAACACGTTAATCAAACAGCTGAAAGGTCTCCTCAGCCTTCATGGCCCCTGTTTCACACTGAAAGCGTCAGTGGCACGGAACGGCAGTGGAACGTCACTAGCCTGGCCTGCCAGACTCATCTGCAGTGGCGGATTTAGCAATTTGGGGGCCCAAGGCAAACACAGACATGGGGCCCCCCTACACAAAATGTTCGACAATCTCATCTTTAACTGGATTTGCGAATTTGGTGCACTACTGCCACCAACTGGACTGGAGTGGAATAACTACCAATCACTTCCTGTTTGTGCATCTGCATCTTAAAGGAATAGTCCATTGTGGCATTAACAGAGGGGTGCCAGCAGTCAGGGCTAGGGGCCCCCCCCCAACATAAGGGGGCCCTAGGCGGCCGCCGACCTATGCTTAATGGTAAAACCGCCACTGCTCCTCTGTTTAATTCTGCACAGAGAAAGGGTCTGGGAATTTTCCTGTTTAAATAACCCCACCCCCTGAGAATTCTAACTGAGCCCTGTGCTGAGTAGCGTACATCACCCACCATAACGCAGAGTAAGTCAAACATGGCAACTGAAGCGGAGTTCTCTACGGTTCTTTCCTCTGGTCTAAATGAATTAGACATGTCGTTAAAACAACAAGTAGAAGCACTAAAAGCCTTTCTTCTAAAGAAAGATGTTTGTGCTGTCGTCAGACTCCATTTTTGACTACAGCTAAAAAACTACAGCGTCACGGACGTCACACACAGCTACAGTCAGTTTCTCACAAACAACGACGATAGCGGCGGAGTTTGCTGTGGCTCTTTCCTCTGTTCTAAATGACTCAAATGTCTTTAAAACCACAAGTAGAAGCGCTAAAGGCATTTCTTCAAAAACAAAAGATGTTTGTGCCGTTGCTAGGTGCCTTTTTTTTAATACTGCAAGAAAACTACCGCGCCGTACAGTCAGCATTTCCGTCTTTTTTCTGATTGGTTACTTTTGAGCTGTGTAGTCCCGCCACTCATGTGCCTCTCTGCCTGTTGTCATGGGCAGTAGTTCTCCACAAATGTTACATTCTGACTTTGTGAACAAAAGGTAAAACAAAAAATATATCATGAGGTGAAGGGAATATTTAGCCTGTTCCTAATACATACAGCAGCAACGACAAAAGAAAAAAACTACAAAAACAATTGTGGTTTTAAACTCAGTGGTGCAAGACCAGCATGTGTCCTGTTGACTGTCAGTTGTGCACTTGTGATTTTTATGTAAAATGAGACCCTGCAGCTGTGCTGTTTGCTCACCGTAACAGAACCAGAACCGTGCAGACTGCTGATCAAAGCATATCCATGCATCTTTCTAATTTAAACACAGAGAAAATTAAACTAACCTCATAGATGTGGTGAGTTTCAGGCTCCTCATAAATGCTGTCACTGGTTTCCACCTGTTTAAAAACAACAAAGAATTACAGAAATATAAAAAAAACATGTAAAGATTTGAAAAAGTTTGCAGTACATGTACTATAAGTAGAAATTAGACCTAGAAATTACAAATCAAACATTTAAAATTGTGATCTTGCTGAAGTTACATTTGAAAGCATCATTTGAAGTTAAATTTCCTATCGATGCAAATAAAAACTTACAGCAAACAAATGCAGTGAGAACAGGAGAAGCATCTTCAATAAAATGTAGAAAAAGTGACGCTTTCCTGGATTTTTCTGAAGAATACAGTCAGAAAATTCTTTCTTTCTTTCTTTCTTTCTTTCTTTCTTTCTTTCTTTCTTTCTTTCTTTCTTTCTTTCTTTCTTTCTTTCTTTCTTTCTTTCTTTCTTTCTTTCTTTCTTTCTTTCTTTCTTTCTTTCTTTCTTTCTTTCTTTCTTTCTTTCTTTCTTTCTTTCTTTCTTTATAAATGTATAAAAGCCCTAAATTTATAAAAGCCCTAATTAACTCTCGCCATCCTCTTTAGAGGCCTGAAAAAAACAAAAAGGATTCAATAGGAGAAAAGTAATGAAATTCCTTAACCTATTGAAGAAGAAGCAGTCTAAACTGTAGGTTCCTCACATCAAGTTTCAATTTTACAATAAAGGTTTTGCTAATTATTTAGTTTTGGGAAATTACCTTAAGTGTTTTAAAGTTCTATAAAGTTATGAAGTAACCCTCAAGAGCCTATAGGTAAAGTAAAAAATGCCACAACAGAAGCTTGGAACACAGGAGGATATCAAACATGATCTACTTGGCGTGCTGGGGTTGTCCTCCCTCAGATGTGTTTGTCTGGTCTTATTGCTTACACTAACTAAAAATGGTGATTTTAAAAATGTTGTTTCTCAGCAAAACGTCAAAATGTCGTGAAGTCAAAAGCTCGTTTCTCACCAGTTTGTGTTTGCGCAGCAGCACAGCAGTAATGCATGCTGCCAACATCAGGCCCTGCAGAACAATGAGACCATCCTTCACCTTGCTCCTGTGCAAGGTAGCAGAAAGGTCAATGGGTCCTAAGAGGAGCAAAATGTGGTGTCAGTTACTGCGTTTTAAACGTGACCTGGAGCAGGAATAAAGTAACCCTTAGTTACATTCACTTACGGACTACTTGCAGTTTGGTTCCCGGCCCCCAGGTGTTGTTTATTTTGCAGAAATAAACCCCACTGTCCTGTGTTTGGAGCGCGCTGAGGTAAAGGAAAGCATTTTGAATCAAATCCTTACGTTCAAGCGTAATCCTTTCATCGGTCTGAATCTCCATCTTCTGTGTGTTGTATTCATCGGCCTTGTACCACTTCACAGTGCTGTTCAGATGCTTTAGTGAAGAAGAACAGTAAATCCCCACACTGTGGCCAGTTTTCACCCCATAAAACCGAGGCTTCTGGCTGATTTGCAAGGCGACTGTGCAAAAGAAACAAAATGGGCCACAGTTAGTGAACATGCAGGCATTAATGTACACAGTTTATTGGGAGTGGAGAAGGTAAATAATCATAACAATTTTGAATCAAAGAGCAAACAGTTTTGCTACAAAATGAAGGAAAACTAGAAGAGGGTTGATGGATGTTAACAGAGTGGTGAGCCAATAGAAGAGAAAAGACAAAAGAACAAATGATCATTGCTGACCCATGCTTTTGTGCTGTTGCTATACCAACAAGTAAACACAGAAGATTCATCATCACCAGGCTACACTATGTGTGTAATACAGGTGCTGGCCAGTAAATTAGAATATCATCAAAAGGTTGAAAATATTTCAGTAATTCCATTCAAAACGTGAAACTTGTACATTATATTCATGCAATGCACACAGACCAATGTATTTCCAATGTTCATTACATTTAAATTTGATATTCATAAGTGACAACTAATGAAAACTCCAAATTTGGTATCTCAAAAAATTAGAATATTCTGAAAAGGCTGAATATAGAAGACACCTGCTGCCACTCTAATCAGCTGATTTACTCAAAACACCTGCAAAGGCCTTTAAAAGGTCCCTCAGTCTTGTTTTGAAGGCACCACAATCATGGGGAAGACTTCTGACTTAACAGCTGTCCAAAAGACAATCATTGACACCTTGCACAAGGAGGGCAAGACACAAAAGGTGATTGCTAAAGAAGCTGGCTGTTCGCAGAGCTCTGTGTCCAAGCACATTAACAGACAGGCGAAGGGACGGAAAAAATGTGGTAGAAAAAAGTGTACAAGCTCTAGGGATAACCGCACCCTGCAGAGAATTGTGACGACAAACCCATTCAAAAATGTGGGGGAGATCCACAAAGAGTGGACTGCAGCTGGAGTCAGCGCTTCAAGAACCACCACGAGGAGACTCATGAAAGACATGGGATTCAGGTGTCGCATTCCATGTGTCAAGCCACTCTTGAACAAGAAACAGCGCAAGAAGCGTCTCGCCTGGGCCAAGGACAAAAAGGACTGGACTGATGCTGAGTGGTCCAAAGTTATGTTTTCTGATGAAAGCAAGTTCTGCATTTCCTTTGGAAATCAAGGACCCAGAGTCTGGAGGAAGAGCGGAGAAGCACAGAATCCACGTTGCATGAGGTCCAGTGTAAAGTTTCCACCGTCAGTGATGGTGTGGGGTGCCATGTCATCTGCCGGTGTTGGCCCACTCTGTTTCCTGAGGTCCAGGGTCAATGCAGCCGTCTACCAGGAAGTTTTAGAGCACTTCATGCTTCCTGCTGCTGACCAACTTTATGGGGATGCAGACTTCACCTTTCAACAGGACTTGGCACCTGCACACAGTGCCAAAACCACCAGCACCTGGTTCAAGGACCATGGTATCCCTGTCCTTGATTGGCCAGCAAACTCGCCTGACCTTAACCCCATAGAAAATCTATGGGGTATTGTGAAGCGGAGGATGCAATACGCTAGACCCAACAATGCAGAGGAGCTGAAGACGACTATCAGAGCAACCTGGGCTCTCATAACACCTGAGCAGTGCCACAGACTGATCGAGTCCATGCCACGCCGCATTACTGCAGTTATTGAGGCAAAAGGAGCCCCGACTAAGTATTGAGTGCTATACATGCACATTCTTTTCATGTTCATTCTTTTCAGTTGGCCAACATTAGAGAAACAAACATTTTTTCATTGGCCTTTAGAATATTCTAATTTTCTGAGATACCAGATTTGATGTTTTCATTGGTTGTCACCTATAAATATCAAAATTAAACGTAATAAACATCGGAAATACATTGGTCTGTGTGCATTGCATGAATATAATGTACAAGTTTCACGTTTTGAATGGAATTACTGAAATATTTTCAACCTTTTGATGATATTCTAATTTACTGGCCAGCACCTGTATACCCACGTTCATTGGTATCATTTGTAAGCAGTACTATGAAGTACCAGCACTATTATGGCTACTTGTTTTAACTTTGCTGGAGAATTGCTCCTGGCAAATTAATACTCAAATTTATTTGCATTTCCAAAGGTGATGTTATTTAACCGTGGTATTAATTCAACTGTTTTGAAAATAACATCAGCAGACAAACACTAAAATGATAGTGAACTGTCTTCCTCCTTAAATGTAGACTAGACATGTAAAATGTGCAATCACTACACCATACAACCAAATGAAAATATAGAAAATAACATTTAAATAATTTCCCTTTTGTAAAATCATTTAGTCTGTATTAATTACAGTTAATAAAACATTTTTTCTCGAGTAATCTTTGGGGGCCCCATGGTAGTTGGGGGTTGGGGGGGGGGGGGGGGACCCAAGCAATTGCTTAATTTGAGTATGCCTTGAGCTGGTTCTGCTAAAGATGGACATCAGGCAGAAACAAGAGGACCATTTGCCATTTATAACAGGGTGGTGGGGTTGAAAGGGTCACCAGCTTTAAATTATATATCATTCACATCAAGAGAACTGGACTGTTCACTATGCCACTGTTGTGGTGAAAAAGACCCACCAGAGGCGGTATTTCCTCAGAACACTGAGATGGGCAAACCTTTCTAGAACCATTATTAGTGTTTAAACATATTGCATCACAGCTTGGAAGCTGTTCAGCAGCAGACTAGGCTGCTCCTTTCAGGGTCATTAACACAGCAAAACAAGATGGTAGTTGGTCTTTCGTCGACTCTGGAGAGTGGAGACCACTGAGAAGCAAAATGTCTGCAAGAAAGCGATGTCCAGTTGCCTTCATTCGAAGCCCTTTGGATTGCCATGACCTGGATGACTGAGAACCTTCACCAGCATATTCTAATTCTAATTCCATTTAAATCACTTAAGATCCTAAACAAAGAAATATCAATACATTTTCTGAATGTTTTCACAAACCAGTTTAGAACTAGTTTATAAAAATGTAAAATAAAAGAAAAAATGTGGCTTTCACTTTTTAAATGGAAAATTATTTGGCATTCATTCGATGAAAATTTTAATTTTAAGATGAATTTCTGTTTTGTGCGTCTGAGATATTTTGAGGGCCAGTTTGCTTTTCTCTGATGCCAAAAAAGACCATTACCATTAACCAAAACCCATTAAAAGAAAAGGATGATGAATCAAAACCAGTCATGAAAGTTAGAAATGGATAAATAGTTTCTGTAATTTTCTTCTGAAGTGACAATAAAATGTTTGTTGTCCACAGAACAGGTTGAACAACTGTCAAAAAATTCAATAATGAATTAGAATTAAATTAGTAATTAAATAAACATGTTAATTGTTGTTGTTGCAACATCTCATGTTTATTATTGTATTAATATCAATGTTTAAGTAAACCCTTCACTTGATGTGTTTTTATATAATAAAGTAGAAAGTAATGCCTAAAATAAAGTGAATGGGCTGATACATAAAACAATTTATTGATTTTCAAAGACAACGATTCATCAGCATTACAATATAGTTATGGTTTTTGTCTCATTGGTGAACTTCCTCTTTCCCCCAGATGTCCAGGAAGTAATGGTATAGAGGAGTCAAAAATAACATGCAAAACTCCTGTGTGCACCATAACAACCTTTAAACACACAATAAAATGACAATTGTATGGCTGTTTAATCCTCACAAACCATAATACTATTGCAATGATAAACAGCTCTTAACCAATTTACATCTGTTACCTATCCTCCATCAGTTGCCTATATATGCCATTTTTGGAAGGGAGTTTAGATAAAAGTTAAAACTTACCTGACAGACTGGTCAGTGCTAGCCCACAGAATCCAGCTAAAGTCCAGTGCATGATGACATGCAAGAGGAAAAATCAAAAGAGCTTCTTCAGCTGACAGCGGAGTGCGTCCAAGATTCTACTGGCCCTAAAGGGTTGTGAACACGAGTCATGTGTCAGGCCCACATCTGCAGCTGTGGTGGGTGTGCAGTCTGAGTGAGATAGCACCAGGCAAATGATGGGAGGAGGGCTGCATTGTCGATGAGGCAAGAGACACACACTTGGAACCAAATAGCAAAGTTATTTATTGATATTTACAGGTACAAATCATTTGGAAAGTGTTTTGTGATTACAGCTGTAGTCATAATTATCTAATAGCAAATTATATGAGTTGTGTGTTGTTTTTTTTTTTGGATTCTTACTTAGTTAATATTTAATCATCTGAAAATAATTAGAAAATGTGTCTGCAGTGATGCGGGCATTGTACCGGTTTGTCGTGGTGAAGAGAGAGCTCAGCTGGAAGAAGCTCTCAATGTTCGGTTCATTCTAAATGCCAGCCCTCACCTACGGTCACGAGCTTTGGGTGGTGACTGAAAGAATGAGATCACGGATACGTGTGGCCAAAATGAGTTTTCTCCACAGGGTGTGTGGGCTTTCTCTTAGAGATAGGGTGAGACATTCAGTCATCTTGGAGGGGTTTGGAGATCCACATCCACATTCATCTGGCTCCACATCGAGGAGGAGCCAGATGAAGTGGCTCAGGCATCTGGTTAGAATGCCTCGTGGACATCTTCCTGGTGACGTTATCTCAGCACGTCCAACCAGGAGGAGGCCTAAGGAAAGACCCAGGACATGCTATGTTTCTCATCTCACCTGCAAATGCCTCCGCATTCCCCCAGAGGAGGCAAGGCAGCTTTAATAATGTTGCACATTTTACACAGAAGCAATTCAATGAGCTGGCCCAAGTGGCTGGGAAGAGGGAAGTCTGGGCCTCGCTGGTTGGGCTACTGCTCCTGCAACCTAACATGATAAATGAATGAAAATGGATGGATAATTAGGAAATATGAATGTTTTTAGTCTCACAAAAGCCAATTAATGAATAGATTTCAACTATCAATAGTGCATGTTTATGTATCATATAAAACAATGTTCAAAAAGAGCTTAATGTTTGCCTTAGAGTGGCTGTCATAAAGATAAAAAAATTACACCTCAGACATTTTGGAGTATTTTGTACTTAATTATTATTGAATAATTTATTTAGCAGGGGATGTTAAATATATTTGTTAAGTTCTCTAAAAATTAAATGTCTTAATTTTTAGAACATTTTGTTTTATTTTTTGGGTCATGATTTTTTTGGGGGGAATGGAGATGTGGACCTGGTGTTTTTGCTTCTTTAGCCCTCTGAAACCAGGAGTCGTCATGTTAGAAAACACTAAGGACTCGTAATGATATTTTAAACATGGTTTTAGTACAATGACTGTTTTATGCAGATTTCCAAATGTCTATGGCAAATATGAAAATTACATGTAAAATTTATAAAAACTGTTAAAACGTACAAGGTTATACTTTGGAAATTAGTGATGCCACCTTATTTGTTCTTTGATCTAAAAATATAAGTATATTTCAGAGTGTTACATTTGTATGACAATATCGAAGGTTTGCAAGTTTTTTTTACACAACCGTGGCATCTGGGCACTTCTGGGAAGTTTTTACAAGTAAAAACAATCTTGTGAGAAAAGCAAAAAGAAGGCAGGAGCATTCAAAGTGACAAAATATTTCATAGGTGCAAGCACAAAAATGGACTAATGTGTCGACATCTGTCTTCATCAGAGTAAGTATGTTACTGATGAAGACACAGGCAGGTGTCAAAAGTTAGTCCGTTTTTGTGCTTGCAACTATTAAATATTTGGTCACTTTGAGTGCTCCAGCCTTCTTTTTGCTTTTGTACGTCATTGCTCTTTGCTGTGGAGCACCAACCGGTGACTGGATTATGCACAGAGGAGAAGTAATCTTGTGAGAAAAGTGAGAAAACTGATTTGAGTCTCAAATTCTCTCTTCTGGCACTCACAGAGCACAGTCGCTTCTGCTTTGCTCCCTTATCTTTTTCCCAAGGCTCTTTTTGTCCCGTCTGCCTACAGAGCGCTTCTCTGCATTTCCTCTGGAAATCACTATTTTTCAGAAATGGATTTAATTAATTCGTCATTCAACGCGATAGATAAGATTTTTTCTACGATGAGAACGGAGGAGGGGGCTCGCGCTTGCCCTCACGGGACACACGCAGCGGGATATATGCTCGATTCCTGGAAGAAGTGGAATGTCATCTGTCTCTCTCAGCTGTCCATTGAGGACGTTGAATATGTGTGGATATTTGGCCTGATGATCACTGGATTTCTTCTGATTGGAGTGGGAGGATATCTGGTTTTCCGAAAAATTGGGATGACGGGAGCGATTGGAGGGCGACCCGCACCCATGGACGGCACCGTCCGGGCGGAGACCTCACAGACTGGGACGTTACTCGAGGTGAATCGCAAGCTGGACAATGTCTTAGCTGTGTTACCGGTGTTAGTGCACAAAATGGATGTCATCTCAGAGAGGGTCACTGGACGGTGTGGAGATGTTTAATCACCGAATTGGCTTCACTGGAGGACTTGAATGGTCAATACAGACTTTAAGGCAGAGAGGAAAATTATCTCTGCCTGACCCAAACAAAGTTCTGTTATTCAATCTGACGCCATAAGCAGCCTTGGAGTTGCGTGCAAAAACCCCCACAATGGAAGGAATGCAGACAAATGTTGTGAAAACCCTACCTACCCCCCCGCCTTCAGATTGTGGTCTCTGCATCGAGGTCATAAAGATGGAGGCACTCACTGTGCTCTTTGCTTTCCCATGACCTCCCACCCACCTGTGGATTCAGTTGGCCGAGCGCCACACAGGCTGCTCCTGCTGAGGAGTCAGTTTTTTTGCACCGTAGAGCTACACCCTGCCGGTGTAACTCTGTTAATGCCCTTTTCTCCCTCCCCGAACCCTCCTCATGTAATCCCCTCTTCATCCATTGAAATGAGCGCTGTTATGGCTGCTCTCATGGTCTGCCTGTATCTGTCCTGTCTATATGTGTGTGTGTAATCTTGGTCAGGCTGTTCTGTGGAGTCAAGTTCCTATGCTCTGGTTCGCTGGAGTGCTGGCAATAAAATTCTCTCTGATTCTCTGAAATTTGGGATGAGAAGCCTAAGCATCCAAATATTTAAAATAATCTACTTTTAAAATTCACTTCTGATTAGGGACGTGACACACAGAGACCATTTTGGTAAAAAAAAATAAAAAGGCTCTCAAAACAACTGTGACATTCATCATTTGCCTCTTAGCTGTCTTAGTGGTTACATAAATTATACATTTTGCAATTATCCTCCCTTCTGCAATGTAAGTCATTGATATGCAGCAAAAAGGCATTTGTCTCAGAGTTTAACCTTGTGGGACTCCTGTTTAGCAAATTGGAAGGTTTAACTTTAGTGCAGGCCAATTATTAAACTACCGTGGCTGAAAGTCCTATGCAACATCTATGTGCAGTCAAGTGTGAAAGTCTGAGATCAGCCAAGCTGATCACATTTCCCCACATTCTAAGCTGATGTGCTCTGTAGAGCACCAGCCCAAATTTTAAATGACTTTTCACTATGTGTGAACAAGAAATAGTGCTAAAATACACACTGTACCTGACTAGAAAAGGATGAATGCTACTTTGTATAAAGGAATACTTTTTTTAGAATAAGTTATTACAAGTGTTGCAAGAACTATTAAATAAAAGAAGGGAATTGAAACTGACACCAGAAACATTTTCTCCTTTTGTTGTTTTTGTTAATGTTATGTTAATGTTAATGCCAATGTTAACAAAGCAGCAAATGTCATGGCTACAGGAAGCTCAAAATATATTATAATAGTTTTACACACATCCACAAATGAATAACAAATTAAACACACCTTTAAAATGAATGTTAAACGAGGAAACTACTGTAACTAAAACACCCAGACTAATATACTATACGCCAGCGGTTTTCAGTAAGTCTTTGTTAATTAATCGAATTGGGATATCTTGACAGAAAGTGTGGCCTTGATTTATATATTTCTAATAAGTTTTTTTTAAAAATAAAACATAAAGACCAATTAGAACCATTGGTTTTGAATGGTGATTTAAGAATAGGGGTGTATAAGCTTCACTTATCAGGAAACTAGAACTCTGAACATCTTCAGTGTGGTTTTCTTCATAAGCCACCAGATGGTTAGCAAAGCACTGGCTTGGTTTTAAACTAAACACCAAAGTAGAGAAAATGTAGTTTCAAAGGAACAGTATGCTGACCTAGCAAACTAGATCAAATTATATTTAGTTTTGGTTGTCAGGCTACCAGTATGCAGTTTTGGCTTGCATTTACCACTGCCAAGTGTTCATTATTAATTTATTGTAAAACTGAAACTCTCCTCGCCGTGCGTTGGTGATGATGGTTAAACCAGAGCTGTTTTTAGCTTTGTGGGGGGAGCCCCTATCTTGCCAAACTACAATTGAACCACCATACATTAGATTATTTATAAACACACCACAAATTCTCACAAATCAGTACAAGCAAAACAGGGTTTTGCAGTACTGTATTACATACAAACAAAACAGGGCAGTTATGATAAACTAAACATCTCAAGTTAAGCCACTCAAGCAAGATTGATAAAAATTACAAAGCACGGTGAAGGTCTAGACTCAAAGACATATACAGAGACATTACATAATATTAATAGTATGTTAAAAATTGAATGGGAAAAGTTTCTTCTGCCTAAAATTTTTCTCTTGTAACTATGTTGATAATTTCATATATATCTTTTTTTATCTGTAAAACGCCATAACCTGTCTATAACTTAATGTTTGTCTGCTTGCTGACATAATTTTTATTAAAAATGTTTAAAATATTAAATCGGATGTTACTCAGTACTCAAAAAGCCTTTTCATCAAATACTTTTTACTCCTACTTGAGTATTTTTTGGAAAGCTACTTTTTATTTTTACTTGAGTAAAAATATACTTAAGAACTAGTGCTACTCGTGTAGTACAGTTTTTGGGTACTCTACCCAACTCTGCTTGGGGGACACGACAGCGTGGGTTGTAGTACTCGTCTAAAACGAGCTATCTGGCCACTGCTACAGTAGTTCTCAAAATATTTAATTATTTTTAAATTGAGTAACTTCTAAAATTTTGTGAATAAATTGTCTAAAGATAAAGAAAACATTATAGAACTTGGGTCATAATGTTCAACAATGACTTATTTAATCTATAATAATAATAATAATAATATAATCTATTTAATTATGATTATAAATAATATTACCAGTGCGACTCTGTGAGTTGTGTTTTGAGATTATTTGCTTTCCCCGGTTTGTTTGTTTACCCCATACTTGGAAATTCCAACTTCCGAGTAGAAATAATGAACTGGAACACCTCCCTTAAGTCAGAGAATGTTTTTTTTAAACCAGTTTCGAAGTTCAATATAGCAGCTGTGGTGATAAACTTGTAAGGGTGCACCTAAAATCAGTGTTAATGTGCAGTTGTACATTTTCCGTAAATGGAACACGCCATGACATCCATTAAAGAATGGACACCGCACCGACCGCTACTTCTTTGCTTACGCATTTGCAGGGTCTACTTTTTATGTCAAGCCAATTTAAGTATTCTTTATTCCAATCTATTAGCCCAAATCAGAAAAGTAGAAAAACATTGTGCAGATAAGATAAAATGAGCACAATATGACATGCCACAGCATAAGAGACAGTAATGTGGCAGTGTGAGCGTCCTGTCACAGTGTCCCGACTGATCATGTGCCCTGGCTAGTTGGCCAAGGGGATGTCCCTTTGGCTGACTGGTAAGCGTGCATGGCTCTCACCCGGGAGTCTGGGGATCGAATCCCGCCCGGGCCCTCGTCACTCCACCTTGCCACAGTAATAACAGTAGTATGAAAATAAAGTATAAATTATAGTAACTCCCTAATCTCTAAAACAAAATGACTGTTATACCAGACTATCTATATAAAGTCTATGGCCATCAGGATATTGTAGCTAATTTAGCTCTGTGGAAATCTGGAGCTCACGAACTTATGGCTTTTGTATGACCTTCTTCAACCCCTCTCTCTTTATTCTGCTCTCCCCACCTATTCCACCTTCCTCAGGATCCACTGATTTCCCTCTTTCCTGTTCACTTTCTCTCTTTCTTAACATTTTTTTATCACAATTGCCTATTTTTTGTTCATTTTAAATATATTTTTAAACATTTTCTAAATGCTTTTTTATATTTTTACATTTTTTGTTTTTGTGAAGAGCCTCGTGATTTTTATCTTGAGAGGCGCTATAGAAATGATACTTTCTTCTTCTTCTTCTTGTGCGTCACCAGTAACTCAATATTAAATTTTACAAATGCTGGTTATTTGGCAAACATGTGCAGATGTAATGTCTTAATGAGTTACAACCAGCCAGTATGAGTTAACCACAAGTTCCACTCAGTGACTGCACCATTTCCAAGTAGGCCAGCCACACATGCACACACAAACATACCCCTGTTCAAGTACTCTGTTAGTTCCTGAAAAAGGTCCTTTTGGTTGGCCTGCTAAAGTGGAGACTCTGAAGTTTGGATAGTGAAAACAAGCGTATTGAGAAAATGGTAAGGATGAAAGAGAGACAAAGAAATTGAAGAGAGACACACATAAAAGGTCTAATTAAAATAACACATAGAGGGATCGGTCAAACCCTACCCACAATTAATCACAAGCAACCAAACCCCACCCACAATCATTAAAACATAGCTCACATTCAGTTAAACAGCATTTATCAACAGTCAAACCTATGGTCCACTCTAAACTCTGTCTGTTTACAAGAGAGGCTGCATGACTTAATTGTTTTTAAAGTCGACAGTCAAGTAATGAAAATCGAGTTGACTTTGACTAGGCGTTGATGACGTCATACACCTGAAGCAGCGCATCACCTCCCGACGCGCAGGGGCTCGTCACCTGCTGTCTTTTCCGAGGACTGCATCTTGTCGGTCATTATTACGTGACAGCGACTAGTCGATGACAGGCATAAAAAGTCACTACAGAGCAGGGAAGTCGACTAGTCGACTAGTTCATACAACCCCTAGATTACAAACAGGCTAGCATTAGCATAGCCACACAGCTAATCCGATAAAGTAGTAGGTAGTCCCACATTTTGCAAACAAGTCAGACTCCACCTACAGTTGGTCAAATGTTTACTCAGCATTCACACAATTACATCTCCTGACTGCATGAGTACACATTTTCTTTTTACCTACAAGAACTAGTTTATTCCAGGGGCGGACTGGCCATCTGTGGATTCTGGAGAATCACAGAACGGCCGGTACTCCAGGACGGTCGGTGGGCCGGCCCACCACTCTCCACGCATGCTTTCAACACCTGTTTTTCCCCTCTCAGAGCTCTTTCACGCTCCAGCACTCTAGGTGGCAGCACTGCACCTCTAAGTTGGATGCCAGCTACATTGGCAGTGGCCGCCAGGCAAGGAGAAGAAGAAGCTGAAGCAGAGAGGAGAGGAGGCAAAGGCAATAGAAAAAACCAATGCAAAACCCGGTCGCTAGTAAAAAAAAAAGGAAAGAAAATGGTGGGGCTGAGAGGGCAAGAGAAAAAATATTGCGGGCATTAGATGCTGAAGCCTCTAAATGTAACAAATTAACCGACATATTTAGCAGCACAGCCAGCAGCAGCACCTCGCAGCAGGTTCACAGCAGTGAAGAAGTCAGGCATATAGCTACTCAGCAACATGCCAGCATTAATGAGGGACAGAAAGATGTGCTGGTTCCACAGGCAGATCCTGGAGAAGTAAGTATGGAATGTAAGAGGAGAAACATTTGCAAGGATTGATGTTAGGAATTCATGTTTACGTTGCAATTTTATTTTATGATAACAGTTACATTTCAACATTTTAGCTGTAAAAGGCCACATGCAGTGGGTAATAAGAAATATGTTGTGGTTTTACATAAAAAGGTTGGTAGTAGTGTTACAGTTAATGCTCACAAACTTTGAAAATCTTAAATACAGAAGTTGCATTTGTAATGTTGCATTTTCATTTAGATGTGGTATTATTTGTGCAGTAAGAAGATTAATTACTGCATTAATTATTAAGCTTATCAGTAATACAGCTTTTAATATAACATATAGTCAACAGTAGCACTGTTGCTATAATTTTGATGGTTTGACCACATACTTTTGCTGCCGAATTTCCGCGCCGATTACTTTTGGGCTGGGCCTAGTCAAAGTCCAGGGCTGTTTTTCAGTCCAAGTCCGTCCCTGGTTTATTCTACTTATTTACTTAAACTTTTTACAGTGACAAAATCATACAAATGTATAGCACAGGAGGGAAAAAATAAAACAATATACAGGGCTAAGAATTAGCTATGCCTGTAAAATTTCCCAGAAGGCTTTTTCTCTAGCAGAAATGTAAACAAATGTAGGACGCTGTCCTGTAAATATAACCAAACATCAGAAGAGTCTGAAGCACTGCAGCAGGGTCTCAGTTTCAAGCAGAAGTGCTGCAGTTCACATTTCAAACATCTGACAAGAAAATGCTGCAGTAGCAAGACACAACACAGAGACGAGATGGCCTTACGAGAAAATAGTCTAAATTATTTTTAATTCCTTATGGTTTTCTTCCAGGGCTCATAGTGAAGCAACTGTCAGTACATAAACAAAAAAAAAATTCAAATAAGACAAGATTTGTATTATAAAGAAAAACAAATTACGAACAGTCAAAGTGCATTTTTCATTTACACTACCATACAAAACATTTTAGGCACTTCAAAAGGTTAGCTAAATATTCACATAGGATTATCCTGATATTTCTCAGGATAAAAAAATAATGTTTTACAATAAATTGGGTCATTTTGTAAAATGTAAACAAAAGCATTTTCTAAGAAAACGTTAGACAGTCATTGCTGCCTTTAGAAAAATATATACAAGCTATATCTGTGTAAAATTGCAACGTTTGTTGGGATTTAGTGTGTTTGTTGGCTCAATAGTAATTTATTTTAAATCTCAATATTTATACATATCATGAAAAAAAATGTGGCAGCATCATTATTTGAAATGGTGCAATGCTTATGTTGTTAGATCATTCTGTATTTATCTATAGTATATAACTTTATCAAACGTATGTTTCCTTGAAATAATTGCTAAAATAATCCATTCACACTGGAAGCTGATTTAAAGTGCAATTTGTAAGAATTCTACAATGAAATCATCACAGAACAGCCTAATGTCTCAATGATAGTAGAAGGAAGGATATACTGAAATAGATTTAATTCTCAGCTGGCTAGGGGATTGCCTGTTTTCATCCTTTTGGGAAAAAAAAAAAGTGGGATGTACACTGAATTTGTGAGTTTGCCGAATCTGCAACAACCTAACGCAGCATTGCCGGCATTTGCAATTCATCACTGACGGGCAAAAAGCTCCAGAGTTGTTTAAAGCAGTGGTTCCCAACCTTTTTCACGAGGACCGCCTTTAATGTGCTCAAGAAAAGCCAGGGACCCCCAACTCAAACTCTTACTTGCATGCACACAATTAAAAATTAATATTTACAAACTTGATACAGACTGAGTCATGCCTCTTACACAGAGTATTAATTTTACTATTGAGTGTGTTATCTGGATTTAATACAGATATAATCTTTGTAGCCACACTATCTCAGCACTGACAAAATTGTGGGGACCCCCTTGGGGTGTCATGGACCCTAGGTTGGGAACCACTGATTTAAAGAACAAAAGCCAGTAAACTGGAACAACCAAGAAGTTATTTCTTGTACCCCTAAAAAGCCACAGATACCTTTTGTTTTACTCTAATAAAAGGTGAAGCAGACTAGAGGCTAACGTTGAGCTAACAATGCTAACGATGAATTAGAAGCAAATAGTCAAGCTCTTACTTTTTCAACAGTCAATTGTGGTTGAAGTGAATAATGAGTAAATTGTGGCATTTTACTTTCTTTAATGAGTCGTTCAGAAGTATAACAGCAATCTGCCAGCAAGACGGCAAACAACCACACTTCCTGTAATGCCGGAGACATACTACCATAATAAGTGGAGTAAGTGGTCCTACTGTAGAACAGCCAAGAGGGCTAACACCAGATATGATAATGTGTATATCTACTTATCAACTTTGCGTATGACTCGTCTTGGCTAATCATCTAGAATCTTCTGGTCCTGATCCATAACTGGGAACAGCCATGAAACTCACAGAGCAGGAGTGAGAAGCCTAAGTATATTTCTGCGAAAAAATAATTGATTGCAGTAACCACGTTTTATTGCAAAAAAATCAGTCTTACAAATTTCACCTTTAAAAAACGTGTTTGTGGCTCAAACATTTTGGTGAATAACTGTCTTTTAACAACACTGGTGCTTTTTACACAAAGGGTCATTACGCTGAACACTATCGATTTTTTTCTTGTTGCATTTTACACAAGTTCATTAGGTATAAATTCACAGCTTTATATTTACAGTGTTGACTTCAATACACATAGTGCCTAAACATTTTGCATAGTGGCAAATGTTCAAAGTAAGACATGTGAAATTCAGTTAAGACTTAGACAAAGAAATTTCCTATGCTCAGGCAAAAACCATTAAACATGATGTTTGTTAGAATTTAAAAACAAAGTACACTAAGGTGATAAAGTCTTGAACCACTCCTTAGTTCTCAGTTTAATTTATGTATTTTAGTTCATATCAAGTTGAAAAATAATCTGTGGTCATTGTAAATTATTTTTGAAAATCTTGATCACGTGACAAAAGGAATGGACTGAAAGTTGAAGAAAATACCACAAAAGTCCAACAGAAAACTTTGCAAGACATTTGGGAAGTCTGAGACCACGTTATACATGCAATTACCAAAACTCATGGCAAAATATAAAAGAATTAGGGGTGGGTTTTAAACTTTAGCACAGGTCTGCATTTTGATTAATACGTAAAGAAAAATGGGAGATTTAAATAGGAGTATTTAAAAAGATGACTTATCTCTTATGAACAAAATGCACTTAAATAGTCTACATGAGACAGTGTTAAAACTAAAGTAAATTCAATGAAATGACCACTAAAAGTCAATGATTTGGGTTAACAGAAAATACCATAAATAAAGGGCCTGAAAAATAGGAAAAAGTCTAATAAAACATAATTCAAGTCATGCATAGAAAATACTGTCTTAGATAATAAGAAATTATTTCACTCACGCAAAGAAAAACTATTCTCATTTTGACAAGGATGGGACTTAAATAGTGCAATATAAACTGGGCCTCAGTGAATAACACCATCAGCTGACTTTTTAAAAAGTTAATAATTTACATATGTACAAAATAAAAAGCCCCCCAACAAATTTTGTATCTAATTAGAAAGAGGAGGGCTAACGTTTATGGTAAAGACAGCAGGAATTAGTCATATGATTCTTACAATATCACAACAAATCATAGTCTTTTGCAAACAAATGTATATTCATTGTCACTTCTATTATATACTTTACAACGTTCATTATGTCCTCTTCTTAGATAATTAATAAGATTATTTTTGTTTCAGACATGCAAGGTTGTGTTGTGAGTTCTTATTTACCTTGACATGTTTCGACGACGTCTTCATCAGAAGTGTCACACACAGATGACTGTGTGACATGTCTTTATCAGCTGTTCTTCTGAACATATTAACCAGCTGTTCTTCTGAACAGCTGATAAAGACGCATCACAGAAACATCTGTGACACTTCTGATGAAGACTGCAGTCATCGGTCGAAACATGTCAGTGTAAATAAGAACTCACAACACGACCTTAAATGTCTGAAACAAAAAGAATCTTATTAATAACATTTCTATTATAGAGTGGTTGTAGTTTGTCATTTAGATCTTCGTAAGGTTGTTGGGACTTTTTCATTAGTATGATTGTCAGACATGGAAAAACAGCTTAAAGGTGTGGTTTACTCATTTATTCAATACATTTGCAGTGTTCTCTAGTGTAAATCAATGTCTTATGAGTCATTAAAAAAGCTATGATGCTCCTGTTCTGAAAAGTAAAAGGTTGCTGGTGCAGAGGTGGGCTAAAAACAGCAGGATTACTCATTATTCTTAATGATACACACCTGGCTGATTGGCTAACAGAATGCGGTCAGCTATGGTGCAGTTACTGTCACCAAGACACTCTCCTCTCTCTCTTCTTGCTGCAATAAAAAACTGCCTTCCTGTGGGCAGTTGTGAACCAAGATGGGCAAGGCCATGAATGCAAATTCACAGAGTGACATAGATATGTGAGGATTTTCTAATCCTTGCATTTCACCATCTATTTTCTATCAAAAGCTAATGCAGGGAAGAGGTGTAGGAGACAATTTTCATGTTCAGCCTTCAGGAAAAACTCCAAGTGAACAAATGTAATCAGACATAACTAAAAAAATTATTTTTTCAGCCACACCTTTAACATCCTGCAACCCACAAGAGAATGTTGATTTAGTTGTATGATTTTCATTTTCACCCCTGACCCTAAAAAACTCTTCAATAATTCTACAGAAATAGAAATTTTTTTAGGGGTTATATAAAAGTGGGCGATATGACAATATTACATTGAGAAGAAATAAAGCTGCAGTGCAGCATTTCCTCAAATGCAAGCAGTAAGAACATTTTTAAATCCAAAAGCCCAATATGGTTACGGCCTGTTTTCAGAACGTCTGTATTAGATGTGACACACTCCAAGCCTGATTGCCTTTTGCCCAATACAATGCTGACAATTGAAAGTGAACAACTATAAAAATGTGTTCACTTGATGATTTTCTGTTAACATAACTTCACTGTGAATTGGTAATTCATACTGCAGTCATGGTAGTTACCATTTGTGGTGATATGTTGGCATTACTAGCACCTGTTAGCATGAGGCATTTTTTGATGTTGCCTGTGAATTTCACAACTCTTGCCACTAGAAATAAAGCCACAAATTTTGCAAAATAGAGGAGGGAAGCAGTGTGTACACATTGTTCTGTAACTTGCAAAAATAATAAAAAATAATTTAAATAATCAAAACAAAATTGTGATGTACTTTTGCTCTATTGCCCATCCCAAGTCTATAGGAGCAATAACAGGGTCTAAAAAGTTAGTTAATATAGTATAAAAAAAAGTGAAATAGAGAAAACAATTTTTTCATTGTCATACAGATGACTCTTTTAGGATTGATAAAGTTAAGAGGTGTTGATCAGGGGCAGAGTATAATAATACCTCGTTTGTTAATTCAACAGGAACAACAATATGTGGCTCTGAGGGCTCTTGATGACATTTGGCTTCATCACAGCATAAAATCACTTCTGTGTTCAGATGCTCTTGGTTTGCTAGAGCTTGTAAATCAAGTCGCTCCATTTCCTCAGCAAGGTCTGTATTGCTCCCATACAGCACCCCCATCCTTCTTGCAAGCAACCCCTCTTTTTCAGGAGAATCATCACCTCCACCCTTCCTGCCCATTGTCTTTGAGCGGTGCATGAAAGCAGCATGGTGTATGCAACGCTTCAGGAGATGTCTGCGATAAGCCCTTTGAATGATGAAAGAAGACATTAGCTCTTCTTTGTGGCGTACTGTTGTGATGACTGGTGCAAAGGAATCATTTTTTGGGTTGCTCAGGGTAAAATTCATCTCAATGCTCTTCTGCATGGCTGCCATCTCCACTGTGTCTCCCAGTACCATCTGAGTAACAGCCAACAAAACATCCAGGTAGTGGATCCTGTCCCCGATAACTAAAGGTAGATCCATTTCAATCAGGTGAAACCGATTGGGTTTGGGAACCCTTAGAGGTTCCTGTAAGGTGTCACAAAACTCCGAGAGTTGACTGAACTTGATGAACATTGTTCCATTTAGGTCAAACTTCTCCCAAGTTTCGTTGAACATCTCAAAGTCTTCCTCACAGAGAACATCGCCGCTCTCCTCCTGTGCTACATTGAAGTTCTCTAAGATTATGGCAATGTACATGTTAATAACTACCAAGAAAGAGACGATAATATAGCTGCAGAAAAACACCATTCCTATTACTGGGCTGCCACAGTTGCCTTTTACATCTGTTCCTGGGTTCTCAAAGGTTGGATCACAATCTGGAGGCTCTCTGTTCAGCATTGGAAGTAAAAATCCATCCCAACCTGCAGAAGTTGTGATCTGAAACAAGCAAATAATGCTTCCACCAAATGTTTCAAAGTTAAAAATGTCATCAATCCCAGCCTCCTTTTTTACATAGGCAAAATTTGACATGGCAAATATAGAGAAGATGAACATGATGAGGAAGAGCAGGAGACCAATGTTGAATAAGGCAGGAAGAGACATCATCAGAGCAAAGAGGAGCGTTCGAATACCCTTAGCTCCTTTAATGACGCGCAGAATCCTTCCAATCCTGGCTAGCCTGATCACCCTGAAGAGGGTCGGGGAAACAAAGTACTTCTCGATTAAGTCCGAGAGCATTGTACCTGAAATAACAGAGAAAACAGTAAGTTAATTTTCTGCTCAGAATAAAATTCATTGACTGCAATGATTTTAACTTCTCATACCCACCAGCTATAGACAAGATTACCACAATGAAATCAAAAATGTTCCATCCATTGGTGAAGAAGTATTGTCGCAGTGCAAACAGCTTCAACACACACTCCCCAGTGAAGACAACGATGAATGCCACATTTAGTTTAAAAAGAAAATCCTCCTTCTCTGGACTCTGGTCATCAGTTTCCACCATCATGGTGACCATATTCAGACAAATGAGAATCATGATGAAGATATCAAAGAACTGTTGACTGATGAAGTCAAACACCAAGCCCTGGATCGGGTTCTGTAGATCAGAGGGAGATAAAGAGACATTTGCTTGTTCACAATATTAATGTGGAGGTTGAGTCTGTGAATCGATCTTATGAGGACACTGTTATGCCAAAGTGTCTAATTTTTTCACTACTGTTTTCCAGATGACCCAATGAATTATAGGTCAATATCTAACCTTCCATTTTTATCCAAAGTCCTTGAGAAAATAGTGGCCATCCAAGTATGTGAACATTTAAACAGTAATGATCTGTTTGAGGAATTTCAGTCAAGTTTTAGAGAGTATCACAGCACTGAAACTGCATTAGTGAAAGTTACAAATGATATTCTCATGGCCTCAGATAAGAATCTTGTGTCTGTTCTAGTCTTGTTAGATCTCAGTGCTGCCTTTGACACATTAGATCACAATGTTATTTTTCAAAGACTTGAACATGTTGTAGGGATCAAAGGAACAGTGCTAGGCTGGTTTAAATCCTACCTGTCTGATATGTTTCATTTTGTAAACGTACATGACAAATCTTCTTCATACTCCAGGGTTACTTGTGGAGTACCACAGGGTTCAGTGCTTGGACCAATTCTTTTTACTATATATTTGCTTCCAATTGGTAAAATCATTAGATAGCATGGGATAAACTTCCACTGTTATGCTGACGATACTCAGTTATATCTATCCATTAACCATGATGAACCTAATCGGTTAGTTAGATTACAGGCTTTTCTTGAAGACATAAAAAAATTGATGACTCAAAACTTTTTGCTTTTAAATCAAGACAAGACTGAAGTTCTCATCTTTGGACCTGAAATTCAGAAAAGGAAATTGCTTAGTCAATCACCTGACCTGAACGACATTAAATTAATCTCAGAGAACAAAGTAAGGAACCTTGGTGTTATCTTTGACCAGGACATGTCATTCAAATCCCACGTTAAACAGGTTTCTAGGATTTCCTTTTTCCACCTTCAGAATATTGCTAAGATTAGATGCATCCTTTCCATGAGTGATGCTGAAAAACTAGTTCATGCATTTATTACATCAAGACTGGATTATTGTAATTCATTACTCTCAGGAAGTCCACAGAATGTAGTTAAAAGTCTTCAGCTTGTCCAGAATGCTGCAGCTAGAGTTCTGATGAGAATTAAAAAGAGAGATCATATCTCTCCTGTCTTAGCTTCCCTACATTGGCTGCCTGTTAAATTCAGAATAGATTTTAAGACCATCCTTTTAACATATAACAGTCTTAATAATCAAGCTCCATCATATATCAGTGACCTGATTATTCCATACATTCCTAACCGAGCACTTTGCTCTCAGACTGCAGGTTTACTGGTGGTTCCCAGAATATCTAAAAATAGGATGGGAGGCAGATCTTATAGCTATCAGGCTCCTCTCTTGTGGAACCAACTTCCAGCTTTAGTCCGTGAGGCAACATTGTCTACTTTTAAGACTAGGCTTAAAACATTTTTATTTGATAGGGCTTACGGTTAAAATCTGATGTTAGCCTAGAGCTGGACAAATGGGAGAGTAGAGGGAGGTGGAGTGTACAGTTGGTAAAGACGACTCTCTTGCCCTGCCTCCAACATGCCTCCATCTAAAAGGCTAGGTTATCCAGAGTTATCTCTGTAGTTATGCTGCTATAGGCTTAGACTGCTGGAGGATACACTGACCACTTTCCACACTCGACTACTTTCTTCTACAATTTGCTCTTTAACTGTATTAATTCCTGCAATTTCAGCTGTAAACTTAATTTTTTCTCTAGTTGTTTTTCTCCCCAGAAGAAGCTACAATGATGTTCTGCTGAGCTGTGGTGGCCTCATGGAGGGGGCCATCGGCTTGAACACTGTTGCTAACCATTTAAACATTCTCCCTCTTCTGATAATAGCATTTCACTTTCCTTGACATTGAATGTGCTACTACTAGTTTACCTGTTTAATTATAGATTCACTAGGATAAATACAATAAAGTTTATCCCTCACCAAATAGAATACTTACTAAGAAATCACAATGTAACCATAGAAACATGACTTGGTGTGTGTGTGTGTGTGTGTGTGTGTGTGTGTGCGTGCGTGCGTGCGTGCGTGTGTGTGTGTGTGTGTGTGTGTGTGTGTGTGTGTGTGTGTGTCTGCTCTGTCTTCTTGATCCCCAGTGAGTCATGGCGGATAGCTGCTTGTACTGAGCCAGGATCCTCTGGAGGTTTCTTCCTGTTAAGAGAGTTTTCCTCTCCACTTTCGCTAAATGCTTGCTTAGTATGAGGATTGCTGTAAAGTAGTCAGTGACTTGATGCAATCTGCTGGGTTCCTCACATAGGAAACTTTCTTTTCTGATTGGCTTAATGAACTGACCTGAATTGGAATGTTTATCATGTGAAGTGCCTTGAGACAACTCTTGTCGTTATTTGGCGCTATGTAAATAAACTTTAATTGAATAGAATTGCCTGGTCATCTTTTCTTCCATCCATCCATTTTCAGCTGCTCATGAGAAGTCGGGTTGCAGGGGCAGCAGCCTAAGCAGGGAGGGTCAGAATTCCCTATCCCCAGTCACTTGGGCCAGCTCCTCCAGAGGAATACCAAGGTGCTCCCTGGCCAGCCTAGAGACATTGTCCCTTCAGCGTGTCCTGGGTCTTCCCTTGGGTCTCCTCCCAATTGGAAAACCTCACCAAAGTGGCATCAAGGAAGCATCCTGACCAGATGCCTGAGCCACCTCTACTGGCCTCACTTCAATGTGGAGGAGTAGCAGCTCTACTCCGAGCTCCTCCCGGATGACCGAGCTTCTCACCCTATCTCTAAGGGAGAGCCCAGCCACCCTGCAGAGAAAACTCGTTGTGGCCGCTTGTGTCCGCAATCTCGTTCTTTTGGTTACTACCCAAAGAATGTGATGGTAGGAACGTAGATCGATCTGTAAATCGAGAGCTTCACCTTCTGACTCAGCTCTCTCTTCACCACGACAGATTGGTATAATGCCCACATCACTGCAGATGCAGCTCCCTGTCGATCTTGCGCTCCATTTTTCCCTAAATCATGAACAAGACCCAGAGATACTTAAACTCCTCCACTTGAGGCAGGACCTGGTTCCTGACCCTTTTCTGAATTAAGACCATGGTCTCAGATTTAGAGGAGCTGATTCTCATCCCAGCCTCTTCACTATCGGCTGCAAACTGCTCTAGCAAAAGCTGGAGATCACTGTCTGATGAAGCCAACAGGAACTCATCATCTGCAAAAAGCAGACTAAACTCATAGATCACCAAAACTGATCCCCTCAACAACTTGCTGTGCCTAGAAATCCTGTCCATAAAAGTTATGAACAGAATTGGTGACAAAGGGCAGCCTTAGCTCTCACCAAAAAGGAGCTTGACTTACTGCCAGCAATGCGGACCAAGCTCTGATGCCGGTCATACAGGGACCTAACAGCCTGTATCAGAGGGCCTGGTGCACCATACTCAAGAAGTACCCCCCCACAGGGACCCCCGAGGGACGTGGTCGAACGCCTTCTCCAAATCCACAAAACGCATGTAGATTGGTTAATAATAATAATAATAATAATAATCATTGTACTTATATAGCACTTGTTTAGGACACTCAAAGACGCTTTCATGCACTCTCACATTCACACACTGCTAGTGATGGCAAGCTACTTTGTAGCCACAGCCGCCCTGGGGTGGTCTGATTAAGGCGAGGCTGCCATTTGGCGCTGTCGGCCCTTCTGACTACCACCAATACAGGCAAGTTGGGTGAAGTGTCTTGCCCAAGGACACATCAGCAGAATACTCCAGGCAGGAGCTGGAATCAAGCCCATGACCCTCCCATCATGAGGCAACTCGCTCTACCTCCTGAGCTACTGCTGCGCTGTTGAAGGTTGGACCAACTCCCACACTCACCCTTCAGGATCCCTTAAAGAGTATAGAGCTTGTCTAGTGTTCCATGGCCAGGCTGAAAACCACAGTATTCCTCCTGAATTTGAGGTTCAACTATCCGACGGACCCTCCTTTCCAGAACCCCTGAATAGACCTTACCAAGGAGGCTCAGGAGTGTGTGACTGTCACTCCACACTCCATCTTTTGTTCATGAAGCCAAATTATGCAACTGGCTGATGTATTTGAGTGTGAAACCTACAAACTATACACAACAATACTTATTACTAATGAAATAACCACAAACGTATTAACGTACTTTTGGGCGTGGAATTGGCTTTGGTGGCTTTTTGGAACCAAGTTTCTTCATGGCCTCATAGTATTTCTTTTGCTCATCAGTCATAAAAAGATCTTTATCTCCAAAGTGCAGACATAATCACAAAACAATAATTACTTTTTAAATTGTGGGCATTTTAACAAACACATTTTTCTAAATACAGTAATTTTGTTATACTCATCTTTTTCTTTTGTTGGTTGAAATTGTCAATAACAACACCGATGAAGAGGTTTAAAGTGAAGAAAGCCCCAAAGATGATGAAGATGACAAAATATAAGTACATGTAAAGGTTGATCTCATAAGATGGTTGCTCCCCAACCTAAATGAAGAAGAAAAACATGTCGTTATTATAGTATTTTCAATGTAGTTTAGTTTCGCAAAAGCATGAAGCAAGAAAAACCCTCCTTTTATTTGTTGATTTATGTCTCTTGCAGCATTTGGGTCAAAAACATTTAATGACATTTTGGTGAAAGCATGTTAAAAATTTTGTTATGTCACCGATTCCTTTTTCTAAAGTTGGCTCTTGTATTGGATGTATAATTAGCAGATAAAGTAAGGAAATTTGAATTTGGCTTACTATTTTTTCATCTTAACAATACTTCTTAGCAACAAACCTCATGTCAGTTGATGGAATTGGAAAACCAACACAGAATGAACTTAACAAAGATATCAAAGAACAATACTGAGTAAGGTGATATTGTTGTAAAGCCAGAATAGTCATTTCATTGAAAACTAAAACTTGTTCATCTTGGACAAGCTCTGTGCATTAGAGTGACCAACACAACATCAAACTGGTTACCCTTCAACAATTCCTGATAAAGGAATGGGATGTCATTCCAAAGCTAGCTGTGACCAGACTGGTGACCAGCATGAGGAGGAATCAAGCTGCAGTGGCTACGTTTGGATCATCAGTAAGCAACTAAGACAATTGATAGTGTAAAAATGGTGTTGTTTTTTTTAACTCACTGCTGTGAAAACACCAAACAACAATAGGAAAATATTGCAGGGGACTCTGACACATTTTTGAGAGCACTAAACCACACCGGGTTGCTTATCTCATAGGAACACAATCTACATTCATTGTACTCATTAGCAATGGTGACTTATCTGACTTTCCAAAGATTTAAGATTATCACATAAATAATAGACTAAACAAAACTTCCCATAAGTTTTGGGGCAATGTTTCTTAAATTGACTTAGTATTTGAAACTAAAGATATTACCTCTCTTGAGTCCACAGCAGCATACATAATGTCCATCCAACCTTTAAAAGTTGCCTGCAGATATAGAAAACGTTTACTCCAAACGTTATCCAACAACAATCACTTAAAACCAAAATCATTTACTTCAAAAGTTTATTACTACTGAGAAAAACCTGTTACCACTTGAAGCAAAGACAGGTAGCCTTGTCCAACATTGTCATAATTGACTTTGATGTTGATCCATCGAGCCTCCTGTGTGGCTTCTCTAAGGGCCAAGCATTCACTCCGATTGTTGACCTCACTTATGGGGAAAAGCTCCTCTGTGGTGGTGTTGATGCAGCGGTAGAACTTCCCAGCAAACAGATTGACCCCCATGATGCTGAAGATGAGCCAGAAAATCAGACACACCAGCAGCACATTGAAGATGGAGGGAATTGCTCCAACAAGAGCGTTCACCACAACCTGCCCAAAACAAAAAGACTAAGTGAATTTCATAAACACACCTGGATTTGATTCAATCTGGTTTGTTTGCAAAACCAAGCACAAACCTTGGTCTAATCACCGCTATGCTAACCCTAACCCTAACCCTTACAAACTAACAATAAACACTTACCAAGGCCAGGTCTACTGCAGCAGGCAGCCATGGTGTAGCATGCATTCAACAAACACAGCAAGCCAATCAAATTAGAACAAAACTGCATTTAATACCACAGGTTTGCATCTTCACTATAATGCTAATTTCCTGTAAAACGGACATACCCTCATGCCTTCAAATCTCGACAGAGCTCGGAGAGGCCTCAGTGCTCTGAGGGTTCTGAGGGACTTGACTGGTCCGAGGTCCGAGTACCCCATCCAGCTGGCAACTAAACTAATCAGGGAAATCTGTAGCAGGATCAAATTATTTCCTGTTCACATCAGTCGTGTTTATCTGTTTACTCTGATGTAGAATGTTGGTATTTAACTTACATCCACAATGAAAAAGTCTAACCAACACCAAGCATTGGTGAAGTATGTCTTGAAGCCATACGCAACCCATTTAAGAAGCATCTCTATCACAAAGACGTATGTGAAAATCTTGTCTGCAAACTCCAGAATGATCTTGATGGTTTGACGTCTTTCTATGTAGATATCTTCAAAGGCCTGTGAAGACAAGATGTTTAATATTTAAGTATCTAGTCAATATTATGGTATGTATTTCAAAAATGCTCTCACCAGAGCTCCACTGCTGAGGAGAATCATAAAAATAATGAAGGTTTCAAACCAGTCATGTTCCACGACGGTGAAACAAGTTTTACGGAGATTCCACCATTTCTTGCCCTTGCCGTCAGTGATGTCCACAGTTAAACATGGCCATTTCAGCACACACTCTGAACAAAGGAGAAAATGCACATGTGCATGTTAGCATATTACATTCACTCTCACTCTACAACCCTGACGTTAAATAACCAGATGCTCCCCACCATTCCCAGACACAGATTAAAAAGCAGAGGTGACCGTGCCCCTAACCTCTGGAACAACTTACCTCTCTACGTTAGATCAGCTCTGGACCATGCTCATTTAAAAAATCTCTTAACCCTCCCACTGTCCTATTGGGTGACCCCGCCAAGAAAGTTGGCTATTGAGCTGGGTTGATGGTTTATCCCTTGAGGCTCACGTGGCAGGGGTGAGGTGGTGCTCACTGCTTTTATCCAATTCGAGGCAATGCCTAGATGACAGGATATAAGACTCCTAATAGCCCCATTTGAAGGACAGCTCTGATGTCACAGACTTGGGGTGTTTCTCAATGTCAAGGCACCTGACCTCGCAAGGTCTTGCAAGGTCAGACATCTTGCTCACAAGGACACTGTTCTTCCTTGGTCAAAGAAAATGGTTAAATGAAACAGACTGGCATCATGTGACACATGAAGTAACATTATGTTTTATACATATATGTCTTAATATAAATGTATAACGAGCTTTAACTTTTTATATTGCATATATATTGGTTAAATTAAATATGTAGGCAAGTTACTACCTGCTAGCCACCAAAGCTGCAACTCATAAGTAACTAATCAACCATAGATAACTGCTTTGGATATAAATAAATAAATAAATAAATAAATAAATAAATAAAATTTTAGATATCAGCCCAATAGCTACAATTAGTTGTCTTACATTTAAACTGGAAATTTGCGCCCGAAGTAGCTACCGGCTTCTCATCCGCCATCCTTAAGAAAATACAGAGCTGTATCCTGGGAAATTTTTGACCAAGGCAAGGCTACAAGACACCTCCCATGTATCCTTGCTCAGCTAGCTAAACAGCTAACAAATGGAGAACAGACGCCTTGGTAGAACATTGGAACACGCCTTGGCGGTTCCTGATGACGTATCTCCTAGGCAACTGGGGCGGGACCAATACATCAAGGCAAGGTTCCTTGACATTGAGAGCTGGCAGCTACTTCGGGGCCAAATTTCAAGTTTAAAAGTAAGTTAACGTGGCATCAGAGCATTTTTGCGTAGTGATGTTGCAAAACCTAAAACCGATATACCGGACTGAGTGAACGCTGGCGCGCTTGGCTGCCGCTGCCCACCAGTAACCTTTGACTTTATTTGATTTTATATGTTGGACTGACACTATCGGATTGTTGACTGGACTGTGGATATCTATATCAATATCTAACCTCTATTATGTGGACCAACGCTATTCACGTGTGGTCCGCACTCATCTGGATTTTATCATTCATCTTCCACCGACCTGCTGCTGGCTTCCTCCAGCACACTGCTGCTGAGCTCCTCAGGATTTGCCACCGCCCTGGATCTCCACCGGCTTCACTGCACCTCGACCCGGACATCTCTCATCTTCTCCTTCGGAGATATGTCCACCGCGGCTCATGCAGGAATTTCCACTACCACAACTCCTCTTCAATCAATTCTTTCTGGTCCACCACTCGCCGTCGTCCTCACAGGAACTCATACCGCCGAACAGCTGATCACTCCTCGTTAGCCATCCTCGCCAGGACAGCTAACGCTCATGGATGTGACAGCACCACCGTCAACTTAGGCCTTCTCAACATCTGCTCTCTCACTGGGAAAGGTCATCTCATTCACGATCTCATCAAGGACCGTGAAATCGACTTCATGTGCCTTTGCGAAACTTGGCAGCAGCCAGCTGATTTCTCCCAGCTCAATGATGCTACTCCTCCCGGGTTTGTTTACCTCACCAAACCACGTGGTTCTCGCAGAGTTGGAAAGTTTTGCCAGTGTCTGTCTCTGATTTTAATTCCTTTGAGTATTTGGTTTTTAAACTTAATGGACCTACCCCCACTATCATTGGATTAATCTACCGCCCCCCTAAACCTCACAAAGACGTTCTGTCAGAAGTCTCAGTACTGCTCACTCATTTATCTACACTCTCATCTAATGTAATACTGCTTGGAGATTTTAATATACACATGGAAAACAGCGATCTTCCCCTCACCAAAGACTTTTCATCCTGCCTGGACAGCCTCGGATTTAATCAGCACATCAACTTTCCAACTCACTCCAAAGGACACTGCCTGGATCTGCTGTGCTGCTCTGGTCTCACCCCTCTTAACTGTGCAGCTGATGATCTCCACATCACTGATCACTATTTTATTTCTTTCAATATTGTAACCCAGCTTTCTTTTACCAAACCAACCCGGCTCATTTCTTTTAGGAATATAAAGGACATCAATATCGACACTTTATCCTCCTATATTGATAATATTCAGCTACCGGACAATCTCTCCTCTCCTGATGACCTGGCTGCTCTCTACAATGACCAGTTAGCTCACATTTTAAACTCCCTTGCTCCAGTTAAAACCCGTTCTGTTACTTTCTGTCAGTCTGCTCCCTGGTTTTCCCCTCAATTCCGGATGCTGAAAACCAAATCCAGGCAGCTTGAACGCCTCTACAGAAAAACTGGTCTCACCATTCACAAATAACTATATAAAATCATATGACTCAGTAGAAAGACTTAATTATACTAACCAAACAACAGTATTATTCCTGTCTAATCAACTCCAATCGAGGCACACTAAGTCATTGTACTCCATTATCAATAAAATTCACCGGCCATCCGATACTCTGCCCCCACACGTGCTCTACTGCTACTTGTAATGCCCTTCTTCTGTTCTTCAACGAAAAAATTATAAACATTCACCGTGCAATCAACCAAAGCATCCCCCCTACCTCCCCATATGATCCGCCCGAACCAACACAGTTATTTTCCATTTTCCAACTTCCCAGTGATTCTGAGATATCAGATATTATCCACAAGTCAAAGCCTTCTGCCTGCCTTCTCGACCCCCTTCCCACAGCCTTGGTTAAATCCTGCCTCCCCTCCCTGCTCCCTCTTGTCTCCGCTCTCATACACGCATTTATTTCCTCCGGTATTGTTCTCTCTATCTTCAAAACTGCTGCAGTTACTCCAACCCTAACCCTAACCCTAACCCTTAAAAAACCTGGTTCGGATCCTAACATCTTTACTAATCTCCGCCCCTTCTCCAACCTACCCTTTGTCTCCAAAATTTTAGAAAAAAATAGTTGCTACCCAGCTCCACACCCATCTGACACTAAACTCCTTCTATGAACCCTTCCAGTCTGGTTTCCGCCCACTTCACAGCACAGAAACAGCCCTCCTCAAAATAACTAACGATCTCCTCCTTGCTGCTGATTCCGGTCTACTATCCATCCTGGTCCTCCTTGATCTGAGTGCGGCCTTTGACACAATATCTCATTCCATTCTCCTCCATAGGTTATCTTCCATCGGCATTGCTAACATCCCACTTCAGTGGTTTCAGTCCTACCTATCAGGTCGCACTCAGTTCATTACTATCAAATCCTCCCGCTCACAGCCCTCTTCTGTCTCTTCTGGTGTGCCCCAGGGCTCTGTCCTGGGGCCCCTCCTTTTCATTATATAAATCCTTCCCTTGGCAATATCTTCCGCAGATTCAATATTCATTTTCACTGCTTCGAGGATGACACCCAGCTCTATTTGTCCAGTAAGCCACATTCTGCACTTCCTCCCTCCTCCCTCATCACCTGCCTTCAAGAAATAAAATCCTGGTTCCGTTCGAACTTCCGGAATTTAAATACAGACAAAACAGAACTTCTTTTGGTTGGTACCAAGAACACCCTCTCAAAATTTGACAGTTTCTCTCTCACAGTTGATAATAATTCAGTTTCCCCCTCTCCCCAGGTCAAGAGTCTGGGTGTCATCCTAGACAGCACACCATCCCTCCAATCTCATATCAATAGCATCACACGGTCAGCTTATTTCCATCTTCGTAACATTAATCGTCTTCGCCCCTCCCTTGATGTCCACTCTACTTCTATTCTTGTCCATAGTCTGGTTACATCACGTATCGATTATTGCAACTCTCTTCTCTCAGGCCTCCCTCAGAAAACCCTCCGTAAGCTCCAGTTGGTTCAGAATGCAGCAGCACGCATCATTACTAAAACTCCCATCTCTCATCACATCACCCCATCCTCAAACAACTCCATTGGCTACCAGTGCACACCAGGATTAACTACAAGATTCTCCTTCTCACCTTCAAGGCCATCCATAACTTCGCCCCTCACTACCTCACAGATCTCCTTCACATCGTCACCTCGTCCCGTTCACTCAGATCTTCCTCCTCCATTCATCTCTCTGTGCCCTCCTTTCTTCTCAGCACCATGGGGAGTAGAGCCTTCAGCTCATAGACTGTACATACAGTGCTAACTGCTAACTGCTCCCAAACTCTGGAACTCCCTTCCCCCTCTGATCAAGAACAATATCTCCTTCACAGAATTCAAAAAACAACTCAAAACTCACCTCTTCATAACCACATATCAGCTTTGAATTTTAGAGTGCCTTGTTTGTTCATGTTTATGTATGTTTACTTACTGAATGATTTGTGTTTTTATTCTGTACAGTGTCCTTGAGTGACCAGAAAGGCGCTTTTAAATAAAATTTATTATTATTATTATCATTATTATTATTATTATTATTATTATTATTAACTAATTTAAAATGTTTTTTTAGATCTAAAGAAGTTATCTGTGCTTAATAGTTGCAGCTTCGGTGTATAGCGGGTAGTAACTTGCTTATATATTTAATTTAACAAATCTATACACAATTTAAAAAGTAAAGTTTGTCATATATTGTATATTGAAACTTATACATATAATATATAGCGTTATCTCCCGTGTCACGTGACGTTACATGACCGCCGTGGAAGCCGCAGTCACGTGATGTAAGTCTGTTCTATTTAACCATTTTCTTTGCCCAAGGAAGGACAGTGTCCTCGTAAGCAAGGCGCCTGGCCTTGCAAGACATCTCCTTGCAAAGTCAGTTGCTTTGGTATTGAGAAACAGCCCTTTTCCTGCTGAACCAGGGGTTTGTGGGGTTTCTTGTGCCCTGAATTCTGCCTGCAAGGCATTCCTGCCTATTAGACAAGTAGTAATCTACACCTTTAAAGGCCCCCTTGACCTCTCTGGCATTTAACTCAAGTAAAACTTATATCTTAACACCCCCCACCCCCCATGCCCTAGTCCATTTTATGTATAACTCATTTATTACTTCTGTTCCCATTTTGTTGTAGAAAGAAAATGGCCTGTGGTTGATATAGTGTTTTCTATAGTTTTACAACCACCTAAAGCACTTTACAACACAACCAGTCACACACACACAGGTTGTGATGACCTACATTATAGCCACAGCTGCCCAGGGGCACACTGACAGAGGCGAGAATACCGAGCACTGGTTCCAACCTCCAACCACCACCAGCAGGCAAGGAAGGTTAAGTGTCTTGCCCAAAATGACTATGACAGATGGGGGCATGAACCTGCAACCCTCCAGTTATGGGCAACCACTTTGCCACTGTTATCCATTGTAGTGCGGCTATAAAGCACTTTGGGGCAAACCTGGTTGCTAACAAGTGCTACAGGGAGCCTAAGTCACGCCCATCTACTTCCAGACCATGGGTACCCGGACGATCAAAAAAATTAATGCAAGTCAATGGGGTTAAAAACGCTGTTTTCTAATTCCGCTTGTTGTGTGCCATGGGTTTTACATACGATTTCCGTGAATTTTAAAGATGCATTTTGATGGGGGGTGAAATGTTATTTTAGGTTTTGTGTGAAAATACATCCGAGATATGCTTCACTAACCTGACTTCATTGAACCACACACTGAGAAAAACAGAGGGAAAATTGCTGTAAGTTCTTTAAATCCTTACCTTCTCAGTGGCCTAGTGGTAGAGCGTCCACCCTGGGACTGGGAGAATTGAGGTTAAAATCCTGGCCGAATCATACCAAAGACTTTAAAAATGGGACCCAATACCTCCCTGCTTGACACTCAGCTTTTAGAGGTTGGATTGGGGGGGTTAAACTACCAAATAGTTCCCAAGTGCAGCCACTGCTGCAGCTCATCGCTGCCCACGGGGGTGGATCAAATGAGGAGATGTAATTTCACCAGTGTGTGATGATGATGATGATGATGACTAAGAACAAAAATCTGGCCATGTGGTAAGTAGCAGCTAAGCTGGGGGTGGGGGTGGGGGGGAGGAGATTCTGTGATATGCGTACCGATATCTGATTTGTAGTCATTCTAATTACAAGCTTTTACAAGCTGATAAATCTAAAAGTACGTGACTGGCGAGGTCGAAACCCACATCATTACTTTTTATTTAAATTGAAGTACAACATACGTGCAATCCAGAGAGTAAGGCAAAGCGGATTAGAAAGCAGCATTCACCCATGAGCTGACTGGAAAGGGAGGAGACTTAGGCTCGCTATTTAAATAAACTTGACATTGACAACAGACAAAAAATTAACCGTTTCAGATCATGTAACTGCCAATGAAACAATGTTTTGGTTTCATTTTGAGTGATTGCTCCTACTGTCAGTGAAGCAGGTCTCTGGCTCCACAGGATCTATTATTTCTTCTTCCTCTACTGGTTCTGGTTCAGGCTCATAGTCTGCTGTGCTGCACACTGAAGCGTCGTCCTCTTTCACTGAACCAATCAACTGTTCAGAGTAATCACAAGTGAAGCTAGATTAGATAATACTGTGCCAAAGAGAACTGCTGTAAATCAATTTACATGAAAGTAATACTCATTATAGAAATACTCACTTTGATATTTTCTGAGATACTGATCACATCTTCTGAGTTTCTCTGAAAGTAGAAAACAATATTTGATTATCTTTAACAAGAGGAAATTGGTCTTAAATTAAGTAGTTCTGTGTTTTAGCATGTTTGATTTGTTATATCTGATGAATTTCTTCATGCTGACTTCTCTGAGAATAAATAACTAAATTAATCTGATCTGTAGAGGGCGGGGCAGACATACTTGCATCACTAAACATAGCGCCACTAAGCAGAAACAATTAGCAGGAAGTGTTGAGATTAGATGTGAACTACTGAGGAAAAACACATCTCCACAAGTAAGTCAAAAGTAGGTGTAGCGTACCAAAAGGCCAAGTATTTCATCAAAAATGAACATTTCAAGAATAGCCCAAGGAAGCTAATCTAGGATAGCTCCTTGAACCTGAGTTCTATTTCTATTATTACTGAAACTGATGGTTCAGTTTATTTTATTTTTATCTGGGTGATCCAAAAGTGTACTAACTTTTTTGAAAACAAGGTTACAGACTTTTGGCTACTTCTACAGAAGTAGAAATAACACATTTGCGGTTATAAACTCTCAAAGAATCCCATTCTTGTCACAAATGTACGTGTTATTGCTTCTCTTTTGTTTATTGTTATCAACATAAATAGATTATGAAGATACATACAAATAAATAGCTTAGTTGTGTGGATTTATTACCGTAGTTTGCTGAATATCTCTCTCATTTGTCCTCTCAAAGTTGTCTGCCTTATCTGCAACATCTTGTTCATCATCATCATCATCATCCTGGTCATACTCGCTCAGGTTTTCAAAATCTGATTCTGCTTCAGCGATTGGCACGTTCAGGCTGGCATCTCCATCCACAATAAATCCAGATGGCTGGCCTTCAACCAGGCAAACTAATAGTCCATCTGCTACGTTAAAAGCCTGACAGGTCTCCAGGTGGTTCATTTCAATTCCCTCTGTTTTAGCGTCTGCTCCGTCAGCCGGGCCCTCGTCGGGCTCCTTGGGTTTTCGGCCAAGAATCTGCTGGACTTTTTGAACAACAAATGCTTTAAACCAGTTGATGCCCAATGTGATCCTGCCGATGGCAATTTGGAGATTGTTCATCTCTCCGTCGTCGTCCACTCCTGAGAGGTTGTCTCCACTGAACGAGTTGAGCAGCAAGGCCAGAAAAAGGTTCAACACCTTAGCAGACAGACAGATTAAATAAAGCATTCAAATATGAATCTAAGACTTACAGGTGATACATTTATTGCACGTAAGCAACATTTCTCTTAAAATGTTGCTTCAGAAGAACAGATTTTTTATTTTATTTGTTTTAGAATGCAACTCTCCTCTAATATACAAATTATTCTCTCTTAAGTGACTAGACTTTGAGTACGAGTGTTTCAAATGTAATCAGCTCAACACAAAGTTCTGCTTCTTCTCAAATGCACACCTCAAAGTTCATATTGGCACTGTGATGTTGCATCGGTAAACTGTCTGCATCCACATGCTGCTGCTATTTTTAGATCCTTAACTCTGTTAGTTATTTTTTGATTGCTGTTTGCCAAGTTTAGCAGGTTATCACGGTTACATGTACTGGCTGATCTTCGTCTTTCCTGTTTGGAGGCTGTGAATCAGTTAAGAGCTGGTGGAAATACTAAGCTGCTGCTCAAACCTCATCTTACAATGAATGAGCTGAAAAATTCTGCAGGTTTTAACCTGAAAGATTTTGCACAGAATATGGTGTAGGTGGAGTAAAAAGCAATGTGCAAAATTTCTCTGTAAAAGTCACTCAGGTTACTTTTAATTTGGTTAAAAACATTTCTAGGGATCTGATCATGTGCAAATTTTCTTTTTTTTTCATAGAAGAATAGTTTGCATGTTTGCTGATGTACTGGGAAATGTTTATATTTTATTTGTCTTTGTCCTTGACGCTAAGAAGCTGGGGTCTCATTTATCAAACATTGCGTAGACTCCTTACTAAACTTACTAAACTTACTAAAACCTTACTTAAGCTCAGCAAAAAAATTTACTCACGCTAAGTAGGTTTGTGAACTGTAAAACACAGAGTACGCACAGCTTCATGCAATCTGCGCTTTATAAATCAGAGACTACCTAGAAAAGTTCTCAGCTGCTTCTGTGTCACATCCCGCCCTCACCACGCCCACTTTCTGCCATAAATGGTCAGTGCAAAGTGCCTTGTGGATCTCATGCATATACATAAGTTGGCTCGTTGCAGCGCTCCACCATTAAGATCGCGACCGCAGATCAAGGAAGCACAATTTCACAGAAGCAGAAATTGAGGTACTTGTGGGTGAGGTGGAAAAATGAAAGGAAGTACTTTTGCAAAACAAATAAGATAAAATCCACGGAGTGGCACAGTGTTGCTGAAGTCGTCAATGCTGAGTTCTTCAGAGAGATCTGTGGCGGATATTAAAAAATGGTCCAATCAGGATTTGATCCCCAGACTCCCAGGTGAGAGTCACATGCTCTAAACAGTCAGCCAAAGGAACATCCCCCTTGGCCATGTAGCCAGGGCGCATGATCAATCGGGTCACAGTGACAGGAAGCTCACGCTGTCACAGACGCATGACATTCTGTCTCAATCTGTCCCCCTGCTGATGTTCAGCATCCTGTATTCTATGCTTCAGGCTGTGCATGTGTGAGTGTGCACGCGTATGTGTGTGCGTGTGGGGGTCTTGTTCTGTGTGAAAACGAAGTGGTACAAGTGATAATGCTACAGGATTTCATAATTTTATCCTTTTCAGCAGCACCACTGCAGGTGCTCTCCATGTCCAAAATGTGCGTAAGCAAGGTCCTTAGTCAACTTAAAGTTGCGCACATTTTTCTGCTACGTTTTCTTTTATAAATCCCAAAGTTTGCAAGGAAAGTTGCTTACGCAGTTTTCCGACCCCGTTATGGGCATAAGCAAGCTTTATAAATGAGGCCCCTGGTGTCCAAAAGTCACTAGATGAGGTGTCAGACTCTAAAAGCCTAATTCATACTTCTCCATCAGAGCGTTTGCACACACGCACAAGTATTGATGGAAACATTTTCCTTTCATACTTCACTGTCGGTGTGCCAGTTTTGCAACGCAACTTTACACCAGGACAGTAGGGGGCATAGACCCTTTCTGGCAGGGCTTTACTGCAGTGATGTCTTTGGTTGACCACAGTTTACATTTTATTTACTTAAGCTTGCAAGTGCAAATGTCTTGAAGGATGTGTAAATTTAAATTTTAGATTATTGTGTTTATATTGGAATTTTTCATTGTTCCTATTCTTGTTAAATATTTCCACTCAAGGAGCAATGGCTGTCAGAGAGCGAGCTTTCATTGAGCTGGAACTACTTGATCACGTGGAACACAAACATTTGTTACATTTCAATGAGAGCAAAGGAGACGTGGCGTACGTAGAATGTCTTTTCAGGCAGGCTCTACAAATGTTCCTGTGTGATTATCTTAGCATTTCTAAGTAATTTACCTGTAAATAGTTAAGTCTATAAATAATTAACTTACAGAGTTTAGTTTGTTATTTAAAATTTGTTTTGTTGCTCTGTTTCATGTTGGATAGTTTGAAGTTATTTAAAGGGATACTCCGCAACTTTTTCATATTTTTAAATAATTTTCTTGAGCCAATATGTGCAAAAAGGACCCTTTACAGACCTCACTGCCATCTGTAGCCAGAATATCACACTTATGTATTCTTTGGACTGTGAGTCTGCAATAAAGGTTTACTACTTGCAACTTCAGTGTGGCGGCCACTGTTTAGCTGACATACCTGGTGCTCGTCAGAGTTAGTCAGTTAAAAATGTGAAAGTTCAACCAGCTCACTTGCGCGTGCGTGGGGGGTGGGGGGTGTGAGTGTGTGTGTGTGTGTCTGTGTGTGTGTGGGGGGGTGGGGGGTGGAGAGGGGGGGGGGGTTACTTAAAATTAACATTAATATTAAGCAGTTGTTGATACTTTATTTAATGATTTATTAATTAATGTCTAATAATGCACCGAGTAATGCTAATAAAGGGACCCTTATTGTAGTGTATTGCCCATTTCATGTCTGCCATGCAACAGTGCAAACCAACTGCTCCACCTAAGGATTGGCCATTTTAACTTTGCACCAAATATCCACCCAGACAAACCTTTGGTTTGGCACACTTTTATCAAGCTTATCGGCTATGGTGCAAAAATAGTAACAGAATGCTAAAGCAAGAATAAGCTAGCTTTATCTGTTTCTATTATATATGCTCTTAGACCTTGTCCACACTAAAAAATTAACATCTGCCCTCCCAAAACATAACACCCACACCACCTTGTTTAAAGAAAAAACTCCATCAACATGTAACCGCATAAGTGCATTGTTAAACACATTCATAGACATGCCAGAACTGCAGTAGTTCCCCCGACTCCTATCCATTTAGTCTTTCTGCTCAACTTCAACAAAACATAAAACATGGCGCTTAGCTCTTTTGTGTGGACCGATATGGAGGTAGAATTGCTCTAAAATGTAGTTTTATACCTAGTTTGACTACTAGTTAAATGTAGTTTGAAAACCCGAGCACAGCTCTGAAGTCTTCCACAGGTCGCACATGGGCCATCAGCATTTTGTGAAACCTTAAACTCCAGTTATTTCTGTCCACAGATACGCTTAAAACTGAAAAAACATAACTCTTCACTTTGGCTGTTTTAAAAAGATAAGTTTTTGTTACATAAATCTGTGTTTTTGTGTGGATGCTGAATCATAGAAACATTTTCGTTTTTGGAGATCCGGCTACGTGTGGACAGAGCTTTAGATTGTTACAAACAGCATCACCTCCTGCCACCAGAGCTCTGGTCGCTCAGCTGTTTGTGTTTGTTTCCTCAGCAGAAGCGTGGTCTCTTGAGCAAGATCTTAGCACATACTCAGGTCAGCAGCACTGTCGGATGTCACAAGCTGTCTGAGCTAAATTAAAACACCACTTCCTTTGAAAGGCAGGAAATATGCGCGATTGCAAATACAGTATATCTTATGTATAGATGAGTAAAGCCAAGCGTCTGATTTATTTACATGTTTTGGATCTTTCACCCATAATCAAGGTTTAATCACTGAGGGACTCACCACTAGATTCCCAATAACCATGACCATCATGAAGACGATAAAACACATTGCAGGTCCGGCCACCTCCATGCAGTCCCACATCGTCTCAATCCATTCTCCACACAGGATTCGGAATACGATGAGGAATGAGTGGAAGAAGTCATTCATGTGCCATCGTGGCAGCTCACAGTCTGATGAGATCTTGCAAACACAGTCCTTGTAGCTCTTTCCAAAAAGTTGCATGCCCACAACGGCAAAAATGAAGACGATGATGGCCAGCACCAAAGTAAGGTTTCCCAAAGCTCCAACAGAGTTACCGATGATCTTGATCAGCATGTTGAGCGTGGGCCAGGATTTTGCCAGTTTGAAGACACGCAGCTTTTTCCAGTAAAAAGAGACAGAAAAGGTAAATATAGTAAATAATACACATAATTACACGCCACTAAAATGGTTAATTAGTTTGTTATTTCCTTCGTTGGGTTGGGGAAAGATGTAAAATCTGCCAAGAGAATTTCTCATGAAGGAGTCAAGCTAACTGCTACTTAACTTTTCATTGAACCCATTTTCTAATAGATAATTCTGTTTTTCTAATAGATAATGCTGCTTGAAACATACCCTCTCTAACCAGCATGGATTGTGCCGTCTCTCTAAATAGTAGTTATTCTTCTATGTTGTTTTTGATTTAGCAGTCTAACTTTTGCTTTGGAATAAAAATGGCAGAAATACCTATTAGACCCTGTTCTGGTTAGCTGTTAGCCTATGCTAAATATGAGATTACAAAGTTAGAAGGGTTTTATTTGGCTTTTTTCAAAAGGTTTGGTCTTTTTATGTACTTTTCTACCTGAGAAAATATTCAGTCATCAGATTGCTACGTAGAGGTAAACATAACATTTTTTAAACATTTACTTGTTTGTATGACACAAATTTGCACAGTGAGTTTTTTTTTATGCTGGGGAAAAGTCCTTGAAACAGTTTTTCTGTAAATGCAAATTTAAACCACCAATGCAGGAACCAAACCACTACAATGTTTATGTAGCATGGCAAGAAAAATGCATAATTCGTTCCACCAAAAATTCCTCATTTAATGTAATTAACTTATTTAATTATGTATTTTTATTTAATTTACAAATTAAATATTTACATTAATGTATTTACTCTAAATAATTGTTTTAAGTTCATTGTTTTTCATGTTCGTTGTAAGATTCTGATTTTAAAAGTATATTTTTAGACATTTTGAGAAATGCTTGGTTCTATTATTTTGAACGGCCTTATCCTGTGATGTCATTTCCTCCCGAATCAATCGGTTTGAAGCTGTAATGGAGGTGTAACGTTTTCACCTACAGATTGACCTACATGCCAACGGTCATCTACAGACCTATTTCCACCCTCTAAGGTGGATTTTACATTCTATCTTCCAACAAGCCACAAGGTTCTGCAAATCTTGTTGACATTTCAGGAGGAACAAGATGTCAGCCTGTGTTCCCAAACAAAGCCTTCTTTTGATAACGCTGCAGGATTGTTCACTCTCATGAAAAAGAAACGTTTACAACTCATAAGTTAAATAATCATTAAATAATAATATGGTTGAATGAACAAATGTTATATGAATACTAATGAAATGTTTTTTATTAATCTTTGCTTAAATTACTGTGGTTGAAATTAATGTTATTATTACAACGAAACATTTTGGTGTTATGATCAGTGATGTTTGATTTAACAAGTGAATCATTATCTACACTCAGACACAATGTTCATTGGAGATTAATTAAAGTTAAAGTAATTTCTGCTCATAAATATTTTCTTGCCCACAAATCAGAGCGTCCTGTATCTGAAAGAAGGTGTAATGTTCTGAGGTTTGTTTGGTAACACCTCTTAACATGGCACGTCCCGATTGGCCAGGTAATCAAAATATGGCAATCATTAAAACAGAGCTCACTTTGCCGTGAGTCAGTTCTAGAGAAAGCTACGGACCAGCCATCCGGAGCAAAAACCTCTTTAGCCCAGAGCATCATTTGACAAGCTGTCAAAAACCTGCTACATGCTGAAGCTGACACAGCAAATGGTTCCTGCAGAACAAAGCTGATACAGTTCTGACTCCCTGAGAGTCCTTCTAGACGCAAACGATCTCATCTATCTGTTGTGACTCGGGTGACATCTCTGGACTGGAGCGTCGGTGCTGCGGTTAGTCTACTGAACCTCGGCGCCCAGAGGTCATCCGACCTTCCTGACCTTCGGATCCGCGAAGAGGGTCTCCAAAAAAGGTGAGGCAGACACAGCATGAATTGCATCTGATGTGGTTTTGATAAGAATCACCTTCATATTTTAATGCAAACCAAATTCTTTTCACACCCAGAACTCAGTTCTTCTCTAGATACGAAGGTTCTGATATTATCACATTCACACACATCATCACACCTCACATTCCATCCACTTAGATCCAGTCATCACATAAAGTGTTCCCTAGTTGTCTTGTTTTTAATTGTTTAGAAAATAAATGTCTTGCCTTTTATAAACCTGACTCTGTCTGAATTGGTACGAAGCGTGTTTGATCACTGAAAAAGCAAAGAATCCTACAATCTTCTGATTAAACATCCAAAGACCAATCAGGTTGATACTCTATATTTATATAGAATATCATATCTTATTGGTCATAAGTAAAGGAAGTATATTAAGCTTAAAAGCAACAATATTTACCCCCCACAGAGGGAAATGAGCTGAGATCAGCTGGGTGATTTTCACTGCTGCTGAACTGTTATCCCATTCTGTGCAGAGTAAAAATGCCGTCAGTAGGCTGAACCTGAACTCCTGAGTCATTCGTCACTTACACAATGCAGAACTTTTTGGGTGGTCTGGGCGAAACAGTGAGTCCGGTTGCATTTAAATGATGATTCAGAAAGAGCAGAAAAAAGCTGCAGCCACCCTCCAAACAAATGACTCTTCCATTTCTGGTCTGATTGATGCTTGCCTGTAAGGACTGCATCCTTTTTGGAATATTTCCCTGATTTGTCAAACAGAAATCACTGACAGTAGCTTAATTGCTGACTAAGCATAATTCCACACCACCCACAGCAAAAACAAGCCAACTCTCCAAAGTGTAAAAAGAAAAAGAATGATCATGTCTTACCAAACGAAAGGACCTAAGAACTGACAGACCCTGGACATTTGCCAACCCCAACTCCACCAGGCTGAGAGTGACAATGATGCTGTCAAAAATGTTCCAGCCAACTTGAAAATAGTAGTAAGGGTCCATGGCGATTAGCTTGAAAACCATCTCAGCTGTGAAAATCCCAGTAAAAACCTAAAAAGCATGAAGAAAACTCCAAAATTAAGATTTGGGATGTTGAATTGTTTAACTGCTGTAAATCTGAATTAAATGTGTAAAACACTCACCAGATTTCCTACTGAGAGCATGTCGTCAAACTCTGGGGTCATTGGGTAATGCTCCATGGCCATGAAAAGGGTATTGAGCACAATGCAGATGGTGATCGCCAGGTCAACAAAAGGGTCCATGACCACAAAGTGTACCCACTTTTTAAAGACAACCCAGGGCACACAGCAGTCCCACTTCAAGAAAATGTCTGCAAACTTGTACCAGCATGGTGGACACGGCCTCTGAGCTTCCTCCAACTCTACACACACACACACAAACAAGAGAAGATGAAATTATATGCAAAAAACAAGTCTAAAGACACAAGTCTAAAGCACAGTTGTTGGCATACATGATCACATGGGTTGATTTCATCTATCTGATAAATCAGCTCATGTATGTGTGGTGCCTGATTTCATACCAGTGTTGCTGCACCAGTGTGCTTAGATTAAAAAGCCACGAGGCTTAGCACCATGAGGGCATGACCCTAAATGCTGACAGGGATCTCAGCTGCAGATGGTGTGATTAACTTATCTGTGACAAGCTCCTGTTGAAAAATAAATTTGCTGTAGTCTGTTTGAATGGATGCTTGAGAGTCATTTTCAGCGGAAAGAAAACCTCTGGCGTTTCTGTTTCAAGAGGAGTGGGGGGTGGAAAACAACAGGATTTGGTGTCTTAAAGTCAAACTTAAAGTTCCATCATCACACACTGGTAAAATTTATCTCAACATTTGACCCATCCTCATGGAGAGGAGCAGTGAGTTGCAGCAGTGGCTGCGCTCGGGAACTATTTGGTTGTTTAACAACAATCCAACTCCTTAAAGCTGAGTGTCAAGCAGAGAGGTATTGATTCCCATTGTTGAAGTCTTTGGTATGGGCCTACTGGGAATCAAACCTCGATGTCCCAGTCCCAGGGCGGACACTCTACCACTAGGCCACTAAGCTGGTTACTCATTAATTTTCATGATGTTGAAATACCCCACCTCCGATTGGCTTACACTAATGCCACTCTTCGGCTGCCTCCATTTGCAACGCTTCTGCTAGCTAAGACACACTTTGCTCTCTCCTGGCTGCAACAACGGCCTTCTGTGGTTACAAGCCAATGTGTGTGTGAGTCCATGGTTGCAAATATTTCTATATGTGACATAATAGAGCCTGTCTTTTTCTGTCCCCAAGCATTTCTCCGTCTATTTTATTTTGGCAGCTAATGCAGGAAACAGGGGTTGAAGACTGTTTTAATGTTTAGCACACATTTAAAACTCAGCGTGACCGATCGTATTTCATCCATCCATTTTCTTTGAGTCAAGTCTAGTGCAGTCCAAGTCGATGCAGATCACCAGTTTGCGAACATCACGAATAGCAGCAAGTTGTAGTCTATCAGGATCCCAGCTACCTCTGCGAATTGTGAGGTCCGAGGGCCCAGCTGGTACCAAGAGCACTTCTGGTCAGAGTTCAGCCAAACGACACCCACGCCTGAATTCAGTTCAGCACTGTGTCAAGAAGAGCTGCCATCGACGTACACACCGACATACATACCGACGTATGCCCTCAAGGAGAGCTTGGTCAAAGTAGTGGTGATTGGGGTTCAGCAGGGTCAGGGGAGGGTTAGCTGGCAGGACTGATGCAGAAGTGTCGTCCGAGCATAGCACCAGAAGGAAGCCATAATAAATTCCTTCTCCTGACTCCCTTATCTGGCCTGCAACTCACAAATCTCTTCAGGAGAGAAACTTTTCTCTTTCAACAAAATTATTCTTATTTTGGTCTCATAAAATGATTTCTTTCACTGGATATGTAACGTAGACAAGGCCTGATTCATCAGTGTACCACTATCGACACCGGTGGTGTCATGACACCTGGAGGAAGCGATAATGAAATATCTCCTGACTTAGCGGGCCTACAAAGCCAAGGTCCCCTAACAGGAGACAAGACTTTTATCTAACTCCCTTTTAATAAAAATTATTCTGGCTCATAAAATGATTTCTTTACTTTACAGGTTAAGAACAATTAAATTAAACAATGAGTGTTTTATCTAAAGTGTTTTAATAATGTCTTGACTGCATCACAGGAATGAATGAATCGACGTAAATGTTTATTATTACACGACTTATTTCAGATCTGAAACACACCAAATGAGTCTACTTGTTAAATTTAATAATGGTTTATTATCAGCATATTAACATATAACTATATTAATAAATCACTGTTTAACAGATTTACTTCGCATTAAGTGAAAGAGGCCTCTTCTGAGTGTCTGAGATGTCTGAGGGTCTTGCTAAAACTAACTTTTAGAGGAGTTGTTCCTTTTATTAATTGTTGTTTACAGATTTAGACAAATCAGAATCTAACACGTGTAAAATGGCCATTTAGCAAGACTCTCGGACATCACACATTCCTCAGACACTCAGAAGAGCCCTCTTTCACTTAATGTGAAGTAAATCTGTTAAACAGTGATTTATTAATAAAAATATAATTATCGCTTCCTCCTGGTGTCATGGGTGTCACACTGATGAAGCAGGCCTTGTCTACTTTACAACATGCTTGTCCATGCAGGGGGAGCTGGTGCCCATCTCCAGCAGTCTCTGGGCAAGCAGGCGGGGTACACCCTGGACAGGTTGCCAGTCCATCACAGGGCAACACAGAGACACACAGGACAAACAATCAAGCACACTTAAGGACAATTTAGAAAGACCAATTAACCTGACAGTCGTGTTTTTGGACTGTGGGAGGAAGCCGGAGCACTCAGAGAGAACTCATGCATGCACAGGGAGAACATGCAAACTCCATGCAGAAAGACCCCAGGTTGGGATGTGAACCCAGAAGTATCTTGCTGCAAGGCAACAGCGCTAACCACTGCACTACTGTGCAGCCCCGATCATATTTCAAACTGAACAAATTTGATACGTTTCTCAGTGAACTTATATGTTTTAAGGTATTCAGTTTATAATTTGCAGAACAAATATTTGACTGACAACTGCAGGAATTTTCTTGTAATGCCGTTTTATGCTTTACATGATCTGGATCAATACTTTTTCATCATCATCATCATCATCATCATCATCGTCATCATCATCATCATTAAGCTTTAATTCTAAAGCACTTTCCAACAAAAAGGCTGACCAAAGGGCTTAACACTCCAATAATAATTACACCATTATCTAAAATTACAAAACACGAAAGACAATTAAGTAAATTCTGTGTTTCCAACAGAAACTTTGCATATTTTCCCCATAAATTATTTTCTCCAACAAGTCGTCAATTTTCACAGCCCAATGAGATTCTGAATCTGTTTCCTTATCCATCAAAAGGCTCTTTAAAATGCCACTTTGTAACCATTAAATAAACTGCCTGAAGAAAAACATTAATATTGCTCCAACTGTAACATTAATCGATGTTAGAATACGTAGCTCATATTAAGGGATTGTAGGCCCCGTACCTTCAATAGCAATGGCTGAAAGCATAGTCGTAGCACTCGCAGATCTTTGTTTCAGGCCTTGCTGATCCACATGAAGCGTGCTGTGCAGCGAGTCCGATGACTTGCCCTTGAGTTCATAATCTACAGCAGACTATAGAATATGATTAGAAAGTCTCTGAATAGACATGGATAAAAATAAGAAAAGACAATGAGGAGTCTCTGGTAACAGGTTATCTTGAGTGACCGACTAACCTCATCCATGGTGGGCGCTCTGATCAGCAACTGAGGGATGATCCTCCCATTGCAGTCCTTTACAGTCTCACCATGTGAGGAAGTCTTTTCATCATCTGCTTTTTCAGACGCGGACTTTTGACTGGCCAGAGTCGCTCGACTTCCATGAATCTGAGCCTATTCAGCAGAAGATGAAAATTTTGGTTAATTTCAAATGATGTGATTTTCTATGCTGCTTTATTTGAAAGGGGTGAATTTTTTTCAACAAAAATAAAATGTAGGAACTAGTTTGCTGTGATCGCAACGCTGCAGAACAACCATAAACATTATAACTAAAACATTTCTCTAACTGAACATAATTTTTCTTAAACCATAAATCAACTTGACTTAAAATTGAAAGTTAAATTCCAATGTGACTCTGATTTTTTAGTGTTAAGCAGAAATGAATACATGAATAGTTCTACAGCTACATCATCTCAGAGTTTGTTGGGCATCTTGGTCCACCCTCACAGCCCCGCTCTCAGCGACTGGGCTTCAGTTCAGCTCTTCATAAACCTGGTGACGATGCAGGTGGTATGTTTATATTTTCTATAGTCATTGGTCCTAACATGTAAAATGTTAGCTTTCACGTAAACATTTTTGATAAAGTTTCATGAACAAAAAGAGAGCAAGTAAAAACTTTTTGGTGAGCCCTTGAGACATATTTAACTAAATCTTGTACTAAACATGTTTTTGTTATTCTGCTGTAGAATTTCAAACTAACTATTGTTTCATGTTGTCATTCTAAATTTAAACGCAGTCATTTTTATTCTGAGTTACAGGAAACCACTTTTGAGGGACTGAAGAGCCACACGAAGCTCCAGAGCTGCAGACTTTATGGATCGGATGAGTTAGCTGAGGTAGTACCTGTTCAAGTGACCATGTAATCGTTATTTTAATAAATCTGCTGTGAACTCAAGTGTGAATGAAGGCTTTTTGAGTCATTCTCTACAGAAAAATTAACTCTGGCACTCCTGCTTCAGGAAGTTGTTAGCCGAACGAGAGGGGGGCAGAAAACAGCAGGATTTGTTATAATTCATGATACTCAGATATCTCTCCTCTGATTGGCTAACAGCAACGCATCTCTATCACTGACTGTTTGCTTTGCAACAGTAATGTCTTCTTTCCACAAATAACACAACCCTGAAGGAGTTCTGCCATGTTTTGGACTTGCTAATGCTAACGGTTATGATGGGTTTCATTCCGTGATCCGGTACGCGACTAGCTGCAGCTCGGTCGGAGCCGGGCCAACCTAAACCTCCCTGGTTCTTTCCTCACAGGGGAGAGATGCTTGGAGCTTTTGAACTGTTTCAATTGTGGCAACTCAATACTTCAATAACTCGATGAGGCAGTGATTAAATTTTATCTTGGTTTTGTTTGAATTCTGTCAGCACATATTTAGGAAAGCTAAAACTTTCACTCTGAATTCTTACCACTCTTTAATCTGATGTAGGTGGATCGTTCAAAAATACTATCACAGCAAAAACTGTATTTTAAGATATTTAATAAATGTTAGGTCCTGATACAAAAAGTTTTAATTCAGTCAGGCAAAGAATATAACAGCTAGCTAGCCACTACGTGCCAGCTCTCCTGGCCACCAAACCAACAGCAGCCTTCCTGATCTCGAGCCACGGTGGGTGAGTACATGAATGCAAATGTACAGTGATGTAGATCTGTGTGGCTTAGTCTGATCCGACTGTTTCTAAGTCTATTTTGCCGGCTAATGCAAGAACTGGGTGGAAGACCATTTTCACGTTCAGCCTGGATGTGAAACTCAGCGTGACCGATCACTTTTCAGACACGTTTCTCTGTGAACGTCGTCTTTAAGGGCTGCTTTTGACAAAACCAGAAGAATGAACACAATTTGTTTGTAGTTTTTTTTGTTTGTTTTCATAAATTTAGCAGACACAAACTAGAATAAACATAAACACCAAACCATTAAACTCTATTTAACCATTCTCTTTTCTTACCTGCTCTTGATTTTTGAGTTGCTCTAGCAGACGTTGGAATTCTGCCTCTTTTTCAATGGCTTCCTGTTGTGTTGCTTGATTCTGTTCATCATAAGCCATGGCTACCACAGCCAGGATGAGGTTGATGAGGTAGAAGGAGCCCAGAAAAATGACCACCACGAAGAACAGCATGTATGTCCTTCCTGCTGCTCGTAGCGTCTGTGTTAGGAGCAAAGCAAAAGCTACAAAAACTTAGAAACAATTTTCCACCTGTAGATGTACTAGAATCAATGGAGGACAGATATGACCCATGAAATAATTGAAAAATGTGCCAACCAGTTGGAAAAGGTTCTCCCAGAAGTCCTGGGTCATGAGTCTGAAGAGGGACAGAAAGGCCCAGCCAAAAGTGTCATAGCTGGTGTACCCAAAGTTGGGGTTCCTCCCTGCTTTTATGCATGTGTATCCTTCAGGGCACTTTCTATCAAGAGAGAAGGAAGGTTATCACACTTTTATAAACATTCAATTGAGATTGGCTGTTCAAGAAATGTTAGAATACAAAAATAAGAAAGATAAAACAAGTCTAGCAGATATTCAGAGGATAAAACATACCCAGCATCAGAGCTGTTACCACATAGAAGAGCATCTTTGCTACCCTCCAGAAAATACTGATTGTCTAAAATAAAACGAGAAAATAAAATCAACTCCACTATAAAGACAAACTGTCCTGAAAGAAATAAACATGTAAACACACCTGGGTTCTCTATATATTCAGTAAAATTGAAAGTGCTGTTGGAATAAACTGTATCATTCATGGTGCTGAAGTTGAATGTGTCATTAAAATCAGAGGTGGTAATGAAAAATTCAGTTTCATTCATCAGAATGGGCCAGCGAATGCATTTCTGACGCAGGTTTCCCATAAAAAGCTGAAGGCCGATGAGGGCAAAGACCGCCAGGGCGAAGACGGTCAGAACCATGACGTCACTCATTTTCTTCACCGACTGGATCAACGCGCCCACGATTGTTTTCAGACCTGGGAAAATACAAGTCAGCAGACACTGACAGTCAGCCAGCTCTGCTAAATAACATTTAAATAATTTGAGGCTACATGCCGAGGCTCTGCAATTGTGTAGCTTCAAAAATAAAATGCAAGCCATGACAGATTAAGATTAATAAAGCAGAAAATTTACCAGGGATCACAGTAATTGTTTTTAGGGCTCGAAGTACACGAAACGTCCTGAGGGCCGACACGTTGCCAAGATCAACAAACTCAGTGATGTAACTATGAAAAGACAAAGGATAAAATATAATTAGACTCTAACTGATATCTAATTGTGATGCAGTGTATTTGCTGCTGTGTGACGACTGAACTTTCTAAATAAAATGTCACAAAAATCTGCAAGGAAAAAAAAGCCTTCACTCATAATTTTACTGTAGTGGGGATTAATGCCTTGTAAGTTGTACTCTGAGGGGGAAGCTCTGGTGTGCCTATTTCAGCATGGATAATTCAGCCAGAGGAGAAAGTAGATTCAGACGGCAGGATTTATGGTCTTATTTCCTGACATTTGGACATCTTGCCTCAGATTGTCTAATAGCACCACGGCTCTGCCGCTGATTCTGCTCTGCATTGTTGATTTTATGTCCACAAATAACACAAGCCTGAAGGAGTTCTGCTGTGTGGTGGAGTTGCTAATGCTAATGGTTGGCTTCTATTTCCTGGATGCTATGGGTGAGTGCATGAATGTTAAGTGACAGCATGACATAGATCTGTCAGTCATTTGAAATCCTAGATTTTCACTGTGTATTTTCTATCAGAAGCTAATGGAGGAGACTATTTTCATGTTCAGCTTGCATGAAAAACTCAGTTACCAATCAATTTCAAAAATAATAATTAAGTCACGGTTTCTTAAACCAGGCATAGACAATCCTGGTCCGGGAGTGCCGCTATCCAGCACGTTTTAGCTCCAACACACCTAATTGAATGGTTGATTCACCTGTTTACCACGTTATCAAGCTCTGCAGAAGTCTGTTAATAACCTACTGATAAAAATCAGGTGTGTTGGAACAGAGAAAAACAAAAACATGCTGGACAGAGGCACCAAAGGACCAGAATTGCCTACCCCTGGTTTAAATAGTTTTTATTTGAGAACACATTGTATGGGTGTTATTGTGACTATGTTGTTTTTAAGTTCCTTGGTTGCTGGTGATATTAATTATTACTTTACCCTACGCTTCTGCTATTAGGCACCATATCTCATTTGTTAGTTCATTTATGAATCGATCCTTCTGCCATGTGCATCACAGAACTCTCAGCCACTCGATCTGTAAAACTGAACAAGTTGCTGCCATTTTGGAATCTGCTGATGTTAGTTAGCTATGGTGACGACCAGACTGAATCCGGTTGACTCAAAAAGGTTAATGACCAGTAAACGTACACCCAAGCCTTCATTTCTTAGAGTTTCATTCATTCACCACCTGTCCAGTGGTTCTGGAAATAAACGAACAAGCACACGTGCATCTCCTTTTGTGACTGGGTGTTGAATATTGTGACGTTACTTAAAATCAAGTAAACCAAACTGTAACGTGAAGTTGTTTTGTGATGGGCACAAAGATGCTTACGCCATGCTGATCACCATGAAATCCAGCCAGTTCCAGGGATCTCGAAGGAATGTAAAAGAACCAGCACAGAAACCTCTGGACAACACTTTGATTGTTGCCTCAAAAGTATAAATACCAGTGAAAATATACCTGGAGAGAAAAGGTCAAAGTAAAGAAATCACCGGAACGACCAAAGACAGAAATATGTTGATGTTATTTGAATAAACGTACTCACTCGACCGTTTTACTCCATGCTGGTGGGTTGCTCATCGTCATGAACACACAGTTGGAGAGAATTGTAAGCATGATAAACATGCTAAATAATTTAAGTCAGAATTAAGGAAACAGGCTTAAAGACAGATGTACTTTTTTAGAGTAAGATTCATGAATACAAGTTCAGTCTAGTTTGAGTAAAACTGGCCAAAGGATATGAATGTATGAGAATTTTGATGGCTCCTCTCCTGATCAAACTAAAGGGGCTCAGCATGTAACAAGCCGGCTCAGCGTTGAACCTGTAGATGGTGTTTCCTTTAGTGATCACAATGAATGTCTGAAAGTAGATAATATAAGTTAAAATATCTCTGAAATAGAATTTTTATTAAATATTTAGGGATGACTAACTTGAACTAAAGCTATTAAAATGCCATATATGCGGCTGCCTAAGCAGATCTGGAGTTTATTAGCTCAAATATGTTCACTCGGGTTGTGTGTTTTAGCTGAGAGAGTTCAGGCTGACTTTGTGTGTTTTGTAGAAGGGGTCCAGGTCCTCTAGAGGTGTGTTGAGCCGCTCTGGAGGAGGGTCTCCATAGATAAGAGGCAGATTCTTCCCAGCCTCCAGATCACGGTGTGGAGCCTCTGGTTCTCCGTCCTCCTTTTCTACTTGTGCTGCGTTCCTCCTTTCCTCCGCGAGCCTCTCGATTTCCACCAGAGATTCCCGGGTAAAGGGGCGGAAGACATCGGTGCCAGGGCAAGGGAGCAGGGTCGCCATCTTTGCATCGCGAAGGGAGACCACCACCCTGGGGAGTCCCTAGAAGCAGCTGGAGGAGGAAATGGAAATACAGAGCCTTAGTTTTTATATGATTTAAGCATTTAAATTTATTTAGTTTATTATTTATTAATATTTAATATTCCAACACCTTCATATAAAATGTTTGATCATCCTTATTTAAATGAATGGAACACACGTTCAATTAATGCATTTACAATGGTCCCTAGTAGGAATTGATGCCTTGTAAGTCGTACAATGGGGCTGGTGCACTATTTTCAGGAAGTAGAAGCGAGCCACGTGAGAGGAGAGCTTGGACGACAGGATTTGGAAAATATTTCCTGATATTTGGACATATTGCCTCTGATTAGCTAACAGAAATGTGACTATGCCATTGACTCTGTTTGCTTTGCAACACAGATGGTTTATCTCCACAAACAACACAAGCCTGAAGGAGTTCTGCTGTGTTGTGGAGTTGCTAATGCTAATGGTTAGCTTCTACTAGTTTTCTTCTCAGATTTCTGAGAATAATGTGAGGATTCTGGGAAAATTGATGAGGATTTTTTTAAAGCTTAAAGGTGTGGAACACTGAAAACCCTTTTTTTAATGATTATTTCTGAGTCACTCTGAGTTTTCCATTCAGGCTGAACATGAAAATAGTCTCCTACACCTATCTGCTGCATTAGCTTCTGATAGAAAATAGACGATGAAACTAGGATTAGAAAATCTTGACAGATCTATGTTACAGTGTTAACATTCATGAACTCACTTGTCGTTTAAGCATACAGGAAACAGCAGAGAACGTCTTTACTAGGAGAATCTAACCGTTAGCATTAGCAACTTCACCACACATTTACACATTTGGTAGAATTTTTGAAAATCTATTTATTTTGTTCCTATCATGTTTAAAAAAAACAATACGTTTCTTAAAGAAGTATGGATATTTATAGCATGTTGATATTTTCAGAGGTAAAAAACAGAAATTAATCTATAGTCACCTACAGCCACTCTGACAAAATTTAAATAATGAGGTAAACAACACATTACTTTGTTTATGGAATTGATTAAACTATTTTGAATTGAATTTGAAATTGAGTCGCAATAATTTAAAACTTAAAGCAAATGAGAAGCTAACGGTCTCTATGGGACCAATCAAATATTTACTAACTTTTGTTTATCGGCACTTTAAAATGTTCCAAAATCTATTGATTGCCAGTCAGACAGAAAAAGGGATGGTAGCTCATAAGAAAATGGATTTTTATTTGCAAACCGTTGCCTACTCATAATTTTAAATGTGCAAAATCTCACAAAAAATTATAGATGAATAAAACATAAATCAGCAAGAAGCTGGAGTCCATCCCAGTCAGCTGAGATGATGGGACAGACTCATTTACCCTGAAAGGTGATTACAAACATGAATGCAGGAAAGATTTTTGCTCACCAACATAAAATTGTGCACCTACACGCCTGTAAAGAGATGCACATGCTCGCACAGATACAGTGGCTGCACAGCTGCTGCAGGCAATCAAGGCAGAGTGTCGCGTTACAGAAGCCCGATGACTCCGCTCATTCCTCGTTGGTTGAGTTTTCGCTCTGCGCCTCACATCCCTCTGATAAACAGGACAGCATGCCAGCTTATCTTACTGAGCTGACTCTTCTGTACTGCATGGGGCCCCAAACACACCGAGCTTCGGCCTCTGCACCCAACACTTCTCAGGCCCCCTGCCATCCTGCTATGTGACACTTGGAGCTCTTAATCTTTCATCTTAACCCCGTCACTCACCAAAGCTCATTATTACCAAAGCACACGTCAGACACCGCCTCTCACTAGCCCCTGAAGCCCTTCCATTATGGTCTAATCAGTCACCTAAAACTACAAAGGCACATCTGACTTTACATCTCCGTCTTTTGTCCCTTTCAGCTTCCCGTCTTTGGGTCTCTCTGCTCTCAAAGGTTAGCCAAACTCAAAATACACATCCTGAGCATTGATGTGTTTCTCAGTAGGGAACATTTCCTGATTACATTACATCAAGATGCTACTGCTGAAGCAATCAAACGTCCATTTATAAAGAAGCCTGGTCACACATTGGAAAAGTCCCACTAAGGAAGCTGAAGCCTTGTCTCGCACGTCAGTTAGGTAAATGATACGTCTGCACCAAGCTACGTTTATGTGTTACAGTCATTAGCATGGGTTTTCCATATTTAAGCGCCAAGCTATTAACAACAATAATATATTCTGTGTTGGTACGTGAGATTCTTTATCTCCAAGTTAACGTATGATGTGAATTCGGGCCTATTTGGAGTTTAAAGTTGCAAAGAAAAGGTGTGTTGTTTCCAAACTCTTCAATATAACAACAATAAAACCCAAAATGTAGCTGGTAAAAGTTGTAAAACGGCGCCACTGTCCCTATTAAACAAAGGTTTACCCTATTTTGTACATTTAAGAGCAATTTAAAAAAATTATTTTGTGACAATGAAGCCAAAATGGTGCTTTAGCTAGTGTCTCGATAAAATAGAAAAACTGATTCTGAATCGATTCTTATAAAAGTTCCAAGACTTGAATAGAGTCCAACAACCTATTTAATTGTTTAGCATAGTTTGGTCTTTTTACCAACACGTTCTCACACCTGAAGCTTCGAAATATTAGACTCGGTGACCAAACGTTAGTTTCCGTCGCGTTGTCAGAGGGCGATGTGCTGTGCCAGAGCGTTGTTTTCCGTTGTTACCCTCTTGCTATTTCACCTTTCCCTCACCCCAATCCTAACCTTAACCCTCTTGCACTTTCAAAACTTTGTTTCGAGTTGTAACGTCCCTCCCAAACATGGTTAACAGGAAGTTTAGAATGAGCAACCGGGTTATGGTTAGGATGGGGGTGAGGGGTAGGTTAAACAGTAACATGTTAGAGCTTAAATGTCGGTGAAATGTGCATTTTACCGCAAGCAATCGGAAGCCGACTCTCTGGCACAGCGCGTTGCCTCCTGATGCGTTGAGGTTCCCAACGTGTCAGAAACGAATGCTTGGTCACCCATCGTCATGTTTTGATGCTTCGGGTGTGAGAATGTGTTGCTTTTTACAGCAGAAATTGGAAGGAAAAGTCCAGAAGGCCATTTTAATGTTTGGGTCCAAAAGCATTAATACAGTTTCCCCCAGTGAACTGTAACTCACCCAGAGTTGCATCAGTGAATTACAGGCATAAGGTGACAGCTAAAGAAAATAAACGTTACAGCACTGACCTAGCCTGGCAAGCCAGACTAAATAAATGTATTATTTACTTAGCAAGACCAATAAATGTATTATTTAGTCTGGCCACGCTCCATTGATGGCTCTCGGTTGTGGGGCGGGTTCTACCGTTGTCTTTCAAATGATCTCCGCATTCCGCTGGACAATGAATGTGACATACTCTTGTTTCCCTCTGTTGCATCCTCCCACCCACCAGGCGTATAAAGTGCCCTGATTGGCCCACAAAGCGGATAAAGCTCTGTGATTTGTTCACTAAGCGGATAGAGCACTGTGATTGGCCCACCATTATGGACCAATCACAGCTCTTTATGTGTTTGAAACCCCTCTAGAGAGTTGTGATTGGCTAGCCAGAGTCCTGGAAGGAGCTGCAGAGGTTCCAATGGAGCATGCCTAGGCCAAACTTTGCAAAGCAAGAATTTGGTCTAGTTCACTAGGCTACCACTGACCCAAATTGGTCTTAGGTGAAGGGTGAGACAAAGAACGGTTCGAAGGATCTTTCATGGCAATTAAAACGAAGAGTCGGAGTACCCGGCCCGGAGGGTTACCGGGGTCCCACCCTGGAGCCAGGCCTGGGGTTGGGGCCCGTGAGCGAGCGCCTGGTGGCCGGGCTTTTGCCCATGGGGCCCGGCCGGGCCCAGCCCGAACCGGATACATGGGCTCGTCCAACTGTGGACCCACCACCCGCAGGAGGAACATGAAGGGTCCGGTGCAATGCGAATCGGGTGGCAGACTTGAGGTCCTACCTCAAGTGGAGGAGTTTAAGTATCTCGGGGTCTTGTTCACGAGTGAGGGTAGGAGGGATCGGGAGATCGACAGGCGGATTGGTTCGGCGTCTGCAGTGATGCGGACGCTGAGCCGATCTGTCGTGGGGAAGAGGGAGCTGAGCCAGAAAGCCAGGCTCTCGATTTACCGGTCGATCTACGTCCCAATCCTCACCTATGGTCATGAGCTTTGGGTAATGACCGAAAGAACGAGATCGCGGATACAAGCGGCCGAAATGAGTTTCCTCCGTAGGGTGGCCGGGCTCAGCCTTAGAGATAGGGTGAGGAGCTCGGACATTCGGGAGGGACTCGGAGTAGAACCGCTGCTCCTCCGGATCGAAAGGAGCCAGTTGAGGTGGTTTGGGCATCTGGTCAGGATGCCTCCTGGACGCCTCCCCGGGGAGGTGTTTCGGGCATGTCCTGCCGGCAGAAGGCCCCCGGGTCGACCCAGGACACGTTGGAGAGGTTACATCTCCAATCTGGTCCGGGAACGCCTTGGGGTCCTGCCGGAGGAGCTGGTGGACAAGGCCGGGGAGAGGACGGCCTGGAGCTCCCTAATTGGGATGCTGCCCCCGCGACCCGGACCCGGATAAGCGGAGGAAGACGAGACGAGAGACGAGACCACTGACCCATATCAATATTGAACTGGAACAGACCGAATTGGATCGGATGGTGATGATTCTGACCCTTGAGAATTGGAATTGAATCGATTCTTGAAATTCGAGTCAATACCCAGCTCTACTATTAACCTATTTTTACATTTTATTTAGTTTTATGATCTCCAGCTGGTGTCCGACAAGCCGCTGTAGAGTACCTTAGGAAATATAAGGTATGAAAGACACTTTGTTGTAGTTGTTTTCTTATTGAGGGTTTTTTAGCTTATTTTACAGACACTACATCAGATCATCTGTGAAATTTCTAAGGGGGGGGGGGGGGTATCTATTCGAGACTACATAAACAGCTGTCTTTGGATTTGAAATCTTGGCATAATCTCTGATGTAGTCTCATAGCTTGGTGCTAATCAGTTTAACAAATAAAATATAAATCTCCTTTGGGATCATTATACCATCTTACTTTCTACTGTTGGTTATGTTTTTATAGTTAAACTGAAACAAGTCATTGCATAACAGTTCTAATGAGCCAAACTGATGCAAACAAATGAAAAAGAGATGAAAGTATAGCTTTTAGAAGCCTGACCTTGCAGTTACATATATCAGCTTGCATGGGAGCAAAGGCCACATGAGCTGGGACATTCAGGCTGAAGATATAGAGCTGTAATGTAGACAGACATCTGTTCATCACAACCAGTGTGAGTACCAACACTCATCGCTGCAAAAAGCAGGCTTTAGCTTTTATGATGAGTTGCATTTAACCAGAAACCTACGGGTGCTTCTAAATAAATCATGCTGAAGTCAAAAATGCAGACTTTGATTTTTTTTTTCTTTAAATTTATGTGCAAAAAAATGAAAGCCTGTTTGTGCAGGAAATACTGAGAAAATGTTCTGGGTAAAGTAGAGATTTAAACAAACCTCCCCTCTTTACACCACTCAGGGGGTGTAATGAATCTGTAAATGACAGCTCTTCAGAGTTAAATATGACTTTTGTTAGGATCTCCTTTGGCATTTGCCACAATTCCCATCTCTTGTTTTCTCACAGGGTCATTTCCTGACACTGATTTGCCCTCTGGAAGCTTTCTTCTCCACCCAATACTCAACAGTTAATGCTGCATTTCAAACCTTGCAGGAGCCACATGAAAACAGGTGGCTTCACATCTTTCACTCTTTTGCAGTAATCAGTTGTACTTCACACTTGCACATGTTGAATTTCTGCTCAGAGGAAATATGCTATTATCCACACGATCAGTTGCATGAGTCGACAGGTTTCCCACCATTTTTCATCAAATAAAATGTATGTGGAGCCACAAAACCGACATTGTCTTGAAATGAAGATTAAAGACCTCGTAAAGTTTATTCTTCGTGATATTCTGTTGACATCAGACCACTCTTGGAACTTGGAAAAAGGAAATAAAAACATGTTTGCACATTTTGCATAACAACTGCAGATCAGGTGAAACAGCTTTTTTAATTAATATAAACACTACATTTCTTTGTGACTTTTGGTCACACTATTAGGAATCACTGCAGAGGGGCATACTACACATGGCTTCTGTGATCTCTCTGTTAGCTGATCTGAAACCAAATGTCTTGTTGTCCAGGTTGTAAATCGTTCATTGATTTCTGGGTCATAATAACGTGAAAAATCAGTTTTTAAACAGTATTATATGGCTTTTTTAAGATGATTAACCTACTAGACAGATTTCTGTCTAACCCTAACCCTGCTGTCTCAAACTGACCTGTGTGGCCTTTCATTTACATTTGATGAAGATGTGGAGAATATTCCAGCCCTCTCTTATCATATTCAGCACAGCAGAGTCAGAGCTCTCTGTGTGCAAAACACAAAAATCAGCAACATGCTTACAGAATCGCATTTCTGTTTTGGTCAATTAAAATATTTGATTGCATTTTTTAAAGACTTGCATTTATCTGTTACCTCACTTCACCTTTTAAATACTCTGGAAAATACAGAGTCCTGGCCAAGTCACATGGACTCACTTGGTGAAAGAAACTCAAAACCGACACCTTCTGCGTCCAAGAACATGTGATGCAAGACACGCAAATACACTCGGGCAGAGAAAGACATCAGAAATGTTCTCATTTACCCACAATGCATGGGATAAAACACCAGAGAGACCAGCAAGAACCAGATTCCTATTTAAATATTTATTTTGAAAGCATGACCAAACTCACATTAAAAAGCTACCTGATGGTCCCCATTGCAGCTTGAAATGTGCATTAATTAGTCCAACTGTTGGGCCTTCAAGGAGTCCATCCTATAATAAATAAGAGTTTCAGATTCTCTGTTGACATCTAAAAGGAACGCCTCCCTTCGTCCTCCTCCATATCCATAGACGTGTGAGGAGCCAGACTGCCTCAGTATAGTCTCATATCACTGATACACAGAGTAACAGTAAAGAAATGATTAGTTATGAGCATCCACAGCATCACAGAGTGAGCCAATTTGCCATGAAGACACAGGCTAAAAATAAAACTCTGCCTCGGTGGGAGAAGAGATAGTGGGGGGTAGAAGGCTGCAGAGTGTCCACACTGGATGTTACAGCCATGTGCCCATAGAGAGCCGATAGCTCACTTTGCAGGGGAGAAAATAAATGCTATTAAGTTTACTCGTGAGTTTCTCATAAAACAGAATGGAAATATTCCACTATTGCACTTTGCACTCTGGGAAAAGTTCATTTCCTGATGTAACAGTTTTTATATGAACTTTACAGAGCACCTCATTATTGTTGGAGCCAAGAAAAACATACATCAAAATTACAATAACTGTTTAAAAAATATTTACAATAACAACTCACCCAGAACCTTAGAATAAAGAGAATTAGAAATGTGTCAGCTTTATTCCAACAAATGAAAGCATACTCACCACTGCAGCAACACAATATTCTGGGAAAACATTCCAAACTTTGCAAAAGAAACTGTCCAATCTGCAGCCCTACAGCCTGCAACTTCTCACAGGAGTCATGGTGAATGATAACAAAAAAAACTTCTCTCAAATCCTTGAACCTGAAATAAAAGTCTCTCAAGTCCTACCCCGAGGACGGAAATCTCCCCTTGTGGCAGCCGGTGGGGGGGCTGCAGGACAGCTGTTATTGACGCACAGCTCGTTCCACAGTGAAGGAAGGGTTGGTCCAGGTGGGAACAGATCGGACCTTTGACATTTCCCACACAGCTGGTCGCTTGTGCGCGCAGCTGTGTCACATTTATGACAGTCTTCTTTCAAAGTCACAATGTGGAAGAGGAGGAGTGCAGCAGCGTGGGGATCTGCTGAGCGCAGACTCCTCACCATGATGCTGCAGATCAGGATATGATAGCTCTTTTTAGTCTTTACATGCATGATAGTAAATGGACAGAAAACAAAAGAACATTTCGGTGTTCTGTGGTCATTACACGGGTATGTTGCTTTTATATTCACCGCCAGGTGGCAGCCGTGCTCTTCATGTATAGAATAGTTTTTCTTTGCTAAAAAAAAAATCAAAAACTGCGAAACATAAAACTTTGAATCTAATCTTGGTCAAAGTATTTAGCCTACCGTTCAATCCCATAATATCCCCCAATAAGCTACAATGCCCCCTGTTCCTGACAGTTACAGTGACTTAATGTAGTAAACGTTTGTGTTGGTGTTATTTGCACAATTGTATTTAATGTGCTTAGGCTAATCTACTTTTTGATTAATTTAGGGTTCTGCAACCTTCCTTGTCATGAAGGCCACTGTATAAAATGTGTCACAAAATGCACTGGAAGCTGTAAATCACCTATTTTGTTTAAATACACATTTGATTGCATTATTGTAAAATTTTTGTAACAATGAAGAGACCAGACGGTTCTCGAGAGTTGTGTAAATTTATATAACAGAGCAGGAGCAACCTTTGCATGCATCTTCAACACTATGGCTTTACACCCCTGGGACTGGGTGGGTAAAGAAGGTAACAACTAGAACTGTTCCGTTGGTAGCCTACAGCGCCCCTACAGGTCACTAGTAGCATTGAAAGCCGGTTACATTCTTCCCCTCTTAAGCTATGACTTCCTTAATGAAAATAAAAGACAAAAAAACTCCCAACTATTCTCTTAGTTACTTATTAACATTCTCGTTGTTAAACTATAACCTTCCAACCTAGTTATGGTTACACCTAAACCTGTGCATGCAAACTCTTAACACATTTAGTTCTTCAAGTAACTAGGTTTAATCCTAGCACATTTAGAACCACTCTTGGTGACTCAGGTGTCACCTTTACCACTTCCCGTAAAGGTATATCCAACACTGCAGGTACTGATTCCTCTGCAACGTCTCCTTCCTGCGTATGGCTGTCCTCTCCTGGTATGAAGATCTGGGATCCTACTGCAGCTTCAGGTGTTGCTCCAGAAACCAACGGTAGCTCCGGGGTGTGAAGTTCCAGTAACTCCTTCTCCTCTCTCACCAAAATCTGGTCCACATGCCTCCTCACCATGGATCCTTCACTCAACATCACCTTGTATGATAGTGGACCTGTGACCTTGACAATAAATCCTGGAATCCATTTGGGTCCCTAACTGAAGTTTCGTGTCATTACTGCATCTCCTAGTGTGAAACTTCTCTCTTTACTTCCCCTGTCCTGATGTTCTTTTTGAATCCGCTGTATCGTCTCCCCTTTAGCTCTGAGGTCAGGGTGCACCAGATCCAATGTGGATCTCAATCTTCAGTCTTGCAAAAGCTCAGCAGGTGACACTCCTGTGGTAGACTGTGGTGTAATGCGGTAGTTGAACAACACTTGTGCAACCTTGGTAGCAATACGCTACAATTCTCCAGCCTTTTTCATCATTAATTTAAAGGTCCGGGCAGCCCGTTCAGCACAATCATTTGAAGAAGCATGGTATGGTGCTGATTTAATGTGTTCATTGATGTTCTTGTTCACAAAGTCCTTAAACTCCATGCTCACAAAACAGGAAGCATTACTGGACACAATAGTCTCAGGTAGACCTTGGCTGCTGAAGCTTTTCCTCAGCCATTCTATAGTAGCGGTTGTTGTAGCTGTTTTCACTGGGTATGCATCCATCCATTTGGAATGAGCATCCATTATGATCAAAAACATGGATCCCGTAAAAGGTCCCGCATAGTCAATATGTAGTCTCTGCCAAGGGTTACTTGGCCACTCCCACGGGTGAAGTAGTGTTGAAACCATTGACATATACATATATGGACAATGGGTTTCCATAGACTCCAATAACACGTTTTTGAGGAAAAATGGGAGGTGGCCACCACCGCCATTTTTACCGTGTCACAGGTTCAGTCAAGCCCAGGCAATTCCACAAAAGGGAAAAGAGGTGGAGAGGAGGGTGGGGCTGTAAGGCTGGGATCAAATGACGACACCTGTTGAACTGAAGCTAATGTAGCTACAAGCTAACCTGAAGCTAACCCAAAGCTAACATGGAGGTGGGAGCTAAGCTAACGGAGGTAGCAACCTAGCTACAGCCAGAGTTAACTGTGCACAACACCAGAGCTTCTGAGTCAGAGATACGCCGGGCTGACCGGTAAAACCGGGTAGAACACAGAGGTCTCCCGAGAGCTCCACAAGCCGGCAGCCCGCAGACAAGCGCCACTGCGATCAGAGATGCGCAGAGCTGCCACTTGGGAGAACCGGGTAGAAAACATTGGTTTCCATCCAAGAGCCGGCAGCCCGCGCAGCAGACAAGCGCGGCGGCGATCAGAGATGCGGCAAGCTGCGGGGAGGAGACCATACCGATAGTGGGAACCCAGCTCCACCAACATGTTATATTTCAACCAATTTTCTAAAATGCAGCGTTTATGTTAAATGCACTGGGTTTTACCCTATTACATTTAAATTTCATGGTTAAACAGTACATGTTAAAATCTAAGCTCAGCTAGTGCAAGAGCAACAGTGACGTAAAATCATCGACATAAATACATAAATATAATTTTACTTACCGAAAAAAATGAAGTGGAGACTCCTTGGACGCTCTATTAGTGCAGTTAATACCACATGAAGTCATTTTGTCCAACAATTGCACAAATAATATCCAAAAAACAATACACAAACGGCACAACTAATGTTCTAAGTTGAGAACTGAAAATGGCGGAACAGTTTTCAGGCGAGACTGAGGCTCTACAGAGGCCTTTCCCTGGATCGATCTCTGTGGCCACGTGGGTCTGAGGCTCATTAATTATACAGAATTTTAGGCATTTAATACACTTAAACAGAAGAGTGACCAAAAAGATTCACCCCCTCAGAGTTGTCATGAGTGTAAACTAGATCAATTAAACCAAAAACATGTTTTGGAACCAGGCTGTAAACATGTTTATTTCTGCTGTGAAATTGGTATTTTTAACATGGGAGCTAACAAGGATTTGCTTGCTTCTGACACCAACCCACAGCGGATGAGGGTTGAACTGCAGTTTGTTTCACTTCTGCACTGGTTTCAATTTCAGACCTGCATTGTGGGGGCTTGGTTGAAACAGGTGAGTTGCAATGTTGTTGGCAGGTTTGACACTCTTTCACAGCTGCTTCAATGTCTTGGTCCAACCCTGGCCACCAGCGATAACTTTGCGCTAATGCTTTCATCCGAGTGATGCCAGGGTACCCATGATGCAGCTGGTGTAGAAATGCACTCCATCCTGGGGGAGGGATTATCACCCGTGATCCCTACAACACACATCCATCTTGCACACTCAGCTCTGTTTTTCTTACCACATAAGACTGGAAAATGGGATCAGTCTGCTAGAGGCCAGTCATGATGGACAAACTGTAGCATTCTGGGCAACACAGGGTCTTTGCGTTTCCACCTGTTCAGTTCCCTCGCCGACACTAGCGTTATGTCTTCCATTATCAACACTCAGTCCTCCAGCTCTTCCTCTGTGGGATGCCGAGGCAGAGGCAGTCGACTCGGCGCGTCCGCATAGCTGTGCTGCTTTCCGGGCTTATAAACAATCTCATATTCATAAGCTCTCAACATTACAGCCCAACATTGAATGCGGGGGGGAGCAATCTGAGGCACTGCTTTCATCTCTTTGAAAAGTGACAGTAATTGTGATCTGTGCAACTGACAAACTTCCTTCATAGAGATATTTATGGAAGCGCTTGATGCCAAACATCACAGCCAAACCCTCTTTGTCGAGCTGTGAATCAATCAATCAATCAAATCAATCAAAGCTTTATTTATAAAGCGCCTTCCGCAACCCTGTCAGGAAGCCCAAAGCGCTGAACATGGTACAGTTGTAAGTAATTATACTGAATAAATCAACAATAAAAGAAATTCAAATTACAAAATACAAAATGGAAATTACAAGATAGATGAAACATTCCGGTAAAATACAAATGTGTGAGACACAATTGGATTGAGTGGATGGATTGAGTGTACCAATGAAAACTGTGGAATGGATTCAACATAATAGAGGGCCATAATCAAACATGTTCTGGAAACGCCAAGCGGAGGAGGTGTGTTTTTAGGTGATTCTTAAAGACTGGCAGAGAAGGGGACAGCCTAACTGAGGGTGGCAACTGGTTAGAGTAACGGTGCTAGGACTGAGACAGCCCGGTCCCCACGGGTATGACACCTAGACCGAGGGACAGCGAGCAGGCCTTGGTCAGAGGAGCGCAGAGCGCGTGATGGGAAATGTCTGTTTAGGAGTGTGGCCAGATAGGGGGGAGCACCACCCTGGAAGAAATGATAAACAAAGACGAGTATTTTGAATTGTGAGCGATAGGAAATCGGAAGCCAGTGCAGGGAGGCCAGAACTGGACTGATGTGGTCCCGTTTCCTGGTCCCAGTCAGGAACCTGGCAGCGCTGTTCTGCACAACCTGTAGGCGACGCAGTGTTGACTGACACAACCCTGCATAGAGAGAGTTGCAGTAGTCAAGCCGAGAAATTACAAAGGCATGCAGTACCCGCTCCAGGTGGGCTCTCGACAGCATATGCTTGATTTTAGCAAGGCGTCTCAGGTGAAAGAAACTGGACCGGATCACAGAATTGATGTGAGCATCAAATTTAAGTCCTACATCAAGTTTCACCCCCAAACTGGTAACAACTGGTTTTGAGTATGGAGAAAGAGGGCCAAGATCAGCATAACGATCCACATTCCTGCTGTTGGGGTGAAAAACAATGAGCTCTGTCTTTCCCTCATTCAGATGTAGATAGTTGGACATTAGCCAAGACTTCACCTCATTAACACAGGAGACAAAGGACTGAATAGAGTGACCTTTCTCCTGACACAATGGAGAGTAAATCTGGCAATCGTCAGCATACAGATGGAATGATAGGCCATGTTTACGAAAGATTGACCCCAGAGGTAGCAGATAAATGGCAAACAAAAGTGGACCAAGGATCGACCCCTGCGGGACCCCCCACCGGAGCCCCTCCCAAGAAGAAAAAACATCACCCAGTTTAACACAGAATGTCCTGTTTTGGAGATACGATCTAAACCAGTCCAGAGCTGACCCTTTGATCCCAACCCATCGTTCCAAGCGATCGAGTAGAATCACACGGTCAACTGTGTCGAAGGCTGCTGTCAGGTCTAATAACAGAAGCAGCACAGATGTTCCGTGATCTAGTGATAGATAGATGTCATTTAGGACCCTCAGTAGAGCAGACTCTGTGCTATGGCCAGACCTGAACCCTGATTGGAAAACCTCAAACAGATCAGAGTCAGCTAAATGTGAGACCAGCTGCTGATAAACGACTTTCTCAAGCAGTTTAGATGTAAAGGGCAGGGTAGAGATAGGCCCGTAATTTTCTATCACAGAGACATCAGCACCAGGTTTCTTCAGGGTCGGCCGAATAACTGCTGCTTTCAAAGCAGCTGGGACCACACCTGTGCTGAGGCTTCCATTGATAATCTGACCAAGTGATGGGCCAAGGCATGGAAAGGCAGCCTTCCAGAGACGAGGCGGTAGAACATCAAGTGGAGAGCCAGATGGCTTCTGCCTCGCAACAAGCTTACTCAGCTCAGAGTATGAAACTGTATTGAGGGAGCTCAGGGTGGGTGGTAATGGAGGAACTGGAACAGGGTCAACAGAGTTACCAGAAATAGCTGCTCTAATGCCCGACACTTTATCAACAAAGAATTTGTGAAAAGCTTCAGAGTTTCCAGCAGCTGTAGGAGACATGGTGCTAGGCTCCTGATACACCAGAACTGAGTTTAGCGTTTTGAAGAGAATCTTAGGATTATTGGAGTTTGTCTCAATGATGTCTGCAAAATAGGCCATTCTGGCGGCCCTCACTGCATCCTGATAAGCAACCAGAGATGCTCTGAACAACTCACGCGAGACCTGTAGGCCATCCTTTTTCCACTTTCTCTCAGAGGATCTACACGCCCGCCTACAAGCCCGTGTGACATCAGAGAGCCAAGGCTCCCTCCTAGGCCGAGACTTGAAAAGCTTGAGAGGGGCAACCACGTCCAGGACCTGATTACAAAGTACATCAAAGTGATGTGAATAGTGATCAACGTTAGATGGATCTGGGTTAAAGGTCTCTAACCTTACGGACATACAGTCCACAAACTTTGAAATAGTTTCTGCATCCAGGGCTCTGAACCTAGTAGCTGGAGCTTCACACACAGGGACAGGACATGGCAACGTAACATCACAGAGTATTGGAGAGTGGTCAGAGAACACAGGAGGCAAAGTCACAAGGTTCATGATGGGTAGACCATAAGAGATAACCAGGTCCAGGGTGTGACCCCTGGCATAAGTTGGGGATGATACCCATTGTTTAGGATGATACCCATTGTTTGAATTGTCTGACTCTGCCGTTGTTCAGGTTTGTGACATGAATCTGATGGGTCGTTCTTGTCCATCTGGCATGCGGTGTGCCAACACTGCCCCTAGCCGATAAGGTGATGCATCACAGGACAGTATTAAATCTTTACGGCTATCATAGTGCACCAGCACATCTGAGGATTGCATTAGCTTCTTAGACTCTTTGAATGCTTTGCTCTGTTCCTCCTGCCACGTCCACTGTGTCTCCTTCCTCAAACAATCAATCAATCAAAGCTTTATTTATAAAGCGCCTTCCGCAACCCTGTCAGGAAGCCCAAAGCGCTGAACATGGTACAGTTGTAAGTAATTATACTGAATAAATCAACAATAAAAGAAATTCAAATTACAAAATACAAATTACAAAATACAAAATGGAAATAACAAAATAGATGAAACATTCCGGTAAAATACAAATGTGTGAAACACAATTGGATTGAGTGGATGGATTGAGTGTACCAATGAAAACTGTGGAATGGATTCAACATAATAGAGGGCCATAATCAAACATGTTCTGGAAACGCCAAGCGGAGGAGGTGTGTTTTTAGGTGGTTCTTAAAGACTGGCAGAGATGGGGACAGCCTAACTGAGGGTGGCAACTGGTTCCAGAGTATCGGTGCTAGGACTGAGAAAGCCCGGTCCCCACGGGTACGACACCTAGACCGAGGGACAGCGAGCAGGCCTTGGTCAGAGGAGCGCAGAGCGCGTGATGGGGAATGTCTGTTCAGGAGTGTGGCCAGATAGGGGGGAGCACCACCCTGGAAGAAATGATAAACAAAGACGAGTATTTTGAATTGTGAGCGATAGGAAATCGGAAGCCAGTGCAGGGAGGCCAGAACTGGACTGATGTGGTCCCGTTTCCTGGTCCCAGTCAGGAACCTGGCAGCGCTGTTCTGCACAACCTGTAGGCGACGCAGTGTTGACTTACACAACCCTGCATAGAGAGAGTTGCAGTAGTCAAGCCGAGAAATTACAAAGGCATGCAGTACCCGCTCCAGGTGGGCTCTCGACAGCATATGCTTGATTTTAGCAAGGCGTCTCAGGTGAAAGAAACTGGACCGGATCACAGAATTGATGTGAGCATCAAATTTAAGTCCTACATCAAGTTTCACCCCCAAACTGGTAACAACTGGTTTTGAGTATGGAGAAAGAGGGCCAAGATCAGCATAACGATCCACATTCCTGCTGTTGGGGTGAAAAACAATGAGCTCTGTCTTTCCCTCATTCAGATGTAGATAGTTGGACATTAGCCAAGACTTCACCTCATTAACACAGGAGACAAAGGACTGAATAGAGTGACCTTTCTCCTGACACAATGGAGAGTAAATCTGGCAATCGTCAGCATACAGATGGAATGATAGGCCATGTTTACGAAAGATTGACCCCAGAGGTAGCAGATAAATGGCAAACAAAAGTGTACCAAGGATCGACCCCTGCGGGACCCCCCACCGGAGCCCCTCCCAAGAAGAAAAAACATCACCCAGTTTAACACAGAATGTCCTGTTTTGGAGATAAGATCTAAACCCGTCCAGAGCTGACCCTTTGATCCCAACCCATCGTTCCAAGCGATCGAGTAGAATCGCGTGGTCAGCTGTGTCGAAGGCTGCTGTCAGGTCTAATAACAGAAGCAGCACAGATGTTCCGTGATCTAGTGATAGATAGATGTCATTTAGGACCCTCAGTAGAGCAGACTCTGTGCTATGGCCAGACCTGAACCCTGATTGGAAAACCTCAAACAGATCAGAGTCAGCTAAATGTGAGACCAGCTGCTGATAAACGACTTTCTCAAGCAGTTTAGATGTAAAGGGCAGGGTAGAGATAGACCTGTAATTTTCGAACACAGAGACATCAGCACCAGGTTTCCTCAGGGTCGGCCGAATAACTGCTGCTTTCAAAGCAGCTGGGACCACACCTGTGCTGAGGCTCCCATTGATAATCTGACCAAGTGAAGGGCCAAGGCACGGAAAGGCAGCCTTCCAGAGACGAGGCGGTAGAACATCAAGTGGAGAGCCAGATGGCTTCTGCCTCACAACTAGCTTACTCAGCTCAGAGTATGAAACTGTATTGAGGGAGCTCAGGGTGGGTGGTAATGGAGGAACTGGAACAGGGTCAACAGAGTTACCAGAAATAGCTGCTCTAATGCCCGACACTTTATCAACAAAGAATTTGTGAAAAGCTTCAGAGTTTCCAGCAGCTGTAGGAGACATGGTGCTAGGCTCCTGATACACCAGAACTGAGTTTAGCGTTTTGAAGAGAATCTTAGGATTATTGGAGTTTGTCTCAATGATGTCTGCAAAATAGGCCATTCTGGCGGCCCTCACTGCATCCTGATAAGCAACCAGAGATGCTCTGAACAACTCACGCAAGACCTGTAGGCCATCCTTTTTCCACTTTCTCTCAGAGGATCTACACGCCCGCCTACAAGCCCGTGTGACATCAGAGAGCCAAGGCTCCCTCCTAGGCCGAGACTTGCAAAGCTTGAGAGGGGCAACCACGTCCAGGACCTGATTACAAAGTACATCAAAGTGTTGTGAATAGTGATCAACGTTAGATGGATCAGGGTTAAAGGTCTCTAACCTTACAGACATACAGTCCACAAACTTTGAAATTGTTTCTGCATCCAGGGCTCTGAACCTAGTAGCTGGAGCTTCACACACAGGGACAGGACATGGCAACATAACATCACAGAGTATTGGAGAGTGGTCAGAGAACACAGGAGGCAAAGTCACAAGGTTCATGATGGGTAGACCATAAGAGATAACCAGGTCCAGGGTGTGACCCCTGGCATGAGTTGGGGATGATACCCATTGAGTTAGATTGAATGACTCTAGCAAATTAAAAAAAACCTTTAGCAAGCACATTATCAGGACAGCAGATATGGATGTTAAAATCACCAAAAAATAGGACATAATCATATTTAGGATGCAGTCTGCCACAAGATCACAGAAATCATTAAGGAAGTTAGAGTCAGTCTTTGGAGGGCGATAAATCAGCACAACGAGCAGGCGGGGGGAGATGCACAGTTCAAATAAGCACAGTTCAAAGGAAGAAAATGACATGGTGGGTGTAAGCTGTTTACAAGGAAAGCTGGATTTAAAAACAACAACCAGCCCTCCACCTCTGCCCCGTGACCTGGGGATATTAAAACACGAGCAGCCAGGTGGTATGAGCTCGAGTAGGAAACTTGTGTCGCCAAACGGGATCCAGGACTCACAGATGCAGAGAAAACCCAGGTCATGCTGAATAAAAAAGTCACGAAGAATAAAAGTTTTGTTCAGCACAGACCTGGCATTGACCAAACCAAACCGGGTCTTCAGCGGGGCTGCAGCACAGAGATCGCGCACGGACCCAGTCCCCTCTAACTCTGTGCCCGTAACCGAGCGCAGATTCTCCCAGCAAACCCCAGTCTGGCGTGATCTTCGAGCCGATCGGCCGTGGCGCGGTGCCAATACACCATCAGAGCCGGCCGAGTTCCCTGGGCAGGGCGCCGAGTAATCCAGGAGACATCTCGGAACCATCGGGTCAGAAGCTGGGCCGGATCGGGCCAGCCGCTTGTTCAGGGATCCAGGCCGACGTCTCACGCGCCGGCTACCTCTCTTTCCTCGTCTTCTCCGATGCTTCCTTCTCGAGCTGGGGCGGACAGAGGGCCGACACATCACGGCTTGGGTGGAGAGAGCACGCGGGCAGTTCAACCAGCAGCATCGTCCGTGAGGTTCATAGCTCGCACAGCCCGGTTCCCAGCGCGCGCTGCCGGCTACATCAACGGAAGGACGAAGCCTCAGCAGCGCAGCTCGATCATATGTCAGCAGAGGATCCACACCATTCAAAAAAGGGATCAGCGACAAGAAAAGTGCATAAAAGCCAATAAAACGCCAATAAAAACCGATAAAATGCAAGGCATCAGTGCGTAAAGAGGACGAGCAGCTCGCAGCGTGACCGTGCGCAAGCGCCATCTCTCTCAACTCCCTTCCTTAACAGATTATGTAAAGGGACTAACAAATGTTGGCAGGTTTGGTAGGAACCTGTTATAGCAGTTGAGTAAACCCAGGTAGGCTTTTAGTTCCATGACATTAGTGGTTGCAGGTGCCTATTCTATGGCCTTTACCTTGTTTGGCAGGAAGTGGAGCCCCAAAGCATCCACCTTGTGAACAAGGAGCTCTGCTTCCTGATCCCCGAAGGCACATTTTCTCTGCTCCAGCCGCAGACCTGCCTCTTGAAGCCTCTTCAACACCTCATTCAGGGTCTCCAGATGCTCATAGTTGTTTTGGTAGGTCAGTAAGATGTCATCTAAGTAGACAGCCACATTTGGAATTCCTGCCACCAGACCCTTCATCATTCTCTGAAAAATAGCTGGACTAGAGGAAACACCAAATGGTAAGCCATTCACTTAAAACAGACCTTTGTGGGTGTTAATGGTGACATTTGACTTGGACGCCTTGTCCAGAATGGCTTGTTGGTACGCATGACATGGGACAGTTTGCTCAACTTCTCACCCCCAGACAGCTTCTCAAATAAATCCTCCAACTTTGGTATTGGATACTGCTCCAGCTTTGGAGACTTAGTTAACGGTGAGTTTGTAGTCACCACAGATGCGTGCAGTATTGTCCGCTCCGAAAACTTCACTGGATTAATGATGCCCTGCTTTGTGAGTTTCTCTAGCTGTCTCCACCTTCTTCCTCATTGCATATGGCACTGATCTAGGTTTGTAGAATTTTAGGATGACATTTTCCTTTGTGTGTATTTTTACTGGTGGACCCCTCCAAGTACCCAGTACCTCTTTGAACACTTCTTTTTTCTGCAGCACGTGCTGTAAGGTCAGCTGATGTTGTCCTATCTTATGGACCTGTATACAGTTCATTTACAACTCCTTCAACCAAGCTCTACCTAACAATTTTGGTCCGCTGCATGCTACCACCACTGCTGGCAACTGCTTGACTTTGTCTTTGTGTGATACAGTTACTTTTGCCATCCCTAGTGTGGAGACTCTTTCACCTGTATACGTTTTCAACGTCACTGAGCAGTCCTGCAGCTCCTGAGCTTTTCTGTCTTGCCATAACTTCCCATATTCAGTTTTCGATAAAACTGTCACACTGCAGTCAGTATCCACTTCAAAACGGATCCTTTGTCCATTTACGTCCAACCGTATAATAATTGGATCGACACTGTCCATTTTTGACTCCTTCATGTTAAGCATAGTAAACACCTCCTCTTCCTCATTGGATTGTGGGTCTGTAGCTTTCCTTATGTGACGTGCGTACTGCTATTTATTTTTCCAGTTTCCCTTTTTGTCCTTTGTAATGTTCATTTTCTCCTCCTTCCCCTGCTGGCCACTAGGAGGCGCCAACCTGCATATCTTCCTCACATGGCCCCTTTTTCCACAACCATGACATTTTTCATTTAAAAAACAACAGTCCCGGGACAGATGTTCACCACCACACCTATAACAGATAAATGGACCACTCTTGCCTTGTCGTTTATGCGCCATTATCACTTTATGGACTGGCAGCGAGGCAGCACTCCTGCTTCCAGCCCCATCCAGTGTTCTTGGCTGTAAATCACAAATATCCTTATTTGCTGTCTCAATGGTTTGTGCCAGCTTTAAGGTCTTTTCAAATGTCAACTCAGGCTCCACCAACAGTCTTCGTTGTATGCAGTCATCTGTAATGCCACATACGAGCCTATCACATTGCATCTCCTACAGCCTGTCTCTGTAGTTACAGTGTTGCGCCAACTCCCGCAGCATAGCCACATATTCTGTTATAGTCTCATAAGCCGCTCTTGTCCATGAACTTAACTTCAATCTCTGGACTATGTCACTCAGATTTGGGTTATAATGTGACTGAAGCAGGCTCGTCAACTCTGAGAATCCGGCTTATCCGGACTCAATAAGTTCCTCATCAAACTGTATGTCCTGCTGCCCACTGAGCTCGACAAATGGGCTCGCTTTCGTCCTGTATTCGAAATTTGGTATGCCTCAAAAAAGTGCTCCAACACTTCACAATACTCCTCTCAGCTCTGTGTTTGAGCGTTATACGCAGCCAGCAACCCCAGCATGGAAACAGCTTAGCTCAGCCGCCTTGAGAAGAAAAAAAATACGTTGTCAACTTTAACAGCGTTTTCCGAGCTCACCAGTTTCCTCGTTGCCAATATGTAACATCTTTGTATGAAGAGACCAGACGGTTCTTGAGAGTTGTGTAACTTTATAAAACAGAGCAGGAGCAACCTTTGCGTACATCTTCAACACTATGGTGCACACCCCTGGGGCTGGGTGGGTAAGAAGGTAATGACAACTAGAACTGTTCCGTTGATGGTCTACAGCGCCCCCACAGGTCACTAGTAACATTAAATGCCCGTTACTACAAATGTTAAATAAGAAACTAGACAACATGTAATTGTCACTTGCTATTTTTAATTTTATTAAAAATAAATATTGAAAACATTCAACAAATAGAAACAGGTTGAATAAAACAACCCCGAGTCTTTTACTGTATTTGTTTATTATTTCAGTGGAAATTCGAATTACACAATGACGTGAATTGAATTGTTTTAACAACCTAGTGGAACCAGGCGAAGTGGGAACAGTTTTCAAAGCCTGGGGGGAATATTGATGGTGTGGGACGGTTACCATGGAAACCGGAAAGACACATAAGACGCGCAGAAAAGGGTTCGTTTTCTTGCTTTTAAGTTCAAATGTGTTACTTGATTCGGGACGCTTACTTAACTTAGAACAATAAATTAGATTGAAAAGATAAATTACTTTAGTTACCTTTGGGTTACACACGCCAGGGTTTCATGCTCCTTCCGCAAACCCATTTATGCTAAATGTTTTGTTAGACTGGTGGCTCGCTGTGTCGACCGCTGAATGTAAAAGGCGGAAGAGAGGAATATTGATGTTTCTTGTGTGTGTGTGTGTGTGTGTGTGTGTGTGTGTGTGTGTGTGTGTGTGTGTGTGTGTGTGTGTGTGTGTGTGTGTGTGTGTGTGTGTGTGTGTGTGTGTGTGTGTGTGTGTGTGTGTGTGTGGTTAGAAGGCAATTATATGGAGTCGGAGTATATAAAACAGCACCTGGGGAAATGTCTGGGGGAAGGACTAGTGGAGGTGGCCGAGCGGCGACCTAAGGACCCCATCCTGTACCTGGCTCACTGGCTGTACAGACACAACTCTAATGTGGAGTATAAGAAACAGGTGAGCTACCGTTTTCTTCTCTAGCCAGCAGAGGGCAGCACAACACCACATGCTTTCAACATGGCAGCGTTCCCTTACTCCAAAACATTAGATAAGGGTCTGCTTTACTCCATACAACTAGATTTTTTTAAACACTTCATTTATGTGTAGTTTTTAAAGGTTAGTGTGAAAATGTGAAACAAAAATTATGACTCCAGTCTTAAGGAGTTTGTTTTGTGCTTCCCCTTACAGGAAAAAATAGATAACACATAACATATAAATTAATTATCTATTCATCTTATTCTTTCATACAAATGTTAAAATAAACTCTACTTGTTAACTCCAACAAACTGCATTTTTAATCTCTGTCTAGTACACGGAATTGTAGTCTCTATTATGGGCTAATTATTAAATTCATCTAGACTATTTCAAAGGGTGTATAGGTAAAAAATGGTCACCCTACCTTTGCAGCTGCCAAATTACTTTAAAATAGTTTCAGGTCTCCGAATAATAACTGATTTTCTTGCATCTGAAACAGTAACTTGTTGTTTGTCTTTTTCAACAAGATTATGTAGAAAAATAACAAAAAGCTTCATTAGAATGTAGAGCTATAGTAGGATATTAGTAAATAACGAGTTCACCCAACCCCATAATATAACTTTAAAAGTTAGTCAGTCATTTTCCAGTTTGTCTCGAGTAGTTTGCAGGGAGCTGGTCCAGCAGTAATTGGACACGAGATAGGGACACCCTTGATTGATTCTCAGTCCATAGGGCATAGAGACAAACGAGACATACAATCAGCCACACACTCACTCAAACCTAGAGACAATGACGCATGTACAGGAAGAACCTGCTTTCCAAGAAGAAAGGCCAGGTTTATTAACCTGCAACCGTCTTGCTGTGAAGCAGAAACGCTACCAATTACACCAGGCAGGCCCAGGTAAAGCCCTGATCTTCAAAAAGGGTTTGAGGGTTTGTGGAGGATAAAAAGTGGCTTAGACAAACAACCTCATCAGGCTGGAGGATGTAATCACCACAAATACCCAGTCACCTTTTACCTTTAGTTCATCAGGCCCTTTGTCTGCTACTGCTGCCTTCAGCTTTGAAGAAACAGAATAGTTAAAGATCAAACCATTTGCAGTTCACCCCTGCAGGTATTGAGAGACTGAAGATTTTAGTTAGAAATATGTGCCGCATAGAAACTGAAAAGAGGCCTTCCTTTATCATTTTAGCAGATGATTGAGAAGACCACACAGTCTGCTGCACCCACTGAAACAGCTGTAGAATCTGCTGAGGATGCAAATTCAGTCAAAGAAGAAAGACCAGGCTGTCCTGATGTAGAAAACAAGCAGAGCACAGGAGAGCATCCACCCGAGGTGCAGGAAACTGATGTTGAACGGGAGGTAATAAACATTACAAATCACATTTGTGTGATTGTTTGATTCTGACATCCTGGGGATTTTGCTCTATGTCAGTGATTTTGACTAAGTTGTTGAAATGATGGTTGGAGAAGGCTGCCATGTTTGTTGGCACGGCGCTCATCAGATGGTGTTGAAACAAATGTCAAATAAGTGAAAAGAATGATTTAAGAAACAGAAGCAAACAGAAGTGGAAACAACCGACGATCACGTTGAGGAGAATCCTGATAAAGAGTCAAAAGCTGACCAGAAAATAATGGAAGGTGACCCAGAAGAAGCAAAGGTGATGAGTGAAAAAAACATCAACAAACTGTCATGAAACAGACGGCAAACTGTCTACTGATGTTATACTGTGGCACTATGTAATCATTGTGTTGCTTTCATCACCTGTACAGGTAACTGAAACAGCGGGAGAAGAACCTGAACAAACAGAGCCACCGCCATCAGCTGCAACACAAGATGAGAACAACTTACTCTCTAAAGATACAGATGACCTAAACAAAAAACAAAACCCTGACTCAGCATATGCAAAGAAAGTATTACGGTGTGTGATTGTGGCTGTCTTCATGAAGAAATGCAAAATCCCCTGCAAGTGAGGAGTGAGACAGAGAAAATCAACTTTAGGAGCAAAGTGAGCAGAAGTTCAAAGGTCTGATGAAGAAAGGAGACATTTGGGTGTTCTGGTCACAGAAACCAGACTAGGAGAAGGGAGGATGTCAGATCATTGTCTATCATAATCTCTCCAACTACCTTTTTATTCTTCACTGCAAGGTTGAAGAAGAACAGGGAGACAAACCTGAGGACTCCATCCAAGCAGAACCAGAGTCCACACTGGAGAGTGAAGACATGAAGACAGAGGAAACCTTTTCAAATAAAGAAGAAGAAACTAGCGTAGAGATCAAAGCTGAGACACAAGAATCCAGTTCTGTCTCCTTGCAGGAGCAGGAAAAGGTGGCTTCCTGTTGAATATTTAATTATTGACTTTGAGCCAGATACATCAGCAGCTTCAGAAGCATGTGTTCACTCAGAAACAAGAGAACAGTTATTTAATACATCTCATCTGAAGAGGCAGACAAGTCACATAAATGACGCTGATGAGTCATCTTCAGGTCAGAGTGATGTAACGGTGGCTTTGAAACAAGGACAATGTTAGACTCAGAGACAAGCTGTAGAGCTTCTGATCATCTAATCTACACTATTTCTCTGTCTGTCATGATAAGGCTGATGGTGTTAACCCTGAAGATACCACTGAGCCCGGAGCTGCCCCAACTCCAAAGGATGAGGGCCTCCAACCTAAGACGGAAAAAGAAGAAGAAGTTGCAGACACCGAGCCTGAATCACAGGAATCAAAGAATACAGCTGTCAAAGAAGAAGTGGAGGTGTCTTGTTTTTTAATTCCTCTTTTTATCCTAAGTTATCACCATACATTTGAATGAAAAGGTGTTCAGAAACCAAATGCAACGGTTTAATGTTTAACTGGTTTCTAATCATCTCAGGAGGTAGAAGAGCAAAACATCAATAAGAAGGCTGATGACGGCGGCTCGATGGTGGAGTGAATCAGGAGAGACGTGAGTGAGCAAATAACGACGAGAGAATAACAGAGGGTGGATCCGCTCACAAACAAAATCTCACCAGAGATGTTCACAGAAGTAAACTGCTTACAGAGGCTTTGTCCCTTACAGATTTCTGTCTCAGACACAGATAATCTGAGTGAATTCAAAATTTAGTTTTAATCTAATTTTGATTTTGTTTAAAGGTGCAATATGTAAGAATATAGTGAGAATTCTACAGTGAAAAAATCCCAAGAGTCCGATGTTTAGTCAATTTGAAAGGAAGGTTATACTAAAACTTATTTCACATCCAGCTGTGGGGATTGTCAGTTTTTCCCCTTTCGAAACAAAGGAAGGAGGGCCGTAACTACCGTTTAGCATCAGTGATTGTGGGGGTGCCGTGTCTTCCGCGAGCTAATGCTGCAGCGCCGACAATTGTAATTTGACGATGGCTGGTAAAAAGCTCCAGAGTTGTTTAAAGTGATCCATTTCTTTGATCTTTATTTACACAGTTTAGTAAAAAAAAATGTTTTTTACCTGAAGATTTACTATTTTTTACTAAACTGTGTAAAAAGAACAAAGAAATATATGACAAAAATAAACACAGAACGAATGTGTAAAAGAAGTGTTTAAAGTGGTAGCAGTAACCAAATTTTACCACAGGATGTAATTGTTACTTCATCTTTACATAATGCACCTTTAACATAGAGACAGTGTGGTCTGGATAGCTTAAATGAAATCATCATTAAAAACAACAATTTGTATTTATTCAGATCACCTTTGCCTGATATTGAAATGTGTTTGATGATGTGCGTATGACCAAATAAAATGCAAAAACCAAAAAAAAAAAAACATGTTGATGGGGACAAATCCTTTTTCACAACCATAGTTTAGTTTGAGTGATTTAAGTATGTTGCTTATTTTCAGGAAGAAGATCCAAAAGAAGTGAATCATCCACGTTTGAATTTTACCGCTTCAGTTTGACGAATGTGTTTATGTGCAAAGTATGAAATAAATATCACCTGGTGTTATAACTCACTGTATTCTGGGTCCACTTCTTTCCTCTGATGGACTTTCATGTAAATAAAGTATTAAAGTTTCAGTCCAAAACAAGTCCAGATCACTATAAACCATACAGGTTTAAAGCAGAGCATTGGTGGTGCGTTGCATGCAATCATTGATCATTTGCTTTGCTTTAACACACTTTCACTCCTTTGGTCTTTTTAACCAACAGTTGTACTCTGAGCTCAGACTCGCTCTGCAGGAAGAAAGGCTGAGCCTCCACCCCCTCAGATATTTACAGCCCATTGCCCAAACACACCAGAGGGTACTCTCATCATCAGGATCTGCATAGTAGAGACTTTCAACAGTGACAAAGCATTTATTTTATTGAGTTATCCAGCAAAATACTTGTTCTGTTTTGTAATCTTGCAGCGCTGACCTTTGAGCCAGAGCAGAGCCAACGGTGCATGACAGGGATTGTTTACTGGGTGTTTTAGAGATAAATGTTTGGTGTCGCCCTCAGAACGCAGCTGCGTTTAATCAGGCAGTCTGAGCAGGATCCAGGTCCACAGAGGGCTGGCTCTGAGGCAGTGCTCAGGGATCAAATACTCCTGCTGCTGCAGAAGTCAGACAGGAACCCTCCAGAGCGGACATGGCCCTGACGCTTGTTGGAGACGCGGTGGCCACCGTCGGCGGCCTTGTCACTGGAGTGCTGAACTTCTTCACCGATTTCTTCCTGACTCCTCCACTAAAAGCTGCTCATCAGTATTTGGAAGATGCGGAACTCAAAACTTTAAAAGGAGGTGGGTCGGGTCAGCTTCTTTCTATTTGATTTCATCCTCAAAACAGCTGAGCGTAATGTTGACCTGTAGTGCATGAATAGTCTCCATTGTTAAGCTGGAATGTGTTTAATCTCTTGTGCAATCACCCTTTCACTCCCTTCTCCCCCTCAGAAATAAAAACATTTAAGGCCAAGGCTCTGTGGGAGAAGTCTGGAGCTGTCGTTATGGCAGTGCGCCGGCCTGGATGATTTTTGTGCAGAGAGGTTTGATATGAATTAACTGAAATAATGACATCTGCATTCATTTGGTTCCTGTTAAGTTTACCTCATTTCTGCAACACCTGGGTCAGCTATCCAATCTGTTTTAAAGATGTGGGACCATTCCTGGAATTTTAGTGCCTTTTTATAAATTTATTTTTTTCCCAAAAACAATCCTAATCTAGAGATTCTGATGTGTAGCCAATATGTGGTCCATTACGTGTCAACTTGCCACTTAGGAGTCATAAAGTAAACATTGCAAGCTCTTCTGGGAAAAACACTTTAGAAACATTTGGAATGTTTAAACGTTGGAAAATAATTGGGCACTGTCCTCTGTTCATCAGAGTTTAAATAAGCATACAATTAGAAATAATGATGCTGGTTAGGGTTGTGTTTTAAACAAATGTTTGAATCCTTTTGTTTTTGTTCTGTCAAATCTCAATTGCTGCAAAGTGAGGAGCATGATAACTGAAATTATATAAATAAAAAAATCTAATTACTAATGCATACATTTCCTAAATACGTTACAATGACGTAAAGTGAAAATGCTCCTTGAGAAGTTGAGAAAAGTTCAGTGGTCTCAAATTGGCAGGGTTTTCCACAGCTGTGGAGCTGCTGCCTGGAGAAATGTCTCCCACTGTGTGCAGCTTAATTCAAGGGGAGATGAGATGGTGGGAATCTTTAGAGCTGAGGTTTAGTAATTCTCAACACCATTCATGTGAAATATGGTCAATGTCAGACTTGACAGGGGTTTATATATATATATTACACCAGACAAAGCGCCAAGCTCTGAATGTTGGGCTGTTGAAATATTTCTTTGCTCTTTCCTGCTTTCTGACTGCAGGAAGCTGCAGAGCTGTCCTCTCTGAAGCCCCAGCTGGACCAGCTTGGGGTCCCACTCTATGCTGTGGTGAAGGAGGATATTGGCACAGAGGTCCAGAACTTCAGACCATACTTCAAGGGAGAAATTTTTCTGGATGAAAAGGTGTGTGTGTGTCTCAAAGTTGGGGACCAAAACAAGTAAAAGTATTATTTATTTAATTTTTGTTTTGTTTTAGAGATGTTTTTATGGACCCCGTGAGCGGAGGATGGGACTTCTGGCGTTTGTGCGTGTTGGAGTGTGGCTGAGTGGCTTGAGAGCCTTTAGGAAAGGCTTCATGGGAAATGTTTTAGGAGAGGGCTTTGTGCTCGGCGGGGTGTTTGTCATTGGACGAGGGCAGCAGGTAAAAAATATTAAGGATAAATTCAACCATAAAGTGGAGCTTTAATTTGTTACCCAATTCTTCCCCCTTCTCCTGCAGGGCATATTACTGGAGCACAGAGAGAAGGAGTTTGGGGATAAAGTCAACATTTCAGAAGTCCTTCAAGCTGCCAAGAAAATCCCACTGGGCAATTAAAGTGCTGGCCTCTGGGGAGCAAGGGTGCATTCTGTATGAGATGAGGCTTTGGATGTGTTCATGAAGGTCTGTTCTTAAACTGAAGAGAAGGAACAGATCTGATCTATAACACCAGGTCTCCTGTATAATACAGCTGTGCAACCTTTGGCGTTGAGAGTATTTGAATAATAAAACATCTTTGTTCTCCATGGGTTTACTTAGTTTTGTACAGGGAGTAAAAAATAATCAGAATCCCCTAGAGGGGGTGGAGACCTTTTCCTACATCTATATTTGAGGTTCACTCACACCCTCAAGAAGGATATTTATCAGACATTCCAGCACAGAAGCTTCTGCAACAAAATTATGAATTACAATCTTGATTTGGATTCTGACTTTAAGTGGTAACTGGATGCCAACAGATTTTAATTAGGGATGCAACAATGCCACTCTTCCAGACCGATGCATGGATCTGAGTGCTCGCCGATGCCAGTTACAGATAATTCTACCACACAAAATTACTATGAATTAGAATACAGGTTTTATTCTCTTCTTTCAAAAGGAAAAGACTGAGGTAGATATAGACATGATCACAACTAAAATACCTATTTCCACCCTCTAAGGTGGGTTTTACATTCTACCTTGCAACAGGTTCTGCAAACCTTGTTGACATTTCAAGAGGAACAAGATATCAGCCTGTGTTCCCAAACAAAGCCTTCTTTTAATAACACCGCAAGATTGCACACACTCTGAATAAAGTGATTATTTTCAGCTCGTGAGTTAATCAATTTTGAAATGGATGAACCAATGTTTTATATGAACACTAATGAAATGTTTCAATCTGTGCTTAAATTACTGTGGTTGAAATGAAACATTTTGATATCAGTAATTTTAGATTTAACAAGTGATTCATTATCTACACTCAGGCACAAGGTTCATTAGAGATAAAGTTAAGTTAAACATCATGACACATAGATATTCTCTTCTGAAAGGGGCATGACATTCTGAGGTTTGCTTGTTAACACCCCTTAACGTGGCACGTCCCGGTTGGCCAAGAAATCATATGAGAATATTAAAACAGAGCTCACTAGACTGTGAGTCAGTTCTAGAGAAAGCTACAGACAGGCCATCCGGAGCGAACCCTCTTCAACCCAGAGCATTTTTGACAAGCTGTCAAAAACCCTGCTAAAAGCTGCCTACAGCTGACACAGCTAAATGGTTCATTCAACTATTCAGAAACCGCTTTTCTAGATGCAAACTATTTCATCTATCTGATGTGACTCGGAAACTTCTCTGGACTGGAGAGTCGTGCTGCGGTTAATCTACCAAACCTTGGTGCCCAGAGGTCATCCGACCTCCCTGACCTTTGGATCCATGAAGAGGGTCTCCAAAGAAAGGGTGAGGTAGACACACAGATTGCGTCTGACGCCTTTTTGAAAAGAACCAACTTCATAGTTTAATGCAAACTAAATTCCTTTTTACACCCAGAACTCAGTTCTTCTAGATACAAAGGTTCTGATAACCTCACATTCACACATAGTCACCATACATCACATCCCATCCACTTAGATTCATCCATCACAGTAGCCTTGGTTAACTTGTCATGTTTTTATTTGTTTAGAAAATAAATTTCTTATCTTTTATAAACCTGACTCTGTCTGAATTGAGACGAATTATGCTGATCCCTGGAAAAAGCAAAGAATCCTAGAAACTTCTGATTGAGCATCCAAAGACCAAGCAGGTTGATATTCTATATTTGTATAGGATATCACAGCTTATTGGTCATAAGTAAAGGTAATATATTAAGCTTTAAAGCAACAACATTTACCCTCTACAGTGGTTTGGAGATCCTCTCTGGAGAACGGTGAAAACAAAGAGTATCTTGAAGACAAACAGGGATGTCCCTGTTCTGGCCCAGATAGCTGACAATCCTTTGATGACCAGAATGACTACAACTACAAGGAGGGTTTTTCCTTTTACCATGACTGGCTTACATCCTTAACGAAAATACGCTTCCTAATCTCTAAACAACAGAAGGACAAACAAAATGGACCCTTAATGTTGATTGCTGGATTTCATGGTCATACATTTTCACCAGCAGGAGGTGGTCTACAGTTTTTGTGAAACTATTAAGAAAAGATCAGAATCTGCAGAACACTGGAACCACTCCATTGAAAAATATACTATGTGCGATAACTCAGATTTTGATGGCCAATAATCTAAAGGAAAGATGCTAAGTTTTTAATACTTTTAGTGAGACATCTTGTTCCAAGAGGTGCAAATTTCTGTGATGCAGAGAAAATAACACCATCCCACATATACTCAGAGTTACAATTCAAAAAAGCCTTTGATTATTAAGTTGATGCATTTTGCATGAACTAATTAATGAACATTAGTGTGTCAGAGAAAAAAATATATATATACCAAGGAAGTAGTGACATTAATAAAATTTTAAATGTTGACACTAATGTTGAAATTTCAAGAAGTAAAGTGTGCATAATATTAAAAAAATAACTAGTTAAATTATAATGAGGCATTTAAAGAAAAAAAAAGTGTTTATCCCCAGCAGCATCCTCTTCAAAAGTTCTGTTAATCCTTCAAAATAAGACTCCCAAACAGTCTTGAAAGCATCTGAAGTTTATACAAAATAGTTTATCAGTACTCAGCACAGTGTTGTTCAGACCAAATCCAAATCAGGGGCTTCATATCATGAAGGCGTTCACTCTTCGTTTTTGCAAATGAAATCACTTATAAGACGGGAACTTTAAAAACTATAAACATCATTATGATTCTGACCTGCTCTGTAAATATGGTCTCGTTCATGAGAGGCAAATGAACAAGACGAAGCAGATCGGGGCAGTCATGCTGCTGGACCAGTCTGTTGTGCTGAGCCGGTTCATGGGAACACTTTAGGATCTCACCAGGAGCTGGTGGAAGTGGCTGGAGGAACTTGGAAGTCTGGGAATTCTTGTTCACCAACAACCCAATCCAGGTTAGCGAAAATCAACAACACACTGTGTTTGCAGCTCATTTAGTTAGTTTATTTACTTAGATCCGATGCTGACAACAACAACCCTTCAGTGGAAAAAGTCAGATGCAAGTTATTGAAGTTGTTGGAATATTAATTTACAAAGTTTTTCGGGTGTGGCGTGACCTCCGAGCTTACGTCATTGGACTAGCATGTTAGCTGTCCAATCAGATCTTTGTATTTTATCTGGTCCAGCCAATCGCTACGACCTGGAGGCGGATCTCTGTGAGACATGAAATGTCTCTTTCATGTGGGCTTCTGGCCAACAGGTACGCAGGTACGGAGCCTGTTCCCGGTAGTTTTATAGTTTTAGTGATCGAGTGATGAATATTTCAGAGACGTTGGACTTTTCCTGGTGCTAGCGAAGAAGCGCGTGGGTGTCAGTAAACTCCAAATGTGTGGTAAGTGTTTATTACTGATACAAATAACAACTTCATGTGCGTTTGTATACACGTTTAAGATATTTTGGATTAATACATTCGCATATTACGTTGTTTATAAACGTTCCGTCGCAAAACAACTGGCTGTTTCGGTGACTGGAGTCAATTTTTGGCGAGCCGCATTTCTGTGCGCTGTCCAAGGTGCTGAGGCTCTATTGAGAGTTTGAGGGAACCCCAAGGTGACGACAAGTGATGGGACTTTTCACGGGTTAGGTTTACAGACACATAACCATGGAGACGCCATGTGACTCAAGCGAGTCAGATCTGCCATTAAAAATAACGTCAAGTCCCATTTCTGACCTCCCCTGCTGCTAGAAGCCTCAGTGAGGTGGACATGTGGGAGTTGGTTTTGTGTTGATTTGTGCACCAATAAATGTTGGTTTTTGAGGTTCAGACAGGTGAGAGAGATGCACCATGGGCAGGAATGGGCCACAGTGGAAGCCACAGAGTCTGTTACCATGTCACACATCAACCTGCGTTGGTGAGTTTGCTCCATTCAGCAGGGAAACCCTTCAAAAACACCACCCCAAATTAATGCACATGAAATATGATGTGTGTGTGTCGTCTCCCCCCCCCCCCCCCCCACCTGTAGGCTCCTCCACCTGGAGCTGAGTGGGAGTGAAAGGAGATCCCGTCAGCCTCCATGGCTTCCTCATCAGACCCGTCCCGCAGGGAGAAGACCTCCGGGACACACGGGATGCACACAGCTACACGTAATCTCTTGCGAAAGAAGGAGCAGCGCCAGCGTGGAATCCGATCCTCTTCGCCCATGGGTCGGGTCATCCTCATCAACTCTCCTGTGGACGGTGAGAAGCAGAGCAAATTACAGTTGTCTGTAGACCTACTGCTGCTTAATTTAGCTGTATCACCAGCTAAAGTAAGACAAGACACTTAAAACATGAAAACAAAACTGCTGTTAGGTTTGAAAATTCCATCGTTGATAAAGACGAGCCCTTATGTTGCTTGATGTGATGTGTTCAGGTGGAGATGACAGCGAGGACCTCCACACCATCACAGTGGATAAGAGTTTGGACGGGAAGCTAGGGTTCAGCGTGCGCGGAGGCTCAGAACATGGCCTCGGCATCTTTGTCAGTAAGGTGGAGGATGACAGCACAGCAGGTCAGCGGACCGGTTAGGTGTTTGAGTTCTAATCTGATGCAGACTTCAGCTGTCTGCTTCTTTTTGCAGAGGAGGCAGGCCTGCAAGTGGGAGATAAACTGGTGGAGGTGAATGGCGTCAGCCTGGAGAGCATCACCATGAGCAGTGCCGTGAAGGTCTTGACAGGCAACAACAGGCTGAGGATGGTGGTGAGGAGGGTCGGGAAAGTCCCTGGCATCCGCTATTCCAAAGAGAAAACTACCTGGTGATGAAACCTAAAGCATTAAGTTTGCCTAATTTTCTTCTTCCAGTTTAGAATTGGTTATAAAATATGTGACGTTAACCCATCAGGGTGGACCTGGTCCACAGGCGAATGGTGGTGGAGGAGAGTGGACGGACACCTTCAGAAGTCAGCTCAGGCAGCTCCTTGCACAGGATCGTCCACCTTTACACAACCTCTGATGACTACTGTCTGGGCTTCAACATACGAGGGGGGAAGGAGTTTGGACTGGGCATCTATGTGTCCAAGTGGGTACACCTTCCACAGAAGGAAAGAGGCCTGCCCTAACATCTATTTTATGTAGAGGGGTCTGGGACAGCCCCTTCAAACCAAAGCATCTCCTAGAACAGGGGTAGACAACTCCCTTCCCAGAGGGCCAGTGTCCAGCATGTTTTAGTTGTCTCCCTGCTTAAACACGTGTGATTTGAATCAGCAGGTTAACAGCTTCTGCAGAGTTTGATGAGCTGCTGGCTTGAGCTTGAGCAGGGTGACAACTAAAACAAGCTGGGCACCGGCCCTCGGGGAAGGGAGTTGTCTACCCCTGTTCTAGACCATCTTCTCTGTCCACCTTGTCTGTCTCACTAACTGCTGATTTTTCTACCAACACTCCAGATTTCCATCCATCCATTCTCTTCAGCTTATCTGAAGTCGGGTTACGGGGGCAGCAGCCTAATCAGGGAGGGTCAGACTTCCCTCTCCCCAGCCACTTGGGCCGGCTCCTCTGGGGGAATACCAGAGAGGAGTTGATGACAAAGCTTATTATATAGCTTTCTACTTTGAATCAAAAACAGTGTACAAAACTACTATGTCTTTATCCCAACTCACATCACATCAGCTTTGTTTCAACTCAGTTGCAGCTGTAGAAAAGAATAGATGCAGAACTAGGAAATGAGAAGAATAAAATTTTAGACTTCAGTCATAAACTACGTTAAATAAAAACGTTTAATTTGCTTTTATTCTTTACATATTTAAAAAATAATACTGCCCACTTGTATCTCTCCAAATAATATTATATGTTATATACTGAATAATATTGAAAACTTTAATTGGAAGTTTTCATCTCTTCTGAACACTCGTTCACATTTTCAAGATGTCTTCACCAGTTTCTAGCTTGTAAAAAGCCCCAAAACATTCTTCTTTATCAACTCCCTACTTTGTTTGGTCCCAACGTGTCAGACTGGACTCAGGCGGTCTGGCCGAGCAGAACGGAATTAAGATGGGGGACCAGATCCTGGCTGCTAATGGTGTGAGCTTTGAGGACATCAGCCACAGCAGTGCTGTGGAGGTGCTGAAGAGCCACACTCACATCATGCTGACCATCAAGGTGAGCCTGCAGCGGAAAGATTTATTTTATCCACTAATATTAGAAATACACATGTGTTCTAACAGAGACAAAAACACCAGTAATCTGCAGGTAGAGGAAATGTGTTACAGACTGACAGCTTTCATGTAATTGCTTGTGGTTTGAGAAAGAAGTGAAGTTGTCGGAGTTGAGCGTGGCGTTAAGGACGAGCTGAAGAGCCAGTATCACGTTCCTCTCTGACTCTTTGTATTAGAAAGCATGCTGGCTCTTCTGTTACCTCCATGGCTAAATGAGCTGCCTTTCCATTAACTTTCTGACCTGCTGCCTGCCTTTCATCTTAAATTCTCCCTCCAAACAAACGAGTGGGTACCCGATGGCTGTCCTGGCCATTTCTGTGGCGAGTGGGACAGCTGGCGTGTACTCGTAATAATCCTCGCTCACTTTACTTGTTGGGGAGCTAAGGTTTCGTGCTGTGAAGAATATCCATCCCTGTGCATTATTCACCAGGCCGTCGGGATCGGGTGCTGATAAAGGCACAGAGCTTGTGTTTGGTGCAGCCTTTGTTTTTGCTTTGGAGGCTAAAACAATCTGTAAAGTTAGAAATCAGCTCAATGGTCAAAAGTTACAAGGAAAAGCATGCTTTTGCCTCAAGATGATGAAGACAAGTGTATGTTTTAGGGTGTTTGTGTGGTTCTAGTGTTTCTTTTTATCAAATATATTAAGTCCCATGAAAATTCTGGGTATCCTTTGTGTTTTGCTTGTGTGGCCAGGAAGCAGGACGTTATCCAGCCTACAAAGAGATGGTGGCAGAATACAGGTGGCTCAATAAATGTATGTTGTTTTGTATTTGTTGTTCCATCTGTGGAGGATTTGGACACTTGGATGAATGAAAGGTCCTTTGTTCTCTGACTCAGTGGCCAATGGTGTTCAGCAGTCGTCCTCCCAAGCATCTGACTCCAACTCCTCAGCCTCCTCTTTGTCTTCCGGGACTCCGGTCAGCTCTCTGAGTGGCCTGTCCCAGGTCATGTTTCCACCCAGCCTGTCGTTTGGTTCAGACATGGTAGACGTCTGCATCTCCACCGAGGACCTGAGGTCAGAGGTCACCTCATTTACTATACTATTCAATAAAACAAAACAAAATCACGAAGAAGTTCTTGCTTTAGGCTTTTAGAGGTGTTTAAACCAAGTCAAATATTTAAAATATACATTTTATTGTTTGGGGAACTTGAAAGTTGAAAACCTGATAGAAAATCAGTCTGGTGGCTCCCAACACATGGTCACCTTTTAACTGAATTGGTGACTCATTCACAGAATCTGAAAAATCTTAAGGTGCATTATGTAGAAATGAAGTAAAAATGACATCCTGTGGTAAAATGTGGTTCCTGCAACCACTTTAAACATCTCTGGCGCTTTTTGCCGGCTGCTGTCAAATTACAATTGTGGGCGCTGCAGCATTAGCTCACAGGAGACACGGCAACCCAACACGTACTGATGGTAAACAGTAGTTACGTCCCTCCTTCCTTTGTTTTGAAAGGAGAAAAATTGACAATCCCCGCAGCTGGATTTGAAACCTGTTTTAGTATAATATTCCTTCCAAAATGACTGAAACATCAGACTCTTTTGGGATTTTCTCACTGTAAAATTCTCACTATAATCTTTAGGGTTGTTCCAGTCCGATCGTGTGATTTTCAATGGATCAGAATCAGATGGGAAAAAATCTGATTTAATCATATAAAACAACAAACATTACTTTTAAAATTCATCCAGAGAAAGTGATTTTCCAACAGAAAAACAATGGCTTAGTTTTAAATTCAACAAGTAGTGGCATCGGTAGCTCAGGAGGTAGAGGATGTTGTCCACTAATTGCAAAGTTACAGGTTTGATCCCAGCTCCGACCAGAGAATGCTGCAGTTGTGTCCTCGGGCAAGACACTTAACCCGTCTTTCCTGCTAGTGGTGGTTGGAGGGACCGGTAGCACCAGCTTTTGGCAGGCCTTGCATCTGTTAGTGTGCCCCAGAGCAGCTGTGGCTACATCGTAGCTCATCACCACCAGCGTGTGAGTGTGTGAATGACTGATTGTGTTGTGAAGCGCCTTGGGGGGTTGTAGAACCCTAAGAAGGTGCTATACAAATACAGGCCATTTACCAAGTTACTCTACATCAGTATTCTTTATTTCACAGACAACAACACTGTAAATGGTTGACACCAAGCTTGTTTTTTAGGTTCTTTGCACTAAATCTCTCTCACATTAAGCGTTTTCTACAGTTTTATTCTTGAAATTTTCAGTACCTTCCAGAATGAGCCATTTCAGGGTTCTATCACTTTAAGAAAACAGTCTGGAGCTGGCCGCACCCACTCATATCCCGCTCAGGCTGCTATAAGCTGAAAAGCTCTGACATCTGGGAGGGGCTCAGAGTAGAGCCGCTGATCCTCCAGCAGCAGCAGCTATATCTTTCACATAGAGGTAGTTCTACTTCACTTTCCCTGTTTGTGATGTCACAAATGGGGACTTTTTGAAACAGCTTGTCTTAGGCACATCATTCCTAAAATCAAACACTACTGAAAATGGATAGATGATTTTCCCCCCACATTTGGAGTGTTGACAGAGGCAGTAGAGACCCACATGGCAGCACAAAACAATGCAAATGTTGACTTTTGTGTAATATGTCCCCTTTAATAAAATAAATAGAAATCTTTGTCTGTGTGCTTATGTCTAGGTCTGAGTCAGAGCTAACTGAGACAGCCATCCAGACGGACATTCCCTCTCAGAAAATGGCCACAGATACGACTCGCAGCCTCGGACCAACAACTCTGCTCAAAGACACGGCGATCCGTGGAGAGGAGGGTAGCAGACGATGGAAAGAGTCGCCCAAGACGGCCGTGCTGCTGGCGCTCAGCAGACCCAGCCGACCCATCAGCAGGTCGCAGAGCCAAGTCACCGTTGCAGGTCAGCCTGAGTGAATGTTCAATCAACCATAATTTGTGCATGTTTTAAACTTATAAACAACCGCTTTATTGGTGCTTCATCACAGAGATCAAGCAGAAGAAAGGGAAGAATCAGAAGGGGAAAGATCAAGAGGAAAAAAGCACCCTGCAGCGCTCAAAGACTTTTGTTAATCTGTTGTTCAAAGGAGGACGCAAGAGAGACACGTCCAGCGGGCGCTCCAAGTCTCCATCCAGAGAGACGGCCACTAAAGGTAGCTAATCCAGCTGGTGGTTTCTCTCAGTAAGCTGTTAAATCTGTTATCCCATCCATCTTTGTTTCATTTTAATCAGTTTTTTTCTTTCAAACATCAAAAGCTCAATAAATATGGTCACATTTGTTTATGGTTATTGTCCTATGATTTTTAATACCTTATTTTGCAATAATCACAAATTATTACAGGTTTAATAAGTAGATTCAATGCTATCTGTAGGAAAATATTAAGATGGTGTTGAAAAGAAGATGGAGTGTTTTCTGTACATTTAGTCTTTGTACAGTAATGCAGCTGCAGGACAAGATCATTTATTTTTGTTTGAATTCTGATACAGCATTCGAACAGGAATCACCCCAAAATGTATTTATTTATGCGGCTCAAATGGCAGCATGCCCCCCCTACAAATGCTACATCAAAACGACCGGCTCGGCCGCGGGAAGTGTGGCGTATCAACATCACCCCAATATCAGGGTTTTGGAGAGATAACTCTTATTCTAATTCTGACAGTTTAGCTTAATTTAAACTTTGTTACAGTTATTTAGCAGTTTCATCAATCAGTTTCAGCAAGCAGCATTCAAACAGCATTTCTGCAAGAAATGTAATTTATCCAGTGTATCTTGTTTTCTCTGTTAATGAAAGGCTTTGATTTTTGTCTTGAATGCTGCTACATCAATAAACTTTTACTTCCTATCTCATTAAGGTGCTTGAATTTCTCTTAGACTGACACCTGGCCAGAGACGAGTTTGCTACAAGAGACTCCACTAGAAAACTCCCACATAAATCTCAGAATTACAGGGTAACCAAACCTCTCCACTGCGATGATGCGGCAATTCACTGAAGGGGATTTTTTTTGGTTTTCTTTTTGAACTTTTAAGAAGCAGTTTTTTTGTGTAAAAGAGTCTTTGTCAAACTCAGAAATTATTCACTGAACTAATTCTGTGTTAGAATCTTTTTTTTAGTCTTTTCCTTCTTCAGTGAGACGTCTTTTTCAGGGACACTTTCCTCATTTGATTCCAGGATGTTCTCCGGAGATTCCATAATTCCAAACGCCTGATCCATTAACAGAATTTCGAACCAGTTATCTGTTTCAAACTCACTGAGCAGACCACAAAACAAGAGGTTTCCCAGAACTTCTTGTTCTGCTGTAGTTTGAGGACCAGGAAGTTTCTTCTTGGCGTCACGTTTCTTCTTTTGCTTTTTGTAAAAAGTGCTTTTAAGAGGAACATTCTCTTCCTCTGGTTTTTTGACTATTTCATTTTAATATGTTATCATGACTTTTAAAATCTCGTCTGCCAATGCAAAAAAACATAATTTTCTGCAGAATTGACTACAATTTGCAGGAATCTCTGATGCAACAGGAGCAAATAAGAATAAAAAATAAAGAATGTAAAATGTTTAGATTGTTTTTATGAAATCCTGCTGATGAGACAGAGTAACAGTCAAACATAAATGTCTTTAATCAGTTTGTGATTAATCTCCATCTACCTGTACTGTTTCCAGAGGGACGAAAGCTCAGCTCTATGCCAAACTCAGAGATGCTGGGGGTGGTGGAGGACATGGCCCACAGGCTGCTTGCTGGGGAGGAGGTGGCTGTAGTGATGAAGGCCTGTCGAAGGGTAGGAAGATTCATTCACCACATGGTTTTCTTTAAATGTGACTTTTAAGTATATGATATGGATCACACAGTACATAGCAGAGAGGTCTGTGGAGAACCTGATCCGCCACCTGCTGGTTGTGTTGGACCGACCTGAAAAGCTGTTGCTGCTGAGAGAAGTCAGGTAATAAGGATCGCTCTTTGATGCAACGGCTGATAAACTACTCAAGACACTTACGGAATCCTGCTTTTTGTGCATTGTGCTTTATTTTGCTAGGAAAACATATAAATAAATAAAGGTTTTCTTTAAGCCTGCCCTTTTAACTTTGCACAATCTGACATGATAAACGTTAGTGTTACAAATAAATACCAGAACTGGCTTAAGGATTTATTTTAGGATAATAAGATGGTGAAACGTAGTTTCATTTATTAGAATGCTGCTTCCACCCTCTGACCTGGACATGTTCAACACCTTAGTCACGACTGTTGAAGTGGAAGCCTACGACATCCTCAAATATCGCTCAGGTGAGGGTTACTATTATCTGCAAGATATCTGAGTGCATGTCAGTCAGCGTAGCTGTCCCATTTTGAATTAATCTTTTAAACTTAAGAGTAAAACTAATGCATGAAAAATCTGATAAATGGCCTGTATTTATAGAAGATCTTTGTTCTGAACCCCAACCCCCTTACCACCACCATTGACACACTGATGGTGATTGTAGCCACATCTGCCCTGGGGTTAGGGTTAGGTGACAGAGGTGAGGCTGCTGTGCACAGGCACTGCCAGTCCCTCTGACCACCAAGGCGGGTTGAAGTGCCATTCCCAGGGACACACCGACTGAGACCAACTAAAGCCTCTTTTACACAGACTGCAGAACGAATGTGGTCGGGTTTCCCCAGTCAGTGTGGATGGCGGTCCATCTGGGAGCTGTGTGGAAACTGAACCACCTCTGTACCACATTCTGTGTGAACCAGACTTGAGGAGGGCGTGAACGGGGCGGGCACTTAGCTCCTCTGCCATGGCACTGCCTTATTAACAGCTAGAATATAAATTGTTTCTTCAACTGTTTTATTTTTGTAATAAAGCAGTTATCTTTCTCTGCACTGCAGTCCGAACTCCTCCTCTTCGCTCTCCCATGTCTGGTCGAGCACCCAAACGGCGCCTCATCACTCCCATTCCAGGTTAATTCTGCCTCTAATATCACTACATTTTGTTTTTAACAAATATTTAGTAAGTGTTAAAGTGACAATGTGTAGTTTTTACCATTAATTTCTGGAAATATTCATTGACATGTTGTTGTAAATTAATTAAAAGATACCCACAGTTGAAAAATATTGGCAGTTTCATAACATACAACCATAAAAATCTGGTCTAAAGTACATGGGAATGGGTCTAAGTCTCTGGGTGATGCCATACTGGATGCCATGTTTCCTTCTACAGAAGCTCATGAGGACAGAATTCATTTACTGATGTGTAACAAATGATTACAAAACTATCAGCAGTAATAACATTGTTCTTTTACACATTCACCTCGTCATTCAATGCAAGTGATGAAAGGGAATCTGATGTTCTTGTTATTTTGCTGGAGGTTGCACTCCTAAGGATTTTTGACCCTAGTGGCCATCTGTTGGTAAGGTCTTACTTGTCACAAAAATAATGCTTGCTTGCAATGATTTAGGTATCTACTGCCCCCTATTGGCAGGGAAAATACACACAGTCACTTTAAGGCTCACTGAGAAATACCCACTCGTTTATCAGAAGCTTTATTAATTTCTTGAATATTAAAATGTAATTTAATAATGACATTTTTATATTTTCTTAAATTCTGTTGACTGCATGAAGATTATTTCATAACAAAGTGTTCTTAAAAAGAATTTAACCCGTTACAGATTTCCTGGTTTTGCTTTGCTGTGACATCTAAATGCTTCAGATCAGCAAACACATTTCAGTATCAGACAAGGATTATTTAAGTAAAGCACAGTTTCGTTTATTAAGGGAAAGAAGCCAGCATTGTCCAATGTGAAAAACGATACTGGTAAATAGTCCTGAAAAGGACAGTTTTGGCCAGAAAATGGATGAAAACAAAAAATAACTAAAACATGTGAATTAACAAGTTATCGTCATTTAGTGTTTTTCATTCAAATAACAATTGTAATCTCAAATTACAGGTCTTCTTTTATTGTAACAGCAGTTCCAACACTTCTCCTTCCAGATTACAGAGGAGGCTTCGAGCTCCACAATACAGAGGAGGTGGAAAAGGAGAGCCACCTGCTGGAGGAGCTGGAGAAGCTCAGCCTCACTGGTTCACAGGGATCCAGAGGGACAACTAGGACCTCCAGATCCTTCACAGCCCTGCTGGACATACCTGTGGATGGATACAACTCAGAGTCTAGAAGCCTCAGACCCCGTTCTGTCAGCCCAGGGCTCCCCAACTGGCTGTTGGCCCACAGCAGTGACCCCCATCCTCCTCTCCACACAGACATCGGCACAATTCGCTCCATCCACTTTGATGAGGTTTCACTGCACTCCACCTCAAACAAGACAGAAGTGCCTTCGGAGAGGGGACGGACTACTTTCAGAAGCAGTCACGGCAAGATCAGGAAGGAGAGAAGCGAAGACAGGAGTAAGCAGGCTGTGTTTACACTGCACGGTGCCAGTCACAGGAGTCGGCCCTTGTTGTCTCAGGTGTTTGGCACAAATCTGGACCAGCAGGTAAACGGCCACCAGACTCCTTCTGAGAAGGAACTCAACGGTTCTGATCCAGAACGGGAGCACCAGCTAAAAACCATCAGCATCACCAAAACCAAACCGTCTCTGGGTAAATTACTCACCTAAAACTGCTTTTACTTATTTCTATAAACTGATTTTAAACTTTGCTGTACAAAGTCAAGATTAAATAACACCAGGTAGTGACAACATGCTTGTTTTCTTTCATGGTTAAAATCAAACTTAAATACAGGTGAAACTGGAAAATGGAGAATATGGTGCAAAACTCCATTTAATTCAGTAATCCACCTTAGACTGAGAGACCATCTAAAGGCTCAGGAACCCTTTGCAGGTGTTCTGGATTCATTAGCTGATTAGAGCGCGACACTTTGAGAATATTGAACCTTTTGACAATATTCTAATTGTCTGAAATTTTGAATGTGATATTTTCATAAGCTGTAAGCCATAATCATCACAATTATAGCAAATAAAGGCTGAAATATCTGGCTTTGCATTTAATGAGTCTGTCTCATAGATTAGTTTCACCTTTTAAGTTGAATAATTGACATAAATTAACTTTTGCACCATATCATCATTTTTCAAATGTCACCTGTGTGTCTTTTTAGCTTTTTGCTGAAGAAACACATGATCATTGCTAAAATAGAACAAATCATTAACACCTTTACTCACTGTTGTGATCCTGCAGGAATCAGTATATCTGGTGGGATGGAGTCAAAGGTTCAGCCGATGGTGAAGATAGAGAAGATCTTTCCTGGAGGCGCTGCCTCCACCTGTGAGGTACTCAAGGTATAACTACACTCATGCAGCAGAATCACAAACCTACTCTGAAGAAGATAAATTAATGCATTTCTCAAATGTTAATATGAAATGTTCTTGAAGCTAGATAACGTTGTCACAGGCTTATTTGTTTTGCAGTAGGACTTGCCACTTCAGTGTCCTTTTGTGCAACATAATCAGATAAGACTTCTGGATATTCAGCGTAACGGTTTTTTGTGTCACCTGAATAAAACATAATAGTGCAAGAAGTCCAAGTCCCCTTTAGGAGATGCACGACCCCAGGAAGACAGTCATTGCATTATTCAATGACATAACATTTATTTTTATATTGCACTCATGTGATTTTATAACAAATTTTTAAATACTGGAACGCTTGATACTAGCATTGTGTTTTGCTAACTAGCTGAAAAATCAGCTTGTATTTATTTATTTATATTTTTGCACAAAAATGTTCCTCATTGCATTTAATTGAAGCTGGTTTTATACTTCACTTTGTGCCCCAGGCAGGATTTGAGTTGGTGTCGGTGGATGGAGCTTCCCTGCAAGGAGTCACCCATCAACATGCCGTGGACATCATCCGTAAAGCCTTCAGCAACAAGGCCAAAGACTCCATGGTGTTTGTGGTGAAAGTTCCCAAAAACCTTTGAAAAGGAGTCTGAACTTTTACGTTTGGATTTATTTTTAATGTACAGTGATCAACAGAGCTGCGGGGGTCGATAACACGGACCACGGAGATTGGGATTTCGCCATTAAAGTTCAAATAAAGAACAAAGACAGTGAGCAACTTGCTGCTCTGAATGACCAAATCAGCCTTCTTGACTTTGGAAGGAAGAATAAAAAGAAAACTTGGCAACATTTTTAATAAAATTTGTTTATCGGAGTATAAAATGATAAAGATGGTGCTTTTGTTGCCTTTACTTCTTTTTACAGTTTATGTTAAAGGGTTAAAGCTTTTTTAGGTACGACATGTAGATTCTAAAATGTGAATTTTGAGCAACTCAGCTGAACTCTTCTGTGAAGCCATGGGAAAAGTTAAGCCCAACACCTTTTTTGACCTGCAGGGGGCAAACACGAGCTACTCGAGGACATTCAAAACCCAACTGCCAAATGTGAACATGGTGAACTGTTGGGATCAAATAAGTCACACTGGAGACAATTAAGAAGCAATACTGAACTTTTACTTTGTACGATGGAGGCACAGAAACATGCTCGCCCCGTAATCAGAAGGTTGTAGGTTTGAGCCCCGCTCAGTCTGTCGCAGTCATTGTGTCCTTGGGCAAGACACTCAACCCCCCCCCCCCCCCCCCGCCTGCTGGTGGTGGTCGGAGGGATCGGTGGCGCCAGTGCTTGGCAGCCTCCCCTCTGTCAGTGCACCCTAGGGCAGTTGTGGCTACATCGTAGCTCATCTGGCTATATCTAATACAGTCCATTTACCATTTTACTAAACAGAAACAAACCTCAAACAGCACAGAAGTTAAACTGGTTTAATTGAAACCATGCTGTGTTTGTCCAAGAAATGTACAGCATGAAAATATACATTTAATGTCTTCATACAAATATTGCAGATTATAAAATTTAATCAGAGGAACCAAAACAAACTTCCACACTAACGATAATATCCAGGTTTTTCATCTGTGGGTGGGAAATGTGTAGCTTTGGTCTATTCACAGTGGTTATGTTTGAGATGAGCAGACAGCTCTAGGAACAAAATATCCTTATTTACAGATGGTTCAATCAAAAAGGGAAGTACATGAGAATGCTAAAAGCTCGGTGGGAAGTAGTCTGACTTTACTCCAAAACATCTTTCAGTGCAAGAGTTCTCCATTATTAGTGATGTAATAGATAAACAGCTTTGGGAATATTTCCGTTGAGAGCTCATTTAGTGTGGTGACACGGTCTTCTTTAATTAAAACTTCTTTATAAAACAGGTTTACTCATGACTGAACCATGTTTCTATCACAGGATTTAGCAACATTTTAATGAACATAAACTTAGTTTCTCATCAAGAAACAGTTTCTGCTTTTTAGAAGGCCTCCGTCACTGAGCACATCAAGCACACAGACTCTACAGTACCACAGCACAGGGCGTACAGGAGTGATAAGGCAGGGCAGATTAGAGTCTGGAGCAAAAAAGTTATAATTAACATCATTAGTGTGTTTTTTTTTAATGAAAATGTTAAAAAATGTTGATCTTAAAGAGATTATTCAGCCATGTTGTTTGTGTCAAAGTTACACTATCGTACTTGTTGTGTAGATAGCTTTTTGAAGAGCTTCGGTTAAAAAAAATCAGCGTTAATGTCCTCCAGGACTTCTGAGCTAATGGCTAGTCTGCATGAGCTGAAACAAAGTTTACCGATTCCATGTATAAAAAAAAAACAGCTCAAATCTATTTTCATAGTGGTTCGAGTGAAATTATTTTGTAAACCTTTACAATCCATTAAAGGGATACTTTGCAACTTTTTCATATTGTTAAATCATTTTCTTGAGCCAGCATCTGCTAAAACGACCCTTTACAGCAGGGATATTCAATTATGGGCCTGGAGGGCCGATATCCAACACGTTTTAGTTTTAACTCTGTATCAACACACCTGATTTCAGACGACAGGTGATTAACAGGCTTCTGCAGAGCCTGATGAGCTGCTGCACAGGTGATTAAACCACTGAATCAAGTAAGTTGGAGCAGAGAAACCACTAAAACATGCTGGATACCGGCCATCGGTGCCTGGAATTGAATACCCTTTTATAGGGTTGACGAAGGGCCGCCCAGCCCCAATCGCCCCGTGTGACCAGAATATTCCACTTGCAACTTCAGAGTTGCCGGTCTGCTCCGTTTAACTTAGAAAACAAAAATGAGCCGACATGCCTGGGGCTGCAGGCTGCTTTCAGCACGCTTCCTGCATGTTTTAGATCACAGTTGATTTGTTTAATTTAGTGATGATGAATCCTGTAGACACAAATGAAGGCAGGGGCACGTTGCAGCTTTTAGATTAAGGTGTTAAATGGATGATCGCACAGCAAGGCTTTGCTTTGGGCTCTACAAACGGACACTAGGAGGCGCTAAAAGCAAGCAAAAACTGCCTTGTCTCCCTTTAATTTGGGAGTTCTATTTACAAAAGTGAAAATCTGTAGCAAAACGCAGCACTTCCTGGATGCATCTAGGTGTCAAGTCCAGCGGGAATTTTATATTTCTGTCTAAATAAATCAGGCAAAGCCAAAGGCAGAGCAACTGTGCCTAAAATAGAGTCACAGGAAACACTATGAATTGTATGATGCTAGCTCATTAGCCCTAAAGGACATTAGCCATTTCTCTGAACAGGAACCATTAAGGAAGCTATTTACAACCGATAAAGCAGGAAAATTTCTAACTTTTACACAATAACACAGCTTTCAAATGGCTGAAGTACCCCTTTAACACATCTGGGGATATCTGAACAAAACAGGAAAACTGACCTTTCTGCTTCATGCTAAAGTGATTTATTCCACTGGATTGTGTAAAAATGGGGCAAATTTAAAATGAGTCATAGCATCAGCATTGTCATACAGGTTGCCCCCAACACCCATTTCAGGGTTGGTAAGTTGTCAGAGCTCCCATTTAACCTCATCACCATCCATGTCACACATAGCACAGCCACCGAAGTCTCCGATTACTCTTACGGGGACACAGTGAACGTGTGGATGACACGTTCACCGCAAACAAGCGAAGTGTAGCCGGCTGCTGACAGAGTGGGAGTGTAGCGCTGAGTGCAGTTGGGATGGCAGAGTCAAAACCATCACAGGAGGAGGATGGTGAAAGTTTGGGTGAACTTACACGCACGCACATAAAACTTCCAAAGCTGTGAAAAGTCACCGGGACTCGGGTGTGTGTTCAGTGCAAACACGGGCATTAATGAAGGCGTGGAGAGCTGATGCGGTTAATGACGTTTAAAGGTCAAACGGCTTTCAAGTGGAGCGGACTTCACACGTCACACTGTTTTACACCAGACACAGTTGGTTGCTTGTTAGTCACATAAACAGCACTTTTTTCCATCTAGACAGCACAAGGAGGAAAAACACCTAGCAGATGGTAGTGCAAATAACAACAAAAAGATGTGTCAGATTTCTGTCGCCGCGATTTCGTCAAAGTTGATCTCGTTCCCGCTGCCCTCGTCCTCCTCTCTGCTCTCCAGTTCCAGACTGAGCTCCTGCAGCATCTGCTCCAGCTCTCGGTTCCTGCGATACATCTGCACATAGTTCTCCTGCAGCTGCTTCTGGTAGCGGATTACTTTGTCCTTCTCCTCCTGCCATATCCTGCGCTCTTCCTCAAAGCTTCCCGATTGCTGCTCAACCGTCTGGCGCTCAAAGGCCAAGTCTGATTTCAGCCTTTCCATCTGCACTTTCATGTTCTGCAGGGCCTCGGTGCTGCTCTGCCTCTGGGCCTTCGCCTCATCGCTCTCGTATGCAAGCAGGTGCTCCTCTGTGTCCTGGAACACCTGACAATGTCTGTTACCTGCTGCCTGACTGGCCAAGGTGTCTTTGAGATTAGCCAGCTCTCCCTCGAGGCGTCCTACCTTTTCTCTGAGCAGTTCCGCTTCACTCTTTCGACGCTGGAGCTCGTTTTCACACACCTCCAGCTCCATGGTGCGTGTGCGGTTTGTGCCGTGGGCCTCCTGGAGCAGAACCTGGGTGTTGGTCAGCTCACCGCGGGTATCTCGAAGCTGACTCCGCAGTGAGACGATCTCTCCAACTCGCTGAGCCAACTCACTCTGCACCTCCTTCAGCTGCTGCTTCAGCAGGGAGATTTCTCCTGACTTCTGGCACACCTGTGACAGGAGGAAGGTTCAGAGTAGATCATCGGTTCCATCTTTGGTGCAAAGCCCATTAGCAATAAAAAAGTAATTAAAATGTGCCCAAAATCTGGTTTCACCGTTAAAGCAAGGAGATGGATAACGAAGCCGAGTGTCAGATCTCTTCAGAGAAAACCCAAAATTCATCAAGATCATGAATCACCAGATGTTTCTGATTTTTAATCTTCTATCCAGCCCCTTTCAACCTGCCAAGTGGTTTTCTGGAGGCACTAAAATTTTCTCAGCCTGCAAAAACAATGCATGTTACTACTGATCTGTGTCTAGAGCTTACTAAAGACCGTTTGTTCCGTCTGATCAGAGATAAAGAGTTCTTTGTGACGTCCTCAAGCAACAAACACACCACCAAACATGCAACCCATCAAAGTTTGTCATGGACCCAAATCTGCATTTCTACAAAAGTAAATGTGTGAAAAGCAAATTCATACCGTAAAATAAGTTTAAATTTAATGTGAACTCAAGTGATTCAGGTAAGAAAAAGTTGGTGTTTTTTCCTGTGTACTCCTAAAGGAATGGGTTACTTGTTTAATACATTTGCCATGGTCTCAAGTAGGAATGAAGGTCTTGTAATTCATTCTCAGGAGGGAAAAATATACTGGTGCAATATTTCTTGGACCTAAAAGTTGTCCACATCACATCTGAGCTTCAGACAGCAAGTTTTATCAAATCTAATCAAACTAAATCAACCTTTATTTAGAAAGCACCTTACAGGCATGAAACATGCCATCCAAGTGCTGTACGATCAAAATAAAACAGATAAAACCAACAGGGACAATTAAAAACCAACAATATAAACATAACTGAATAAGAGCGTGTAAAAATATCAGCGACAGCTAACCCACAGAGCTAAAATCCAGACCATAACCTCTACTGATGGGGGGAGCCTAACAGCTTAGGGAAGGGCACTCCATAGTCTTGGACCTGCTACCAAGAACACCCGAGGTTTTAGGGTCTTATTCTCTGATATTTGGACATCTCGCCTCTAACTGGATAACAGCAACACGACTCTACCACTGACTTGCAACTTTGACGTTTTATCTCCAAAATTAACTCGAGCCTGGAGGAGTTCTGCTGTGTGGTGGTGTTGCTAATGGTTAGCTTAAACCAACAGAGGCGTTCTTTGGTGATTCCTGGACGCTAAACCAACAACAGCCTTCTCCGTCGTGAGTCAAGATGGGTGAGTCCATGAATGTTAAGTTAGAGTGTGACGTAGATCTGTCAGGATTTTCAAATCCAGGATTTTTTCTATCGGAAGCCAATGCAGGAGATAGGTGTAGGAGACTATTTTCATGTTCAGCCTGCATGAAAAGCTTAAGAGTGACCAATTATAATCATAAATAATCATAAAAAAAGGTGTTCAGTCAACCACATCTTTAAAACATCGAACTTCTGAGGGGCTGTTGAATTTTGTTAGAGATGGTCTGCTCACCTCCCACTTGGTCTCCTCCAGCCGGGGTCCCAGCTGGATCTTCTCATGCTCGTAGGAAGTACAGCGCTCCTCTAGCTGCTCCCTCTCCTTCAGAAGCTGAGCAAAGTCCTCCTGCAGCTTCTTCTTCTCCTGCTGGAGCTGATAAACCTGAAGCCACGACACAAGAATACCACTGAAAACATATTATAGCACTTTTAAGGACTAGGTTTATTAGAAAACAATTTTTGAACAGTTTTGCTTTCTGGATGCATAAAACAGTTTGGATCCTGGTTTTGGTTGTCATCACGCTCTGATCAGGCCTAACAGAATACTGAAGAAGTTCTGACCTGCAGCTGAAGCACCTGCTGAGCCCTCTGGGCCTTCTGAGAAGCTACCTGCATCCTGGTGGCACAGCTCTGCCTCAGCTCCTCCAGCTCCAACTCAAAGCGCTTCTGCTTCTCCTCATAAACCTGTAAAGATAACGATGGGATCTGAAAACATCAGAGTGAATAATCCTTTGAGTTTACAGGTCAAACTAGGTCTCAACTCCTACAAACCTGACATATTGCAGCTTCATTCTCATCTAGATTGTCTCGGAGTTGCTGCAGCTCCAACTCTCTCTCTCTCAGTTTGTCCTCCAGATCCCTCACAACCCCTTCGTAACCCTCCACGGGGCCAGGAGAGCGTCCGCCAGACCCGCTGTCAGACAGAGGCTGCCCTCGGCCCCCCAACGATCCAGAACCAGTGCTTTTACTGGAGGAAGAGCGTCCACTGTCTGAGTTGGTCTGGCCATGTGCACCGACTGATGGGACGCCCTTTGTGGGCTCCAGGTGACCTGCTGGGGCGTCCCCTGACGCCAGGCTGTAGCTGGCACTGTTGTAAGGGGGCAGGCTGCAGAGGGAGTTCCGGCCCGAGTCGGACAACGAGCAGGACTGGCTGCTACCATTGCTGGCGTTCCTTCCTCCGCTGTAGGAGCTGCGTTTCTCAGTGCAGGACGGTGACGCGTCCCTGTGGGCGGGGCTGAGCAGGTTCAGGTTGTTTTGGCTTTCTGATGCGTTAGCACAGTGGTGAGGGGAGAGGTACTGCATGGAAGAGCGGCTTTTGGGAATGACGGGTTTGAAGGCAGTGGGCCGCAGCACTGTTTTCTCCATGTTCTAGCAGGGAGACAAAGACAAACATTTCTGTTTGGGAGGACAACAATATTTATAGCAAACCATCCGATTTTAGCATTTTTATTAAACCTGAGCTGCTCTAAACAGGAACTCCCTCAGGTGTTAAGGAAAACACCAGAACATCTTCAATTAAGATGTTTGGTCTATAAAAAGTTGTGATCAGTCAAGACTCACCTTCTCGAGTTTTCCAGAGACTGGAATCAATCTCGGAGGAGGTTTTCCATTTAATCCCAACCCTTCTTTAATGTCCTCTCTGTCGCTTTCAGGGCTGCCAGGAGTAACATGATTATCATTCCAGTCACCGACATAGTCCTCGTTTATGTAGGTGTAGTTCCCGTTCCCACTCTCCTTCTCCAGAACTCTGCTAGACGTTGTGCAGCTCTGGTTCTTCAGGGGTAGGATGTTGTGCAGCAGCGGATCCTGAGGAGACTCGGAGCCCAGGCAGGAAGTTCCAGCAGTAGAACGCCGGACTCTGGCCCCCAGATCCTGGTAGGTTACAGGGCGAGCGGCGACCAGGCTGCTGACAGAACCCATCGAAGGTGGTGGGTGGATGGGTGGTGAAGGACCAGAGGGGTGACGTCTGCGAGCTCCAACGCTGTGGCTCGGGGTGTGAGGCTCAGCCGATATGGGCAGAGCCTGAACCAGGGCCATAGTGGCAGCTGGGAGGGGTCACTGTTGTTGGAGAAGAAAGTATTAATTAAATTGTTAATTCCAGAATTCAAATAAGTTCACGTCAAGTTACATAAATGTCAGTGTTTTGCTGTTACTGTGTTTACAAAACTGACAAAAATCTGTTGCATTCATACTTCCTGATCAAATCTAGTAAACTAAAAAGTTACAGATCCTATTTCACTCAAAAACAAGCAACACTCATCAATTCCCACTGGATGCTTTTAAGGAATGCTTTTTTTTCTGAGTTTGAGACAAAATAAATGAAAAACAGCAGACTGAATTATAAAAACATCTCCCAAGACCCACACACAGAGAACCGGGACAGGCCATTCAATGGATTCAGCCAAGCAGCACAAACAGGGCTTCAGCCACATGAAACAGCACATGGAATGGGTCTCTCCATTAGAGGCGTAAAATGTTACCACCATCATGATAGCGTTTATGTCACAAATGACATCAAAGGCTCACTCACAGCTGGATAATCCAGCATGAATAAGAGACCTGCTAAACCTGCTATGGAGTTTCTGTGGTTTAAATTCTAAAGTAAATTTATATTTGTGCGAATAAAAAAGCCATGCCACAGACTTGCATTGCTTCACTCTCATGGAGTTGTGGTAAATACTGACATTAAAACACGGACTGATATCAACAGTTTGTCCCTTGGCTGCTGAATTCTTGTGTGTGTGGAGAACAATGGACAACAGGACGTGTGGCTCTGAGGTCATGCTTTACTTACAACAGCAGGGTCTGTTACATTTGTAATGAATAAAAAGGGTCAAAAGACCGCAACACATTTTAGAAACCTCAACTTAGTGAGTCTGAATAAAGAGATTAACGTGTGGTGTGTCAAGGGCTGAAGCTTCAGGTTAGCATTCCAAAAGAAACAAAGGCTGAACGAATGAAAGCATGATAAGCTTCTTCATGATAAGACTATACATAAGAGACAATAGTGATGTGAAGAATAAAATATTTTGAACGGGTTTTCAAAGTGAACGTTGAGAGCAGAGAGAGCATGTCTTCTAGTAATGCACCCCACGTGCGCTCTCACGGACATCAAGTGTGTGTTTGTGTGTGTTATATATATATTTAAATGTTTTTATGAACAGGAAAATTTTTTGAAGCTAATTTCTTTTCCAAATTTGCAACTGTACCGTTAATAAGATTAAAAAACGGCTGATAGATGCTAGAATGTTGGCCAGACATAATTCTTTAGCAGATCAGTCAAAACAAGGCCATGCCAAACCGTTTTCCAACCTGTTTACAGAGAGCCACTTCTACAGTTAATGAGTACCCTTTAAACCTGGCTGATCCCTACGTAGACTCATAAATCTACCTCTGCATCGTGTTGATGTTATGCATGAAAATGGAAAACAGCTACCCAAATGTTTTCCCCATTGGTTTGGTTTCTCTTATTATTTCTTTTGCAAATATCTCCTCACTTTGAGTCGCTGGACCTTGATTTTGTGATGCAGGAATTTTAAAAATGGAGAAATTCACGAGACACGTTTCCTCTAGAAACAGTTGAGTTGGTCATTGCATGCACCTGGAAATCTTATAAACTTAGTTTCAATAAGTTTTGAGAAAAGTGAAACACTGTGAAGAAATTAAGATGTTATTAACAGACTGTGCAAAGGTGTTCTAAGTAACACCTAACAAATAGGTGTGTGATTCCTGCCTAAAATTGTGAGCATTTTCCATCAACATAAAAACATAGCAGCTCACTTGATTCACATACCTTAACATGAGCAGTGTGCTTTAATTAAACTGACAAAATAATCTCAAACATGAAAGAGTTTTGAAAGAAAATGCAAACTCCAAAGTGTTTCTCAGAGGAAATGTTTAAAATTGTAAAATTGGGTTAATGACAAGCTAAAAAAACCTCAATAAAGTTGAAAAAAAAAGAAAAGAAACAAACTGTTAGTCTAAAACCTTATGGCAGTTTCTTGCCTCAGATTGTTATTTCTGATCTGGACGAGTCCATTTTCTTGTCCACAAAGTCTCTCCAGATCATATGCAAAGCACAAGAGTCTCAAATGGTTTTAAAGCCTTTGCCATGTTCATGCATTCTTGGTTTTCCTTCTGTTGTCACAGTAACAAGGGCCTCAAACCTTAGAAAGCAGGGGGAGGAGGAAATGAGGAATGGGTCAGAGGGCAGACAGAGAAGCCAGGACCCTCCTTAGCATCTTTAAAGACTTGAATCTTTGCATGGCTCTGAAACACTTCCATGATTTGCCTAATGGAAATAAAGGGATCCACTTACTGAAGGTGAATGGGTGGATAAATCACATTTGCACAACGTTTAATATGGTTACAATTAGGGATGCACCGATCAGGTTTTTTGCTGCCGATCACCGATACCGATATCAAAGAATGCTGATCACCGATACCGATCACCGATACCGATCACGTGGATTGGCCAGAAATTTTCTACAACATTATAATGAGTGCTACAAACTACATAATCTGGGAATAAAGGAAATGTAACCTAATCTAAAATGGTCTGTATTAGGGTTGTCACGGTGTGAAAATTTAACCTCACGGTTATTGTGACCAAAATTACCACGGTTTTCGGTATTATCGCGGTATTTTTTTTAAACGTGCTACATTTTCTTCTTCGTCTTCGTCTTCCTCCGCTTATCCGGGTCCGGGTCGCGGGGGCAGCATCCCAATTAGGGAGCTCCAGGCCGTCCTCTCCCCGGCCTTGTCCACCAGCTCCTCCGGCAGGACCCCAAGGCGTTCCCGGACCATATTGGAGATGTAACCTCTCCAATGTGTCCTGGGTCGACCCGGGGGCCTTCTGCCGGCAGGACATGCCCGAAACACCTCCCCAGGGAGGCGTCCAGGAGGCATCCTGACCAGATGCCCAAACCACCTCAACTGGCTCCTTTCGATCCGGAGGAGCAGCGGTTCTACTCCGAGTCCCTCCCGAATGTCCGAGCTCCTCACCCTATCTCTAAGGCTGAGCCCGGCCACCCTACGGAGGAAACTCATTTCGGCCGCTTGTATCCGCGATCTCGTTCTTTCGGTCATTACCCAAAGCTCATGACCATAGGTGAGGATTGGGACGTAGATCGACCGGTAAATCCAGAGCCTGGCTTTCTGGCTCAGCTCCCTCTTCACCACGACAGATCGGCTCAGCGTCCGCATCACTGCAGACGCCGAACAATTCCGCCTGTCGATCTCCCGATCCCTCCTACCCTCACTCGTGAACAAGACCCCGAGATACTTAAACTCCTCCACTTGAGGTAGGACCTCTCCCCCGACCCTGAGGTGGCAAGCCACCCTTTTCCGGTCGAGAACCATGGTCTCAGATTTGGAGGTGCTGATCCTCATCCCAGCCGCTTCACATTCGGCCGCGAACCTACCCAGCAAGAGCTGAAGGTCAGAGCTGGATGAAGCTAGGAGGACCACATCATCCGCAAAAAGCAGAGACGAGATTCTCCTGCCACCAAACTCGACACACTCCACACCACGGCTGCGTCTAGAAATTCTGTCCATAAAAGTGATGAACAGAACCGGTGACAAAGGGCAGCCCTGGCGGAGTCCAACCCTCACTGGGAACAGGTCCGACTTACTACCGGCTATGCGGACCAAACTCACGCTCCTCTGGTAAAGGGACTGAATGGCCCTTAACAGAAAGCCACCCACCCCATACTCCTGGAGCGTCCCCCACAGGGTGCCCCTGGGGACACGGTCATAAGCCTTCTCCAAATCCCCAAAGCACACGTGGATTGGTTGGGCAAACTCCCATGCCCCCTCCATCACCCTTGCAAGGGTATAGAGCTGGTCCACAGTTCCACGGCCAGGACGAAAACCACATTGCTCCTCCTCTATCTGAGATTCAACTATCGATCGGACCCTCCTCTCCAGTACCTTGGCGTAGACCTTTCCAGGGAGGCTGAGGAGTGTGATCCCCCTATAGTTGGAACACACCCTCAGGTCACCCTTCTTAAAGATGGGGACCACCACCCCGGTCTGCCACTCCCTAGGAACTGCCCCCGATGACCACGCAATGTTGTAGAGACGTGTCAACCATGACAGCCCTACAACATCCATAGCCTTGAGATACCCAGGACGAACCTCATCCGCCCCCGGGGCTCCGCCGCTGTGTAGTTGTTTGACTACCTCAGCAACTTCTGCCCCCGAGATCGGACAGTCCATCCCCAGGCCTCCCAGCTCTGGTTCCTCCTCGGAATGCGCATTGGTGGGATTGAGGAGCTCCTCAAAGTATTCCTTCCACCGTCCGACTATAGCCTCAGTTGACGTCAGCAGCTCCCCATCCCCACTGTAAACAGTGTGAGCGAGTTGCTGCCTTCCTCTCCTGAGGCGCCGGACAGTTTGCCAGAACATCTTTGGAGCTGATCGATAGTCTTTCTCCATGGCCTCACCAAACTCCTCCCACGCCCGAGATTTTGCCTCGGCAACTGCCACTGCTGCACCCCGCTTGGCTATCCGGTACCTGTCTGCTGCCTCCGGAGACCCACAGACCAGCCACTCCCTGTAGGCCTCCTTCTTCAGCCTGACGGCTCCCCGAACCTCTGGTGTCCACCAGCGGGTACGGGGGTTGCCACCACGACTGGCACAGGCCACCTTACGACCACAGCTAGCAACAGCCGCATCGACAATCGCAGAGTGGAACAAGGCCCACTCGGACTCAATGTCCCCCACTGCTCTCGGGACGTGGTCAAAGCTCTGCCGGAGGTGGGAGTTGAAGACCGTCTTGACAGGTTCTTCTGCCAGGCGTTCCCAGCAGACCCTCACTATGCGTTTGGGTCTGCCAGGTCTACGCGGCATGTTCCCTTGCCATCTGATCCAACTCACCACCAGGTGGTGATCAGTTGACAGCTCCGCCCCTCTCTTCACTCGGGTGTCCAAAACATACGGCCGCAGGTCAGATGATACGACTACAAAATCTATCATCGACCTGTGACCTAGGCTGCCCTGGTACCAAGTGTACCGGTGGGCATCCTTATGTTCGAACATGGTGTTCGTTATGGCCAAACTGCGGCTTGCACAGAAGTCCAATAACAAAACACCGCTCGAGTTCAGATTAGGTGGGCCGTTCCTCCCAATCACACCCCTCCAGGTCAGGCTGTCATTGCCCACGTGAGCATTGAAGTCCCCCAGCAGGACAATGGTGTCCCCTGATGGAGCACTATCTAGCACTCGTCCCAGGGACTCCAAAAAGGGTGGGTACTCTGAACTGATATTTGGCCCATAAGCACAAACAACAGTCAGGACCCGTTCCCCAACCCAAAGGCGCAAGGAAGCTACCCTCTTGTCCCCCGGGGTAAACCCCAACACACAGGCAGAGAGTCTCGGGGCTAACAAAAAGCCAACCCCAGCCCTCCGCCTCTCACCCGGAGCAACTCCAGCAAAGTAGAGTGTCCAACCCCTCTCCAGGTCTCGGGTTCCAGAGCCAATGCAATGTGTCGAGGTGAGTCCGACTATATCTAGCCGGTACCGCTCAACCTCTGCCACAAGCTCCGGCTCCTTCCCCGCCAGCGAGGTGACGTTCCATGTCCCAAAAACTAGTTTTCTTGTCCGGGGATTGGACCGCCAAGGCTCCCGCCTTGGTCTGCCACCCGATTCGCATTGCACCGGACCCTTCATGTTCCTCCTGCGGGTGGTGGGTCCACAGTTGGACGAGCCCATGTATCCGGTTCGGGCTGGGCCCGGCCGGGCCCCATGGGCGAAAGCCCGGCCACCAGGCGCTCGCTCACGGGCCCCAACCCCAGGCCTGGCTCCAGGGTGGGACCCCGGTAACCCTCCGGGCCGGGTACTCCGACTCTTCATTTTAACCGCCATGAAAGATCCTTCGAACCACTACATTTTCACACAATTAAATAAACCCTGTATGTCAGGAAATATTGTCCTCAGTTTGTGTCTAAATTTTGCCTAAAATGTGTTATTTTGTAATTATGTTATTTGTTTACATTTTTCCCCTTTAGTCTTTAAAATACCAATATTTGCCCATAACTTTGTATTTTATGTCTGTTGGATGTCATCATTTAAAAATATTAGATCAGATGATACTCAGTACTCAAGTAGCCTTCTAATCAGATACTTTTTTTTTTTACCCTTACTTGAGCAATCCGTATTTCAGGAAAATATTGTCCTCGGTTTGTGTCCTTCCAGTGAGCTTTGCAGATGTGGGAAAATGTCATCAGGCAGTAATCATTGTTAAATTCATAATTATTCTCGGAGAGAGACCAACTCTTATCTGCCCCTGGGAGCCCCGTAATGCATAGCGTCATTTCAACATGGCGGGGTCCGCGACACGGTTTATATGCAGGTAGCGGCGCTGCGGCTGCTTTATATAGCGACTCATTGCATTCTCCCTCAACCCAAATCCTCGGATCACGCATTTTAGCTAAAACGCTAACGTTAGCTTGCCTTGCGTTGACTGTAGAGTTGTGGGTGATGGTCACGCAGATGTGTCATGAGATAAGAAGCATTGCTGCCTTTCACAGACACTTTTTCTGCTCGTGCTGCAAACAGGATAGCCGTCTTCTATAAACTCCCTCGGCATTCTTCAAATATCTAAAATATGCCCGTACTTCCGACTTTGTCTTCTTTGAGGGATAATAAATGTCCTCCTGAGCGCTGCCGTCTCCTCCTTTGACCATTATTTCAGCTTTAGCTTCAAGAAAGTTTTGTTGTAAACAAAGCGTGTATGTGCCGCCGGCAACTTCTGCAGATGATACGGTGGCTGGTAAGGGTCACCGCGCCTACACCCCAGCCACGGTAAACCCACCAAGATAATATAGTTTTTTAAAAACAAGACGGTTATTATTGTCAACTTTTTTTTTTTTTTACCGGGGTTTAGCGCTACACTGGTTACCGTGACAACCCTACCTGATTGGTTTGCTTTGATCTATTTTGAAAATTCCGATCAAAACCGATAGGGGCGCTATCGGCCGATTACGATCAAATGCCGATCCATCGGTGCATCCCTAGTTACAATATGGTGCACAAGTACGCTGTGGTGTGGCCACACCCACTGCCTTATCTCATTAAAGTGTCAAGAATAAATGACTGCAGAAACAACACATTTCACCTGACTACAATAACACGTCCCGATGTTTGAGCTACTCTCACAATGCCTCTGTCAGCTGAGTGCTACTGTGTTTGGGAAAGCTTTTGAGGGTCCAGTCACTCCTCCATACGGAGAAATGCTGCGGCTAAAGGGAGTGAAGATTAAACACAAGCTTTGGTCGCTCTGCTTCTCCTGATCTCCTCCTATTCATCACAATTCACTGTTCAGATGAGATTAGAAAACAGAAAACATTCAAAGAATCGTGTTCCATTGTTCAAACCAGTGAGAATAAAAGTGAAGGATTCAGCTTAACTGGAAGTGAACAGGAAGGGAAGCGCTTCCTGTGATGTTCAGTGGAGCTTTTAGCCATTAGTGTTTGAATGAGCATCCTTGCTTGATTAATCAGATAAATGTGCAGCCAGTGCAATGACATCTACATCTGAGATGTTCTGGTGGTACCAATCCTTCTCTCTGACTGGTCTCAGATGATCAGACACCACTTCATAATGAAGTGAATGAATGAATAAATCATCCACTCTTGTGCTTCGGCCTAAAGCACAATACAGCATAGAAAACAGCCCTGATTAACACAGATTCATAATAAAACATGGATTATCTACATATTATTCAGAAGTGAAGCTTGAGAAGTTTGAAGAACAAACTCTGGTCCTTACTGGTCACAGTGTTCTTGGTCCAGTTTGGTTTGTCCACAAACATTCCTCATTTCTTCCTGTCTAATTCCCCTGTTGTGTTTTGTCTCTACTGGCTCTCGTCCATCAAAACAATTCTAGGAGGAATCCTGATCTCCAGAATTCCACTATTTCATCATTAGCTTGGACTGTGGGTCAACTTTGAGCAGCCTCTAAGTCTTAACCAACAAGAGATCTGACCTTCAAGCTGCCCTTTGCATTTTTATACTACAAAATTATTTTAGATGTTTGTTAGTGACCAGGCTATTTATTTAGGCTGGTCTGAATTAAATGATTTGTTCTCCCCTGTCTCTAACATGCCGGAGTAACAACAAATACAGTAAATCAGAAATCTTAACAACTCCCTGATATTTACACTAACGCGGTTCTCTAAACCACAGAAAACATCAGACAAGCCATGCTGTACCCCAAAATTATTCAAACCAGTTTATCAAATGATCCGAATCACTTTGGCTTTCAAGGTTAGCCTATGTGGTTGTTATTATGCCATTCATTATCATGCAAGACGATCTTATTTCTACTTTTTTCCAACAGAAAGCAGATTAAGGTAAATAATTTAGCTATAAAGAGTGGGCATCAAAAGATTAATCTTTAAATATCTAAAGAGAATTTAAAAAACTATACAAAAAGACAAAAAAAATTAACATTTATAGAAGTTTCATTCATTGTTGCCATTAAGGTCTCATCCACTCTTTTTTTAATCCTGTGATTTTTAGTTGGAATAAATGCCTTGAGTCTTATTTTTGTGGCCACAAAGCTCTGGTGCTCCTGTTTCAGGAGAAGTTAGTTGAATGAGTCAGGGCACGTAAAATGGGGGGATTTTGAGTCCTACTCATTAACAACAGGATCAACAAAATGATCAAGATACCTGGCTGAGTGGTTGGGCAAAAGCTTGGACTCATTTGACATGATCATCGACAAAAGGATGAAGAGTAAACTTACGACAGTTATGTCTCTGGAGGATCACCCCTTCATCAGGTTTTTAAGGATGTCAGGAGCTCTTTTAGTGGGCGAATGTTAATGCCCCGTTGTTCCACTGAACGTTTGAGGAACTTTTATTCCTGCTGCAGTGCGTTTTTATAACAACCATTTGGTATGATCTTATATTTGACATGTCTATCATGGTTGTGGCTTATAGCAGTGTCCAGTGAATGGTTTATTTATTTATTTATTTGTTGCTTGTGCGTGCATGTTGTTTTTGTTTTTTACTTGTCCATGGCAATTCAATTTCCCCCTTGGGGATTAATAAAGACAACCTTGAACCTTAATATTCATGATATGCACACAGCTCACCTCTGATTGGCTAACAGCAGAGCAACTCTTGCACTACCTCTGTTCACCCTTCCTCTTGGGTAGACAAAAACTTTATCTTCACAAATACCCCATGCCTGAATGTGTTCTGCCATGTTGTGGAGTTGCTAATGCTAATGGTTAGCTTGTACTAGCCAAGACACGCTCTGCTCTTTCATGGATGCTAAATCAACACAAGTTTGACAAATGACTACAAACAGTAAAGCAACTTGTAAGAGATGTCAGGTCAGCATGTAGAAATCCTTACTTTTAGAAATTCCTATTGGGATTTTGGTTCAGAGCATAATAAAAACCTCCTTTAGTCTGCTCTAAAAAATAACTAAGCTCAAATGTCTTAATTCAGCGAGGTCACTCCCATTACAGCTGCCTGTTCCAAATGAGAACAGTACTACATTAAATGTGGATGATATTTACTGATATGCAGCATAACCTCTAGTCTATATGCCTTTAGACTGGCAATTAGCAGCTTCTGCTGTATGAAAGCCTTTTTCCAGAGGTGGTTTATGGGAATAGAGCGAACACCGTTTACTGGCCCTGCCCTTTAAGACTGCAACGTCACACAAACTGCTTTGAGATGAATACTGAATCCTTCTTTATTTTGACTAAACATCCAGAGCTACAGAGAAAAAGCTAAAAATAGTCATCACACCAGGTAAAGTGTTCCCACAGACAAGAAAAAAAAATACTCAAATGTAAATGTCAGCCCCCATCTGAGGCTTCACCTCTGAGAGCAGTTACCATCTATGACTCAAAGAGCCAAGGGGAGGGAGGCAGAATGAAGGGAGGATGAAAGTGGCTGAGCTTTCTGCTGGAAGCATCTGCATGAAGGAACAAACAAATGAGCCCACAACCCCCCTCCTTCACTCTCTATCTTTACAAAACTTCTAAATCCCACTGTGTAACCCCCTTCCCACCTCTTCATTCTTGCTCCTCTTTGGAAACTGGAACACGCTTGAAAAGTGTGACAAAGCTATTTTGGTTGTGAAGTTAACCTACCTTTCTGCAGCCAAACACCTCACAGACCTGACTAAACTTACAGCTACTGTGGCAGATGTAAACAATCCCAATTAAGGCAGTATGTGGTATTAGTTACTATTTATTTAGAGTTGACGAGGCAGCAAATGTTTACACCACTATTTATTTTGCTGAGATTTTCCATCCCAAAGACGCTTTTGAATATGAATTTTAAACCCATCCTTTCAGCAAACACTAAATTATAAATTATAGGAAAGCGGACCTACTTCACTACATTGGCATTCCTCCTGAGTGACCACAGGTTTGTTTAAATGATGCACCTAACACTGTCAATTACTACACTGCACTGAAAGGAAAACAAAGAGCTCACACACACACACACACACACACACACACACACACACACACACACACACACACACACACACACACACACACACACACACACACACACACACACACACACACACACACACACACACACACACACACACACACACACACACACACACACACACACACACACACACACACACACACACACACACACACACACACACACACACACACACACACACACACAGGGATTCATGTCAGGACAAGTAAACTGGCAATAATTTTGCTAATCAATAACCTTGAAATAACAAATTTTAGAGTAAAATTCTTGGTGTGATTTCTGAAATGTTACTTATAAAAAGGTATTATTTTTGACTATTTATTTTCACTGGGCAAAGCTTATAACAACTCCTTTTAAACTGATGTTCATTTTGGCAAGGAACTATTCAATGGATGCAGCTAAAATGATTTTTCCACAAACTCTGGTGCTTTTTTATATTATCATGCATTAAATCTGCATAATTAACACAATAAGTCTTTAGAAGATTAAGCAACAAAGCCACAGTCAAACACTCTAACTCCTTTGCTGCCAAAGTCATTCAGACAACTTCCCTTTTCTCCAACAGTTAAGTTTCTTACCCCAGTTTGCTCCCAGCATGGTGTGTGATCAACTCCAGTGTGTCTCAGATGTTGGTCACCTCAAACACTCATCATGTTCCATTTTTGACCACCTCTCTTAAGAAAAACATCTAAATCCCCCTTCAATAAAAAACCCTGCTCACTCTCAAGATAAATGGCACCTATGTGAATGAGAGCAGTCCCCTCCCCTTCCTCTGCTATACTCTCCTCCTCCTCTTCCCTTCAGCACAGCCCTCTCTCTCATGTACACCTCTCCTTTCACTGCTCCAATCCTCTGCTGTTTCCTTTCACCACAGAAAGTTTGCAGGTCCTTCAGTGGTCTTTATTGGGGAGTAAAAAGGAGGCTGAACTATGAAGAAGAAGATGAAGAAGATGAGGAAAGATGAAGAAAACGAAGACAAAGAAAATGAAGAAAAAGAAAATGAAGAAGGAGAAAATGAAGAAGAAAATATTAAAATGAGCAAAAAATAGACAATTGTGATTGAAAAAATGTTAAGAAAGAGAGAGAGTGAATAGGAAAGAGGGAAATCAGTGGATCCTGAGGAAGGTGGGATAGGTGAGGAGAGCAGAATAAAGAGAGAGGGGTTGAAGAAGGTCATCCAAAAGCCAGCTTGAACAAGTGAGTCTTCAGCTGCTTTTTAAAGGAGACCACTGAGTCCACTGATCTCAGGCTCAGGGGGAGAGAGTTCCAGAGTCTGGGGGCCACAGCAGCAAATGATCTGTCACCTTTGGTCTTTAGCCTGGTGCGCTGCACAACCAGTAGGCTTTGGTCACTGGAACTCAGGGACCTGCTGGGGGTGTAGGGACTAAGAAGATCACCAATGTAAGATGGTGCTTGTCCATGTAAGGCCCTAAAGACCAGAACCAGGATCTTGAAATGAACCCTGAAGTTGACTGGCAGCCAGTGAAGCTGGAGGAGAAGCGGGGTGATGTGGGTGTGTTTGGAGGACTTGGTCAGAAGCCGAGGACAGGCATTCTGAACCACCTGTAGACGGTTCAGAGAGGTTTTGCTCAGACACGTGAAAAGAGAGTTGCAGTAGTCTAAGAGTGAGGAGATGAAGGTGTGGAGAACTGTCTCAAGTTCAGAGCGGGACAGAATGGGACTCAGCTTAGCAATGTTCCTGAGATGGAAGAAGGAAGAGCGAACAAGATATCCAGGGTGAGAGCTGGGTCAAAGGTCACACCAAGATTCCAGACAGAAGGTTTGGTGTGAGAAGCAAGCTGACCAAGAAAGTCTCTGACTTTGGGAACCAGCTTGTCTGGGGCACAGATGAGGATCTCAGTCTTATCTTCATTCAGCTGAAGAAAGCTCCCAGCCATCCAAGTTTTAATAGAGTCTAAGCAGGTGTGTAACAGCTGCAGCTTAGACATCTCATGGGGCTTAAAGGAGATGTACAGTTGGATGTCATCTGCATAAAAATGGTAGGAGATTCCTTTGAAGGAGCTCAGGATGTGCTGAAGAGGGAGCAGGTAGAGGAAGAGCAGAGGCCCCAGCACAGAACCTTGTGGGACACCATGGGAAAGGGAGGTGGTGGATGACCTAATCTTGGAGACAGCCACAGAAAAGGAGCTCTCAGAAAGATAAGAGGAGAACCACTCCAGAGCAGTTCCCGATAGGCCTACCCAGTCTATCAGTCTCTCCAGTAGCAGGGGATGGTCAACAGTGTCAAAGGCTGCAGTCAGGTCCAGCAGGACCAGAACAGAACAGTCCCCTGCATCACTGTGAGTCAGAAGGTCATTAGAGATCCTAAGAAGAGCTGTTTCAGCAGAATGAGCTCTAAGAAAACCTGACTGGAAGCTATCATAGATGTTATGTTCATCAAGAGCAGCTGTGAGTTGTTTAGCCACAACCTTTTCCAAGATCTTGGAGATGAACGGAAGTTTAGAGATGGGTCTGAAGCTGCTATGGAGAGAGGCGTCAAGACTCGATTTTTTAAGAAGCGGGTGGATTACAGCATTCTTAAAGTAAGCAGGGACCTGACCAGAAACCAGAGAAGCACTAATTATAGAGAACACGCTGGGACCGACGGACTGAAAAGCACTTTTAAACAAAGATGAGGGTAAGATGTCGAGGGGGCATGCAGAGGTCTTCATAGAGTTAACTAGTTTGGTTAACTCAGGCAAAGAAACAGGAGCCAAGCTATCTAGGATGATGGGCCTGGTTGGAGTCAGGAGAGGCAGCGATAAGCTGAAGGAGAGATGCTAGATCTAACCTTATTGACATTGTCCACAAAGAAAGACAGAAAGTTCTCAGTCTGAAACAGAGTGGATGGATGCTGTAGGAGAGGCAGGAGACACAATGTTGCTGATGGTGTTAAAGCTAGGCAAAGGAGGACTTAGAACTACTGGTTCCACTGCTTTTTTCAAACAAGATCAAGTATAAGAAAACAGACAAACTCTATGTTAACCTTAAAGAGACAATGTGTACTTTTTACTATATTTATATATACACACATATACATACATACATACACACACACACACACACACACACACACATATATATATACATATACATATAGAGTCAACAAAGTTAACACTAGATTAATGATCAAACACTGGATACTATAAAGTTGAACTAATACACGCTAAACAGGTGAGAAAACAAGCTTAAACTAAGTAGGATTAACATTTATGACATAAAAAGGACGAGCACTGGTTGGTGTCATCTCTTTTCAAAAACAGACTCCAACTCCACTTTCCTGGATAACAGCAGTACACGGCCATCTTTGATTTGATCTCAAGGAACTCCACTAAAAACTTGACAGATTTTCCAATCAGAATATTAAACATGTGAAGAACTTGAAACAAACTAAGAGTTTTGGCTGAAGCGCAAATCAAGTTTTGGCCCTTGCACGCTCTTCTCCAGAAACATGACCACAGTAATGAATTGTTTCTTTTCCTTGGGAATATTTAGGAATATCTAGACACTTTTTTGGAAATGATAAGATTTTAAGTAGTTTACTTTCCTGGGACAGTGGCAGCTTTTAGCTTTTGTCCCGTAACTGAGCAGTAATCCACCATCTGCTCCAAATCAAAAGAATCAACAGGAAGAGACAGCGTAGTGAGTTGCACTGAGCTGCAACAAAAAGAGAGGGGCAAAGTAGGGTGAAAGAAAGAAGTAGGCTATGCCACACACACACACACACACACACACACACACGCGTGCGCTCCTGATTCCAACTCCCTCTCCCTGCTCCTGGAACTGGGTCACACTTACAGAACAAAGTTTGTCCTTGAGACCTGATGCCCAGGCAGGAGTTCGCGGTCGTTCTTGGAGACATCTCAATGGGACGTCTGAACAGACCTAAACGTGCCACAAGCAAAACCCTGTCAAGCTTCAGCCAGAGCAATAAAAACTACTCCGAGTCCATTTCAGAACAACAAACACCATCAATCAGACGACTCAAGGCCACCAAAGCTGGCACAAAGAAGCAGGCTGCAAATCACCTCTGAGAATGGCACCATCAACACCACCTCTTTATAAGCCGGAAGGGAGGGGGATAACATGACTCAGCCCCCTTTGAGGGACTTGATTTACAGGCTGAGGCAGCAAAGTAAAATGACAAATATGTGGCTTCCTTCTTGTTCTGCAGGAAAGCAAAGAAATAAAAACAAACATTTGAAAGAAAATTAGAGGTTAAATTTCTGTTAAAATAAATAATCATAGCGTGGTTTGGCAGTAATGTTGGAGTAGCTCTTTGGTGGTCTATAATTTATTCTACTGAGTCAAATACAATCTATGTTTCTACAGAAAATCAAAAAAGTAAACTACTACAGCAGTAAGGGGGAAATTTCCGGAGAGTTTGAAGTCTGGGTTCAAGGTTGGGGTTTGCATTTAGCACAAGAGTTTACCTGAAACCAGAGCCAATTACAGCAGGTGGTCGTTAGGCAGGGATTTCATCTCTCTGTGCTCCACCAACCTGCTTTATTCTATTTTTTTGCAGAAACAACTCCAGCCGCAGACCAGTACCTGACAGAAAGCTAGGCCATTCATCAGCATCTGCCCTGCCTCGGCATGGAGACGTCACTCCCATCGGATGCTGCAGATAAAAACGGCACTAACCAGCTGACCCTTTGGATACCTTACGTACCTCCAAAACAATCCACCAGGGTACAAAGCTATCCACGAACACCTCAGAACTGAAAAGTAAAAATGTAATCCTCGTCATCAGGTGGTTCACTACTTTTAGACCCAAACAGAGAGAGATCGGTAGATTGAACTAAGCCCAGTCATAAATCCACACACTGGCTGTATTGAGCTGGCAGGCATTCGACTTAGCCACGCTCTGATTTACAGTATAATGTGTCAAAGAGATTAGGGCTGGGCCTCCAGCTCTGGA